>NC_092807.1:48863240-49203865 GCF_040954645.1 Diabrotica undecimpunctata
GCGAGGACCCGGTAGAAGGAGAATATCATGGCTGCGGAATTTAAGAACATGGTTTAAGAAAACCTCAACGGAGCTGTTTCGAGCCACAGCGAGCAAGGTCATGATTGCCAATGTGATTTCCAACATCCGAAACGGATAGGAACCAGAAGAAGAAGAAGAAGAAGATTAGGATTTTCAAAGTATATCGATGGTCACAGGTGCTGTACCCTTTTTATAAATTCGGCTCGTTTTAGTGATTGATATTCATCAAATTTAATTGTTAACCTGTTTGTAATAATCTTTGTAAAGGTTTTGTAAATTTTTGAAAGAAGTGAAATTGATCGATAATACCTTCGACTAGATATTTATTAAATAGTATTTTTAGATATGTGATGGCTTCTTTTCCGCCTTCCTTTAGAATTTCTGCTAGGATTCCATTGCTTCCAGGAGCTTTATTGCTTTTTATTTCTTTTACTCCTCTTTCTATTTCTTCGTGGCTTATTTCGGGCATCACTTCTGAGTTGACATTTGTTATCTGCCTTTTCAAGTTCTGCTTTGAGGAGTTAGGGGGATCGTTTTTGGAACGATACAAATCGGCGTAGAACTTTTCAATTGAGTTTGCTATATCAGATTTATTTTTGTCTAGTTGTCCTTGTTCATTTTTAATGGTTATTACGTTTTCTTTTCTAGTTTCGGTTTGGTGCATTTGAGACTTTTTTCGGTTTTTCTCTATGACTGGTTTTATACTGTCTTCTTGATGTTTTTAAGCGTCCTCTTTTATCTGTTTTCTTATTACTCGATTAAGTTCCTTAAATTCTGCAGTATCTCTTTTGTTTTTTATCAGATCTTTTCTTTGTTTCAGCATGTTTTGTGATTCTACACTTATTTTGAATTTTTGTTTTCTGTTAGCGGTTGCCACTTCTGGTCTTGCATTTAATAGTTTTTTTGTTATGACTTCATTGATTTCATTTAAGCTAAGTTTATCTAGATATAATACTTTCACGGGTTTTAACTTGCTTTTATATTGTTTTGTATTAGATTTTAGTTTATTTGTGTCTATATCCCAAGTTTTTCTAAATTTATTTCTATTTTTATTATGTTTTATCTCTAATAATTTGGCTCTAACTATTCGGTGATCGTTACTTACTGACGCCGTATTTATTACTGTTGATGATGATGTTCTGTATGATATCTGTTTTGTTACACAGTATGTAATTTATTTCGTTCCGAGTTTTTCCGTCTGGGTTTCCGCGTCCACTTTCTTTGAGGTTTTTTCTTATAGAATGTGTTCATTGCATAGTATTTTTGGACGTGTAGGAAGTTAACCAAGGTTTCTCCTCTCTCATTTCTAACTCCAAAGCCGAATTGTCCTATATAGTAACACTATACACCTAGAACCCCAAATAAAGTTAGGACTATTAAAATTACCTACGACGATTCGAGAATGGACTAACTATTCGATAAGTCTTTTTAAATCTTTATATGTAGCTGAGAAACTATTATGGACGGTAAATGTTACATAAAAAAATGTGAATGGAAGCGGTAATCTCTATAACTATAGCTTCAATGTTACTATTAATAAAAAAAACATTTGCAACCAAAGATTTTTTGACTATTGTCCTCTAAAGAGTAAGTATTATCATGTACTGTCTTTCCTAAAAATGTTAAAATATTTGGAATTATAGTTTTTTTCGGGGTTTAAATTTGTTTTTTGAAGACATATTATTTCGATAAACAATTCAGAAATAAGTGGTCGAAAAGTTGGAAATCGATAGAAAAATCCATTTATATTCCAGTGCAATAGTTTAGGGAATTACGTTATATACATAAATAAAAATTTACGGGCTAACCTGAGATGACTCGCCCTCGGATTCAGACATGTCGTTATCCAAGTGTTTGGGGGATTTTCTTCTTAAGGAGGTGATATAACGTTTGGTTGATCTATCTTTTAATTGTAGATGGACTTATGGAATAAAGCAAGTAGGTTAAAATAAACTATTGAATTATTTAGAAGGATCTTACACGCCGATAACATTGCTTTGAAGTAAATTGAGTTGGACAAAATTGAGAACAAGTGTGAATGAGGAAAGGTATTTAATATACATTGCATAGGTCAACATTGTCATTGTTGTGTTGGATTATGAAAGTTGAATTATGAATAATTGTATACTTATTATATAAAATCATAATTTAAAAAAAAAAAACGATTTTGATTTTGATCCGAATTTATTACTAAGACATCGTGATAATTTTACGGATAGCTTTATTGGGATTAAATTTTTTTCTACATCACTGTCTACATCATTTTTCTACTTCACCTGCTTCTTTTTTGGAACCCATTTGTCGTTATATCTCTTCGTATTGTAGTCTATTGGCTTATTGTATATCTTTCATTCATGTATTATTCTCGCTTGGGTTTTTAATTTTAATGAGCGGAAACGACGGCTTCACGTGCCCTCCAAAACATGGCGGCTACTCAGTATTAGTAGCCACTAGCCAGCCACTGAGCTAACTAATGTTGTTAGAATTTTTTGGCTACTCTAATTTTATATCTAGTTTTTTAGTAGAATTTGTTAACTAGTTTTTTACTTAAACTGTAAATTTTCTTAATGGTTGTTAGCTCTGAAAATTGTTTGTTTTCCACTAAATTTTCGAATTTTCACATATTCCAATAAAATACTATGGTGGTTAACTAAAAGTCGACTGCAGAATAAGTTATCAAACTTTTTTAACTGCAACCGAAAGAAAACCGACATTTAGAAAATAATAAAAATAGAAATGTTCAACTCAACCAGAAGTGAAAGAAGCTGCTGAAATTGCATCACTTAATTTAATGCCATAAAAGTCAAGAATTGTATGTGGTATAAAATAAATTTGAATAAGAAAGAAAAATACATAAAATCGTTTTCGAAATCTATTACGTTGGTGTATTTTTCACAACATATAAATTCTCGATGCAGTGTAACTTTTATTTAATGTTTACAACTATTAGCAAATAAACGTCAAGGAATAAATATAATATCACAGAAAACATCACACAACAAGAAGCGAAACGAAGGGCTTTTTCGCAATCCAAATTTCTGTGCGATCTGCCATGTTCTAAATAGTTTATCTGTCAACCTATAAAAACTGAAGTTTGTTTACGTATTGAGAAGTGTTGTATAATAGTAAAAAAACAATAATAATGTTATACATAATTTTGTATATATACATATTTTAATACCTTAATATATATATATATATATATATATATATATATATATATATATATATATATATATATATATATATATATATATATATATATATATATATATATATAATATATTCGTCGGTACACAGCCAAAGTGGCGTATCTGAAAATTTGACGTTTTGAGAAAATTGGATTTGAATTTTGTTGCAACTTTCAAGCTTGCTTTTTTTCTATTAATTTGGCACTATTACACAGGCACTATTATTATTATTAAATTTTATAAATCAAAAACTTAACCAAAAAAGACAAATACTTTGAAATTAAAAAAAAAACTGGACGCTGTGTTAGATACGTCAGTTTGGCTATGTAATGTAATTTTTGCCAAGGACTTAGGTCCTAGATCTTTTTGTTTAGCTACTGATATTGGAAGGTTTCTGTCAAATGCTTTGGCAATATTTTTATTGTATTGTCGTGATGGTTTGACGATAAATCCCTCAGTGAAATCCAAACGGAAATCAGTTTTGTATGACACTTTTACTCCTTCCTCAGACTTAGAGTACCTCACGAGGAATATTTTTCTCCAGGGTAAGCCTCGTAATTTTGCCTTGTATAATGACTTAAAGTCCAAAAACTCATCAAACCTCATTTCTGTTACCTGAAAATGACTGGGTTTATTCCTCGCATTTCGAATTACTTGGGCCCATCCTTCCGGAGTATACACAGGAATGTGTTTAGACTTTTTTTCTATTTTTAAGTGAATACTGTCACACTCCATTTCAGTATGCCCAGTTTCAAAAAATTTATGGTTTATCATTGTTAGTTCATTACTTTCGCTCAATAAATTTATAATCATTGTGAAAAAAATGTAGTTTTTTTGTTGCCCTCCGCAACTATCCGACATCATGTTAACAGTAGTAATATTTTCTTGATGTAAAATATATTTCCTAATGCAGGTTGCGATTTCGTTGGCTCCTCTTCGTCCATTACTCTCGTCCCATAAAAAACACATAACTTCTTGGTTACCAATATTATAAACTGTTAGATTGTAAACTTCAAACTTTCGAAGATAAAAAATCTGACCTGCTGGTCCGTTTGGCGTATTCAGTACTGCCTGTAGATCAAAATTAAAAGAGAGAGTTCTTTCTTCAGATTGAGCCATTTTTTTATCCTTATCCCGTTCACCTCGAGCATCATCTCGTTTTTGGAGGTGCAGTCTGAATTCCTCCTGAATCTCTGCAGTGCTTTCACACGCACTATGAAAATTTAAGCACTTCCTGCACTGGTCCTTTTTTGGAACGAAAAATCCAAGATTATAATCATTAAAAACCTGTCTGTATTTTTACAAACTAACAGGATTATTTGGATTTTTTTCTACAAACATTCTGTACATTATAGAAATGTTTAAGGATAAATCTAAATATTTTTGGAGCTACTTTTTCTACAGTAGTGTGACTCCATGACAGAAAATGAATTTATATGCATTCTGATCATTTTTTCCGTTGACGAAAGCTTATTACCAGGAGTATGTTTGCCTCTTTTGTCAGATTCTGCTAATACATTATTCTGACTCTTTTTTAATGCTGTAATGCTGTAGATCTCTCAGTAGCGTTTAATGTTTTAAGAAAAAAGTCTTTACAGACTAGTCTTTTTTTACCACCTACCAAAAAGTAATATAAGTTTGTGAACTGCCTTTTAGAGTTCACAACAGTAGTTCTTTTCTTTGGCTGCTTAATAGCTTTTAGAGGCCCAAAATCACCTGAGATGGGCCTCTAGTATTTCTTAAAAAGAAATATAATATTAAATACACCTAATTACTTTTTAATCATAGGATTTTTTCTTTTTGTTCTCTATGTGCCAGAGTTAAAACACACCAGTAAAAGATGACCAACAAAATTTTACTAGCTGTACCTAAATTTTAAAGAATTTTAAAATGTATTTTGTCCACTATTTTATATTTTATGTGTGTGTTATTAATGTTGAGTGTCTATGCTTTTATAAATAATCTCAACGACTAGTAAGTTGCACTGAAGATTTGTGATATTTTATAAATATTTAAATTTTTTGTTTCTTATTACAGTGTCTTGAAAAAGGAATAAAACCATTCCGAAGGCTAGACAAAAAGTCATAAGAGTGTTTCATTAACATCCCGGCCAATTTTCTGACTGCAACCCTAATAAACTGTGTTGTTTGTATATATATATATATATATATATATATATATATATATATATATATATATATATAATATAAAAAAGTATATTATAATAGTAAAAACGCTGCTTTAGAACAGAACAAGTCTATGTCCGAAATCACAACATTTCAGGAGAGCAATTTGAAGTTTTTCAGAAACTTTCCATTATTTTGTTTTTCAAAGATTAACGTTTACTTTGTGCATACTTTTCAATTCATTCAGAAACTTTTACAATACTATAAAACTATTTTTTTTTGTTTCATTGTTTTAATAAAAAATTAGGTGGACATATACTACTGCTGCATCAGAATTATTAGTGCAGAAGTAGTTTATCTGGACTTATGCTAGTTCTACACTAACAATATTCTTCAATTTTACAAAAGCACGCAGTTGTTATTTAAGTAAAGTTGAATAAAGGAATGAATAAATAAATTACCACTGTTCATAAAAATACAAATATGCTATTAATATGTCGCTGATTACAGCGATTTCTTAAACTAAGTTCCTTTATGACTTTAAATTCAGAAGTCATGGTAGACGGTCGGAATGACCAATGATTTACATAGATATTTCAAATCCTCTAATTTCTTTGTTCTAATAGGTAAACTTTCAGCTTTCAATATTTGCAGGTTATTATGTACTGACAATATTTTTCTTCTTGTCCTGCGCTCAGTAATAAGTCAGATAACTCCATTTCCTTTTTGGTCCATTGCTGTACAAGTATGTTTTCTGATTTCAATAAATTCGTTAAATTCATTAATTTCGGTAACATTGTATGGAGGTTTTCTACATGCTGTTCGTGCAACAAGGTACCACGGACTTGGCACGTATATAGCAACATTTTTTGAAGCCCTCTCAATATTACTATGTATACTATCACCTTCGTTTTGGATATGTCCCTCTTCCAAGGAAGAGTGGGAAATTTTAATCTTATATTTAGCAGCTAGATCTTTATACATTACAATAACAATATTTCTGTTGAGATTTTGTCCCCCACAGTTGTTAGAAAAAAAACACATTTCTTGTTTTTCTTTCAGAGCCTTATCTTCTAGTAATTTTTTAACACAGGAAGCTACTTCATTGGATCATCCCTGTCCTTTTGTCTTATCCCATATGTAGCAATAACCTTTTTTTATGAAGATCATTAATACTCAGATTATAAACAGAAAGATTTCTACAATAATACAACTGAGATACATCTGAATGTGATGTTTGAAGAACTTGTTGCATATCAAAAGCTGCTGCAAAATAGGTATCATCATTTTCACATCTCTTTTTGATTTTTCTTTTGTTTCTCTTGCAAGAATCTTGTTCAATAAATGGTCTTCAATTAAATGTTTCATTTCATTTCTCTGTTCTTCGTTGCTGTTTTTATGTTTTTCGCATAGGTCACACATATCTTTTTTTGGTTAGAAGAATCCAAGGTTAAAATTGGTGTTGAATAAAGATCTATACATTGACAACTTGGCGAATTGTTGAATATTTTTATTCTCACATTCTTCTTTATATAAATCATACATTTTTTTATATTTAGATTTAAATCTAAATATTGCCTCTGTGGAAACATATTGATATGATCCATCACTGACTGTTTTATTTTGTCAGATAATTTTGTAGCACAGACATTATTTCTTTTTGATCTTTGCCAACTGTATTCAGTATTTTATCTTTTTTGGAAAATGAAGTTTTTACCATTTGATATGAAAGACATAATGTATTCAGGAAAAATAGTTTACAAACTCTTTCCTTCTTTTCAGAAGTACAAAGATAATGGAAATAAGACATAGACCTACGTTATTGTTTTCTACTACTACCTGTCGACGTTTCTTTATCATCCTTATCGTCAACATCATTAGTGCAGTCATCAGTTTTATTATTCCTTACTCTCGAGCGCATAATAGGCTTCTCCTCTACATTTTTTATAATAAAATCCCTTTGACGGTTAATGTTGCCTAGGTTCCAGAAAGTATCCAATGTCATAGTACGTTCTTCTTCTGTAAATTTTGAAACACAATTAAACCTACAATTATTGCACGGGCTCTCTTTGCTCTTGCTTGCACTCTGTTGCCTCTCCAGTTTATATACTCTTTTTCCCTATTCCTCTTACTTTTAATCTCATTCCTACGCCATTATTCTTCTGACCTTCTTGTCTTTCTGGACTTTATGTTTTCATAATTAGATGTAGTTGGCATGTTATGAACATGTCCATCTACAAATTCAGTTTCAGTCACAGTCTGTGGTCTGGAAATGGTAATTATAGAACCGTTGTCAGCAATATATTTACAAAACCCAGACTAGCGTTGCCACGATCTGACGAGTGCAGAACTACTCTATCTCCAGATAGGTTAGTTCTGCACTCAGTATATTTGATTTAAATCGACTCAGATGAGAAGAGAACTAATAAATGTTGAAATACACTACTTCTGCACCAACAAAATTAACATAATGGACATACACTACTTCAGTATTATTTTAAATGCTTAAATAATTTTAAACGTGGACTTATAATATTTTTGCAGTAAGTATCCAATGTAACAAGAAAAATTTTGGTCAAAAAAACAGTAAACAGCCAATTTTGAACATAAACTAGTTCTGTTCTAAGGCAGCGAAAAAAGAATAATACTGTTATACATATTTTATATATACATTTTCATATTTCATTACCTATGTTAATACAAGTAATAGTAATCGACTGATTTTTATTTCTATTGTGAAATTATCTCTCAAATTCAATCGCTTTTTATCGACAATTTAACGTACTAAAATACTTTTAGTACGTTAATTTGTTTGTTAATAAAAGAATAATACTGTTATACATATTTTATATATACATTTTCATATTTCATTAGCTATGTTAATACAAGTAATAGTAATCGACTGATTTATATTTCTATTGTGAAATTATCTCTCAAATTCAATCGCTTTTTATCGACAATTTAACGTACTAAAATACTTTTAGTACGTTAATTTGTTTGTTAAAAAAAAAGAAATCGATATTTTTTACTTAAGACCTTTTTATTTATTAGTACAGAATTGATATATGGATTGTATTAAATTTTACAGAAAAAATTACAATTCATGCAAAACAGATCTACGTAAAAAACATTAGTTTTAATGATTACTTCGTTTCTCAGTATAACTATAATTTTACTACGCTACAGTTTTGAACGACTATCTCACTACTTTTCTTAGTTTACGAAGTAGTTTTTTTTTATTTAAAATTAACGTGTCTCGACAGCTTATGGTCATTGACACTGGTACAGTTTACAACATTATACATATTTTATATAGGTACAAGAATTTGATATGAATTTTTTTTAAAGGTTAAAATAATAAAGCTTATCACTATGCACTGTTTATATTAGCTGAATTAAACTTGTTTCTTTTAAAAATCTAAGAACACTGTCAAAACGGTTTGGAACACTGATAATGTCTTTTAGATTTCTTTTTGGGCTGTGCTTGTTTCTGGAAGAATCATACTGGCAGCAGTCTACTATCACGTCTTTGATGGAAAGGAGGCTATTACAGTAGTGGCATACTGGAGGGTTTTCTGATGCCATAAGGTATCCATGTGTGAGACGTGTATGTTCTATTCGTAGTCTGTAAATAACTGATTTTTCTTTCCTGTTCATAGAGGATATATTGACGCGAGATAAGTTGCGTTGAACGTCATGCAGCTTAGTTTTTGTTTTACTCCACAGATCCGCCCATGAGCTGAGGATTTTTTGTTTTATCAATATTTTAAGATCCGTATGGATTTGGACCTCTTTGAAGGCTATGTCAGAAGAACATGCTGCTTTAGCGGCTTGATCTGCTTTTTCGTTTCCCAATATACCAACATGAGATGGAGTACAGATCATTATGACTTTTATGTTAGCAGAATATAGTTGGTTACAGATGGTATGGATTTCCTAGACTAGTGGGTTTTTCGAGAAAATGCATCTTATGGAATGAATCGAGGAAAGAGAATTAGTGCAAATGGCGATTTTTGTGCTTACATTTAAAGTAGGTAGGATGGATTTGTCTTTAATGCTTGGACTATTTCATATAATTCTGCGGTATAGATACTACAACTTTCAGGCAATCGCACAGAGCTTATTGTCGTCATCACAAGTTTAACTGTCAACTGTTACCGACAAAGCTTTCGCTTCTTGTTGGATGATGTCATTATCATCATTGATGCTACAGCCCTATAAAAGAGCCTCGACCTTCCCAAGTCTATCACGCCAGTCAGTTCTATCCATTGCCAACTGTTGCCAGTTTGCTGCGCCTATTTGTCTACCATCCTCATCTACACCATCCTTCCATCTGAGTTTTGGTGTACCCCTACTTCTACTTCCCACAGGTTGTGACATAAGGATTCTTCTAGGAGGGTTGTTCTGCTGTGATCTTGCCAGATGTCCTGCCCATCTTAGTCTTCCCATTTTTATAAGGGATACTACGTCTTTACCACCAAATATGTTGGATGATGTATTCTGTGATAATTTAAAAAAAAATCGTAATTAAAGAAGAACATGAAATAGGTTATTTCTAGGAGTATGTAGTACCCAAGTAGTAGCATAGTCACCATGCTGAATAATGTGACTTTTTGGTTTGACACTGTCAATATAGAGATTGATTAGGCCAATATTTTTAACAAATAATTTTGAGATAACTAAGTAAAAACATTATTCAGCACAGCAATTATAAATAAATATTACTTCTGTATAGATACACACAAAGTTTAGTAACAACATTAGTCCACAGTTCGGCCACAGAATATAAAACGATCAGAATGCTCCCTCTGCTTAAAAAAATAAGTACGCGCATCTCGTTCGCGCAGACGGAATCGCCATGTTTTAAACTGAACCAGTGCTGTTCAGTAACAATTTATCTAGTGTGCCTAGAAAAATTAATCCGGTTTAATTTATTTACAGCAATTATAGACATAATATGCACTATTTTATTCGTACTTTTCGTTGAAGAGTAGATTAGATTATTTCAAATGAACTAAATTATTAATCTCTAAAAATTTAAATCACAGTTCTGTCGTAGCTTGTCACAAATTTCTCAATTCTAGTCTATGTTTCCGTTTAAAATATGGCGATCGCGTGCTGACAAACTTCAAAGGCAGCATCTGAGAGTGGGCATTCTGATTGTTATTTATTCTGTGATTCGGCCCTAAATGAGCCACCGAAAGGCGTGTTTATTTTAATTGCAACAAAATTTGCAAATTTTGTGCACTAATTATCAACAGTTCTTCTTCTTCTTTTGTTTCTAAGGCTTCCACGTCATGGTGATAGGCCAGCTCAATTTGGCGGTGACCCCGAAAAAGTCTGGCTCTAAACCAACTCGATGCCACTTACTTGAGCCAAATAATTTTGTTAAAAAAGATCCATTAATAAATAATAGGACGTTATGTTAGTATCTATATATATATAAGGATTTCCACAGTTTTCACTGTATTCCTTCACTCAACCGTTTTCTCCAATTTTTCCTGTTTAGCCAGTCCCCTTCCTGTAGGTTTCTTCTACTCATTGCTTCGTCCACCTCATCTCTGACAGATCTTCGGGGTCTACCTCTCTTTCTTCTTCCTATCGGGCTCCACTCTGTTATTCTATTTATCCACCGATTTTGGTCTGCTCTTCTGACATGTCCGTACCAGGTTAACCTCTTCTGTTCGATGTAGTCTATTATGTCGGAGTTCATGCCCATTCTCCTCTTAATCTCCATGTTATTTATCTTATCTCTTCTTGTTACTCTGCAGCTTCTCCTTAGAAATTCCATCTCTGTTGCTCTTATTTTGTTTTCGGTTTTCTTATTTATTGTCCAATTTTCACACCCATAAGTGAGGATACTTCTTGTCATGGTATTATATATTTTTTTCTTTGTTTTCATGCTGATGTTCTTATCCCATAGTACCGGGTTAAATTTTCGTATGCAGTCTCTTGTTTGTCCTAGTCTATTTTTTATATCTTCCTCCGTTGTTCCTTTGTTGGATATTATGAAACCTAAATACTTATACGTCTGTTCCTTTGATTTGTTTACCTTCGTCTATTTCCAGCTGTTTTATTTCTGTATTCTCCGTTGTTAGGTATTCAGTTTTCTTTAGGTTTATTTCCATCCCATTCTTTGTATATTCCTGCTCCAGTTTTCTCATCATAAAACTGAGGTCATCCTCGTCTTGTGCGATCACTATTTGGTCGTCGGCAAAACTTAGCGTATATAGATATTCGTTCCTTACTGGTATACCCATTCCTTCGCACTTTCTTTTCCATGGTTTCAGGGTTTTTTCCAGGAATATTTTGAACAGGGTGGGGGATGTGGAGCAACCTTGTAGTAGTCCCTTTGTCGTCTTAAATGGACTGCATATTCTATTGCCCGTTTAGATAGCTACTTTGTTATTCTTGTAGAGTGCTTTTACCGCGTTTATTAATCTTCGTGGAACTTCGATGTTTTCCATTGCTTCCTATAGCTTGGTTCTAGGTATTGAGTCATATGCCTTCTTAAGATCAACAAAAGCCATGGACGGATCTATTTTTGGCCATTCTTTTTTCTATTAGTTGTTCGACCGTGTAAATGTGATCTAAGCATGCTTTCCCCGCTGTGAAACCTGCCTGGTCTTCTCCGATTTTATCTTGTACATATATTTCTAATTTTTCCTTTATGGTCTTTCCATACAGTCTGCCTATAGACGATATAATGCTGATTCCCCGATAGTTTTCGCAGTTTTTTCTATTTTCTTTCTTGTATATTGATGTCATATATGCTTGGGTCCATTCTGCCGGTAAGTCTTCTCCATTCAGTGCTCTCTCAAACATTTTATGTATCATACGGAATAACTTTTCCGATCCGTTTTTTATCAATTAATTTGGTATTCCGCCGGGACCTTCTGCTTTTTTGTTCTTTAGAGTTTTGATCGTTCTTTTTACCTCAGCTAGGCTTAATTCGATTTCGTCATGTGTGTAGATTTCTATTCCGTCTATTTCTGATTGTTTGAATTCGGGGCGGTCTTCGATTAGCAATTTTTTATAATATTCTTGCCATTCGTTTTCTTTGATTTGACCGATCTTGATTTTCTCTGTCTTATTTCTTTGGAGCGACTTTAAGATGCGCCATGACTCTGAATTTCTCGTTCCTCCTATGTGCTGTTCTATCTCTGTGAATGTTTTTTCCCATCTTTCATTTTTTTCATTTGCTACTTTTCTTTTCACTTTTTTTTTTTTTTCTGTATAGTTCCAAGTCCTCATAGTTTTTTGTGTTCAGGTATTTTATATGAAGTTCTTTTTTCTCTTTTATGCATGTTAGTGTGTCTTCGGTTAATTTCGTAGTTTGGTGGGTGTATTTTTGGTCCGCTTCTCCAAGAGCTTCTAGGGCTGCTGTCTTCATGCAGGTTTTTATGTGTTCGTATGTTTGTTCTAATGATTCATACCGAAACTCTTCTAGCTTTTGGTCCAATCTTCGCTTATATAGGTCTTTTATTGAGTCTTCTTCTAATAAATTGATTTTGAATTTCTTTTCTTGTGTTGAGCACGTATTGACAGGTGTAGCCGGAGCCGTAACTTGGTCAGACTCTCCCTGGGTCGGTTTCTGTTGGGTCCATATGAAGGGGAATTCCATCCAAGCGATTACTAGTTTGTGATCTGTGCCGCATTTTGCGCCTCGCTTTATGTTAGTAAAGACTACAAAAAGTATTGAACAATGTCGATTATAAATTTAATTTATTATTAGAAAGGAATTTTATCAAAATCCTAACTGATTATTCATTAAGTTTATTTAAAATGGAATATATACTAATTGGTGAATTATTATCCATATAAATGAATTTTGTGTATAGGTCAAAACCCGAAATGATCCTTATGGGGCATTCAAAAAATATATGATTTTGGTTTTCGCTTGGGCCACATTCAAAGTAAGGGTTTTCCACCAAATTCAGTTTAAAAAGATGTTGACTTGTTAAACAATGACCGGTCCACATTCTTATAATAGTTGTAATGTGTCTCCTATCTTTATATGAAAATTTTTTAAACCATGTCTTACTAGGGAAAATATTTTGTCCTTATTAAAGTTTTCCAAGTGTTTTTGAATTTGTTTTTAATTTTATTCTTTATTGTGGGTAACACGTCTTTTGAATCGAATTTCATATTCAAAGAAACATTAAGATCTCTCCCTATTTTGGCCAGTGTGTCAGCATGTAGGTTGCCCGGTATATGAGAATGACCCGGTATCCATGAGATAACTATTTCAAACCCGTTTCTATTTGCAGATGAAAGATTTTTTGTTTTAAGGCACCAATAATCTCCCGAAACCGAAATATTGCTATTATTAATTTTAGAAATTGCACTCAGAAGAGAATCGAAAAAGGTAATAACTTTATTGATCTGCCTTTTAATGTACAAATTAACTGCTAAATATATAGCCATGTTTTCTGTTTTGCATACGCACAGTTTATTAGGTAGTCTGGATGAAAATTTGTAATTGATACTAAGAATATAAATGCCAAAACCTACTTTGTTACAATTTTTTGAGGCATCCTTATAAATGAAAGTAATATCATTGATATATTTTTCGGTAATTTTTAAAAATTTTTTTCTAATTATATATTCATTCTTTGTTATTTCGCAATTTAATGTTTTTACTGGACTGACTAACGTATCAAAATTCATCTCATAACATGGAAAATTATTACCTTGTGTTGAAACTAAGGTATGTTATCTTCATTATAAAAATTAGGTTTGATTATAAGTTTATTCCGGTTAACAAGGGAAAACATAAAAGGATGGTTTTTGATAATAACGGTCTTACCTAAAAATTTAGAAGCTAATATTAAACTCCTATGTTTTAAATCATATTGTGCCGATTCTGCTAGCAGAGCCTAGTGAGGGGTAGATTTCATACAACCTAAAGAAATTCTTAAACCTTAAAAAAATATTGTGTTAAGTTTATTTCTTTAACACATTTCTGAGATATAGGTCTTAATAAGATTACACCATAGTCTAAGTGAGATCTTATTAAAGCAATAAAGACTATTAAAATAGTCCTACGGTCTGTACCCCACCATACTCTGCAAATTGCACATAAAATATTAATATTTTTCTTTGTTTTAACTAAAATATTCTCAACATATTTGTCCCACTTGAGATGATTTTGAAAAATTATGCCTAAAAATTTAACTTGATCTTTTAATGGTATAATTGTGTTACTAAGTTTGATTTCTGGGGTAATAATTTTACGTTTTCCCTTCGAAAACGATACAGCTTTACATTTGTCTAAAGAAAGAAATAGGTCATGTTCTAACAACCATTCGTGTACATTGTACAATGCCATATTAACTTTTTTAACCATTCGTTGGATAACTGATCATTTAACATATAAAAACAAATCATCAGCATACCAATTAATATTTATATCTTTAGAAAGAATGGAAAATAGATCCAATATGTATATACATATTAAATAAAATTGTAAAGGTGATCCTTGGGTTAAACCCTTGGTTGTTACTGACGGGCCCAAAAAGTCACTGTTGTTGGATCTATTATATAAAAGCCTGTTCTGCCAAATTCTAAAAATAATATTAATTATAGGACAAGGGACATTTAAATTTTGTAATTTATTGTAAAGATTATATACATTCACATTATCATATGCTGATTTATTATCAATGAAGACGGCAAGGACTGAATGGGAGGATTCAAAGCCTTCTGAAATGAAGGTATGAAAGGAGGGCTAAATTGTTGGCAGTTCCTCCACCTCTTTTGAAACCTGCCGGTGTATTTTTTAAAACGAGAATATCTTCTAAAAATTAATCTAATCTATTTTTCTTAATGATTTCTAAAGTTTTTAGTATGCAAGAAGATAAAACAATTGGTCTAAAACTATTCGGAAGAAGTGGGTCTTTTAAGGGTTTTAGGATGTTAAGAACATTAAATTTTTTCCAATCTCTAGGTAAGGGTTCTCCTTTAAGACATTAATTTTATATATTTAGGAGGATTTGTTTGATTTTTAGAGGAAGATGTTTTATTATTGAGTAAGAAATATAATCAATTCCCATGGCAGAATTTCTATTATTAAACAATGCAGTGTCAATTTCTGAAATTAAAATAAGTTGAAATTCTTGGTTAACAAAATGTAATCGAAATTCAGGATCAATAGAAACTGATGACATATTATATATAATATTTCTCTTTTAATGTTATCTGAAGGATTATAAAAATTTTTGCAATTATTATGGTTTGACTTTTTTTAATTTATTCAATATATAATATTGGATACTTTATTTATTGTTTCACAAAATTGTTATTTTTCTTTTTTAATCTAAGGTTACGCTTAGTTTGTGCAATTATATGTTAAACATACAAATAATTTTCTAGTGATATTGATAAGTCAAATATGTGCAAAGCTTCCTTACGTTTCTTTACCCATAATTTTTATAAGAAATCGAAACATCTGCTGCTTTATTGATAACGAACATAAATTATTTGTAATTTATTTTATTTATGAGAAATTTGCTAGGTTTTTTATTATTTCATCATACAAAAGATCCCAATCAGCTCTTGAAGACTTTCTTATTTTATAATTTTTTACAAAAGTTGTGTCTGATATACAAATAATATGATATAAAAATACTCACGATTGTTAAATCAACAGCACTGATATTATTGTTGGGCAGCTGAAACAAGGTTGCTGAACCATCATTTAGGATGGTCAACTCCTTATTAAATATAAAGTCAACTATTTGTTTATCACCTTTATTAATTAAAAATTTATCTTAAATTGGATGATGAGAATTCATATCGTCCATAATGATTAATTTTTTTATGTTGGTTGGAGTTGCTTTAACAAGTCCTCGTAGACACTTCGTCTCAGGACTAGCAACCTCCAGAGGAGTCTTACGTTGCCATGTTATCTATTCCTTTTGTAACTTAAACATCCTAGTATATAAAATTAAATAATGTAAGTGGAGTTATGACACTTGTCACAAAATCTTTGGTTGTAAATGTTATAGTTCCTCAGCTACATATAAAGATTTAAAAAGCCTTGCCAAACAGATAATCCCTCCTCGAATCATCGTAGGTGATTTTAATGGCCATAACTTTATTTGGAGTTCTAATTGTACTGATCACAGCAGAAAATTTATAGAAAAAGTTATGCAGGATCTTCAATTAAATTTCCTAAATAATCGGTCATCTACAAGATCTAACATATACACTGGAGAATGCTCCGTGATAGATTTAAGCTTGTGTAATGCAGGTCTAGCTCCACGTCTATCTTGGACTGTTCTCGAGTATACTTAGGGTACCGATCATCACCCTATTATCATTGAGAATCTCTCAGATCAGCCTTGCCCAATATTGTCTTGCCCAAATGGAATACAAATCTGCTAAGTGGATCGATTTTGAACATTATATGAATAAGTTTTTGGAGAATATCTTACTGAATGATAGTATAAATGATTCTTTAGGTGCTTTTAATAGTGTCATGTTGCAGAGTGGAGAGCTGTTCATCAGCAATACAAAGACAGCAGAAGAGCTTTCAATAGATTTAAGAAGCATAAAATTCTCGAAAATAAACTTATCTACATCAAAATGAAGGCTAGAGCACAAAGTTTAATAAATCAATCAAAAAAATCCAGTTGGGCCCACTATGTCTCTAGCAATATCAGCTTCACTCTTGTAAGAGAACTAACAAAAAATACTTAATATTTCTGATCTAAAGGAGTTATCCCCAATATCTAGTCTTATAATAGGTAATTAAATTATCATATCTCCACTTAAAAATGTTAACGCATTAGATAAAAACTATAGAGAAATGTCTTCCTTTGATAATTTCGACCCTGTGTTTCTGGAAAATAAACGTATAAAATGTAATTAATGTAATAAATGTATAAAATAAAAGTATGTACATGTAATTTACTTGATATACATAAATACTCCTATGTTTATGATGGCCAATATATTAATTGATAATAAAAATACGATTTTAAATCATTTTACCAAAATTCGATATTGTGTATTCAGTTTAAACCGTTCCAAACTATATGCTTATTAGACTCCTACAATGTATACACAAGGTACACACGATTATAGTTTTGTTATTGCAACATTTCAATATCCTTTGATAGCTTACAAATACAGTGCAAATTGCGATAAAGACATTAGAGCGACCTAAGCGGAATAATATACATGTACGTAATAATTAACGTTATTAATCGATATATTGCAGATGATTTTACTTTACGGTCTTGTGAAATTGTGGATAATTGAAATACTGCTCATGGTATTTAATTAATAATATACAAACTTTGAAAAAAAGGTTCTCATAATAATTCGATTTAAGTGATCACCTCAATGCACCCTAGTGGTGGAAGAGACCAAAGCAAAAATTAATACTGATACATTAAGCCAATGTAAAATTGCAAAAACCAGCTTTTTCGTCGAATGTTTTTTTTATATTTTCTTGATCACACTACAGAAAAGTTAATATGATCAAGATCGTTTTCCGTTTGAAATATATATATATATATATATATATATATATATATATATATATATATATATATATATATATTGTTATGATTTGTTTAATTTAGTTTTACTTGATTTTATCTTTATAAGAATCTGATCTTTACTTACGCTTATCTTTACAAAACAAATCAAAACCCAATAATATTTCTCAGGAATCTTTTACTAAAACAATAAACGTGGCTTCAAACTACTTTAGAATAGTTGTCATTTAGGAAAAAGATAAACAATAGGAAAATGAATTTATAGACAAAACAATTATAAACGTAAAAACAAAGTTTATTTTTAAAATATATCACTATTAAAGATTACGATAATCATATAAATTTTTACCATACACGATAATTCAAAAAAAATTAATCACTCATCCATCAAATCAAGCACCCACTAATTATCAATAAACATTAGATATAATTATGTCCAAATTAAAGACCTTTTATTTTAATTTTTATGAATCAAAAACAAAATCAAAATTTATTCATTACTTGACTTCTCTAGAAACTTGACTACGAAACAATTCTAATACACAAATAATTTGCACAACTTTTGTCCCTAACAATTAGGTAACTTACACCTAAACCTTGTAGAATTTCATTTAGAAAAATGGCCTCATTGTCAAGTGAAACGTCCTTGGGTGGAAGCGGCATGACATTACCCCTCTTTTTCTTAGATTCAATTTCCTCGTGAACTGGATCGTTTCGTTCTGCTTCCTATACTATAAAGTGTTGTTGCCAACTGGATTCTCAATTAAGCGATCTTAATATTCTGATCAGGGTGCACTTTTTTATAAGCTAGCCAAGCATTGAATATGCAGATATCTAGTAAATGGTAAAACAAGCGCATGTACTATTTTTTTGTCCTCATTCTAATCCTATGATACTACCCAGTAAATTTACAACTCCCATGTGACGATTATATCCTTTCACGATTGCTGGACATTAAATTTTTATTTCCTCTTTTTGTTTTCTATCCAAACGTGATATTTTGTCTTTAGGATTAATCCCTACAAATAACATTTTTGTTATATTTCCATAAGAGATTTGCTATATCTACACCATTACAGTTAGCAATTCGGCATCATTAGGTAATTTGTACAATGAAATTCTATTTTTTCGAACAGTTCCTAACGAATGAATTCCCATGTTGGCTAAACCGTCACAATTTCTACTGGGGGTATTAGTTATCGAAATAAATTTTGTGGAAACAGTTTCTGAGTACTTCCCTTATCAAACGCATGACAATGTTACCGCTTGCACCTAAATCAGGTTCGCAGTTTAGTCGACGTGATAGGTCATTTTCAGTTCCAGTGTAGATTTTAAACTTATAGCTATAACCAGAAACACCACTTAAAATAAATAACTTACATATAACCTCATTTGTGGGGTATTAGCGGCAAGTATTGTTTTATGTGATTAAAAGTCGAGCTTTGGTTGCAAATATCTGTTCACTAATACTAAGAGATTCTTCCATAGGTAAAGATAAGAATTTTTCAGAAAAAAAATAAATGACAGGCCGAATTTTATATAATTCGTCAGTCGACCTAGTAACAGCGTTGTAATTGAAATGTCAATGCCTACTTCTGCACTCCAGTATGTTCTGTTCACACGAATGTGAATTTTGCTGAAGGGAGTGATCACGAAACAGACTCTGAATTAGAAACATCGTAGCAAGAAGAATTGGCCCAAGATGAAGGAACGTCAGACGACTCTGATAAAGCACGTCCTTTCAATTTTTACATAGAAAAAGAAAGGGTGACTAAATGGAAAAAGAATAGATCCAATTTATAAGTTCGTATCCATTCTCAGAATCTCGTCAAACTTATGCCTGGTACAAATAGTAGCGCACGCACTGTTTAAACTGAATTTGATTGCCTGAAGTTATTTTTGAATAAAACAGTTATTAGAGTAATAACTCTCACGACAAATATTTTGATTGAAAAGATTAGGACGGAGCAATTACCATAGAAATCAAGATTGTAGACAAAATAATGAAACTGAAATTCGTGCATGTATTGGGATATTGTTCTTGATTGGTATTTTTAGAAGTTCTAGATAAAATTTACATAAAATATGGGATAATTCTCAAGGATCCGGAGTTAAGTCATGCTACCTGGCAATGAGCGAGAAAATATTTCGATTTCTCATAAGATGTCTACGGTTCAATGATGTAGAGACAAGGACAGAGCAGAGAGAAATTGATAAATTTGCATCCATTAGAGAATTTCTGGAAATATTTTTGGTAAATTTTCAAAATAACTTCATTCCTAGTGAGTATTTTACAGTAGATGAACAACTATTAGCACTTAGGGGACGTTGTGCGTTTAAGCAGTACATCCCAACGAAGCCAGCCAAATATGGTATTAAAACGTTTGCCCTGGTAGACGCAAAAACGTTTTACACATTCAATTTGTAAACTTACGTGGGAACTCGGCCAGGAGGTGCATACAAATTTGTAAATACCAATAACGAAATAACTCTTCGGTTGGTAGAGCCCATCGCAGGTAATATTACGGCACACAACATTGGTCAACAGTTTACTGAAGAAAAAACTTACATATTTATGTACTGTAAAAAACAGACTAGAGGTTCCTTAAGAGTTTCTGCCCCAGAATAATCAAGAAGTCAAGTCGTATCTTTTTGGTTTCCAAGCTGATTGTACTATGGTGTCATATGTTCCAAAGAAAAGTAAGTCGGTGGTATTGATATCCTTCATGCACAATGATGATGCTATAGATGAAGATACTGGAGATGATACAAAGCCAGTAATG
Source organism: Diabrotica undecimpunctata (assembly GCF_040954645.1). Classification (NCBI taxonomy): domain Eukaryota; kingdom Metazoa; phylum Arthropoda; class Insecta; order Coleoptera; family Chrysomelidae; genus Diabrotica; species Diabrotica undecimpunctata. Next base: position 48,883,871 of record NC_092807.1, read on the forward strand.
GTCACTGATTATAACAACACCAAAATCGGCGTGGAGATGGTAGATCAATTGTGTCAGAATAACAACATCGCAAGAAATACACGCCGTTGGCCAATGGTTGTGTTTTAGAATTTATTGAATATTTCTGGCATAAACGCCTTCTGCGTGTATAAGGCTAATCATCCCAAATAGAAAATAAAACGCAATGACTTTCTTGAAAAGTATGGTTGGAAATTAATCCGACCACAGATTGAAGTTAGGTCAACAATTTCTCGGTTGCCAAGAAAAATGAGAAAGCGAGCTGGGCATAGAAAATAATCCCCCTTAACCCCCTGTCCGACCACAGAATTATGTCGGGCGTTGCCATGTTTGTCCTCGAAATTTGAACAAATCTTCTAGAAAGTCTTGTGTGAAGTGCGGAGCGTTTGCATGCAAAAACCACATGAAAGAAATCTGCAATGATTGTTTTACTGACTAAAAATGTGATGTTTTCAGTAGTCTAGTCATACAATTTTTTAACAGTACTTTTGTTTATGTAATTTTGGGTGATTTCGTTCTTAGTGTTGTTAGGTACAACAATTATTCTTTTGTCAAATTTACACTAAAGTTCTTATTGAAGCAAAATAATTTTAATGGTTAACAAAAATTTTATAATATATCGAGTAGTCTTTTTATTAGTAAAGAAATAAGTAAACCTTTTGTTATAAGAACTGGTCAGCATTATTAACAATAATTCAATAAATATACCTAATGCAGTATTATTATTGAAACTATGAATCTTTTATGTTTAATAATATAAATAAAATGCTCTAAAATCGTAGACCGCGTGAACAGTGTCTCAGTTTACCACGTGCCTAACGGAGGGTTAAGGTACTGTTATGTTTTTATTAATTTTCATTTATTGTTTTTATTTATTTATTAAAGGTTCTATTTATAAAACTCACAAATTTATTAAAGTCTTTATTACTAAAGGTAAAAGAAATAATAAATTAGACTTACTCACAATCAATTTAATTTAACTATCCAGACGACCGGTTTCGCTTTCTACAATATGCAAAGCATCTTCAGGTCTCGATACAAAGTCAAATATTAGGGTGTTGTCTAATAAAGATAAACAAAGATAGATGATATAAATTACAGTAATTATGCCAATATTACATGTCTGTGGTTTTTCAAAATGAATAAAATGTTTAAGCAGACAAGGTAAGACCCACAAATTGGTAAAATAGTCTATTAAAATGTAATAAATTAATAAATGAACAAATAAATAGAACATTACTTACATACCGGTACTCTATTAATTGATAGTTAACCATGATACTGTACCATAATTACTGTAATTAATATCATCTATCTTTGTTTATCTTTATTAGACAACACCCTAATATGGGTTTATTATTTCAGCATTTATTTAACTTTGTATCGAGACCTGAAGATGCTTTGCATATTGTAGAAAGCGAAACCGGTCGTCTGGAGAGTTAAATTAAATTGATTGTGAGTAAGTCTAATTTATTATTTCTTTTACCTTTTGAAATGGACTCACACAAGCAACCACATTCATGATTCTTTGTTACTTATTTATCTTACACTAACAATTATACAATACGTGCGTTACATTTTAAAATGCGGCGCGATCTTCAAAAACTAACTGTTCCTCTAAATAAAATGTCCCATTTATATATATAGAAATGTTTCTTCAACGTCGATATTCCCAAAAAAAATCTTTATTTCGAAAATAAGTTACAATTTTTGAGAAATTCTACAAACTACTACATTTAATGATTTAAACTTGACTATTGAAACATAATAATTACAATAATAATAAAAATATTGATTTCTTCCTATTTATAACGTCGGATATCGGAATCTGCTGATTCTTAATAGTAAGGGAGCTTATGGCTACATTTCTTCTCCCTCCATTGGTTGGGACTTCGTCCTCGAAGTTTTGGTTACTTCGGCTATCAGCTCGTCTAGTATCTGGATCTGGGCAGGATGCAATTTTTCTCCAAATAGGATTTTGGAAATTCGTTTTCTTTTCCTAATTAGGAAGATTATTAGGAAAGCTAAAATAGTTAAAAATATTATAACAGAAGTGGTGCTCAGTCCTATGGATAATCGGGGTAGTACTTCTATGGTATCTATTGGTTGAATTTGGCCATGTGTCTCTGGGATTGTTAATTTTTCAATTTTCATCTCATGGTTTGGTATTAATTTTATTGGAACAATTTTTGGAATGGAAATATCTTGAGACGTCTTTTTATTAAATTGGATACCTTCAATCATTATTGGTACATCTGTCGTCAAGAGGCTGGTTGAATTAATTTCTATCTGCTGGATTCTCATTGGGTGAACTATTCCTAGCAATATGACTTTGCTGGTTTCTTGGAAAAAGTTCTCTGTGATTAATGTTTTTGTGCAATTATCTACATTGGGTATGTTACATTTGGATTGTACATAGTTGGAACAAACTATGTTATCGCCTTGTCCTATACAAGTGTTGAACCATTTATTATTTGTATAGTAGCTTGCAGGTGGCAGAATCATAACATGATCTTTGTTTGGAATGGGATAGATTTTATAGGTAGTGTAAGGAGTTTCATGAAGTATAGGGATTTTAATTATTATGAGCATTGTATTTGAAGTTACACAAACTAACGTTTTTGTTGATTCTATAAGTTCATAAGGGTGTTCATTACTATTGGGAATTGAATTTCTGGGATAAATTTTGAGAAGGTTCTCTTTAAGGTCTATTATTTCCTTTAAAGTGAATAATTCTATATTGGAGATATTAAGTTCAGATAAAGTAATGGTTCTAATAAGTTTCATTAGAAATTCGTTTATATTTTGGAGATTTATTATCTCGTTGTGTAGAATGATATAGCTGTCAAAATCAGCTGATAATTTTTTGAGTGCAGATATGAGAATTGAATTATCAGAATTTAGTTTTTCTAAAAGTTTATCGAATCTCGTGTTAAAAGAGTTTCCATAAGATATTTGGTTATTAAATTTTTTTATGATTTCGTTTTGTTTATTTTCTAAAGAGATTATGTGTGATTTTAACAAGTCTAAGTCAGAGTCGTCTGGATTTCCAGTCACGTATTTGATGGCTGTACCTAGAAAATTAAAGTCCGCGTTTCTGTTTTCGCGTAATCTTGTGTAGATCGTCTTTTGTTTGTTCTTGTATGTGGGTGTATTGGGAGTACAGTAGCGAGAGAGGTGCATTTTTGAAGTGATCTTTGAAATAGCTTGTCGGACTAGCGTCAATACTGTCGGATAATTTGTCTAGTGGAATGTGAAGAAAATGTCTGTGATAGTGGGAGATTTCTCTTGATTTGCCTATCTCTTCAGCATAGTAACCATTATTCGGAATCTCCTGAATATTGAGTGGATGGACCAGGGCGAGGATTGTCCTGTGAAAAATTTGGGTCTTGAGTAGGTTTATCTACATGTTTTCGTATTCGTTTTACATATTTAAGGTGAGTGCTTGTTAAATTTTGCTTATCTGTTTTACCGATTATTTTTGTTTTGTCTTGCGTTTCTGGATGAATAGTGGAGAAAGGGGCTTGTAATTTGGACTTATGTTTTTTCTTAGAAACATATAGGGATTTTGTAAGGTCTATTTCCGGAATATCTTCGGCATTTTCGTTTTGTCTATCTAAAAGTTGTTGTCTTTTTTGTTTTTGTTTATTATATAGTTCTGCAATAAAGGGTTGGAGTTCTTCTTTATGTCTTTGATTATATGTTTCGTATATCGGAAGATCAAAGTCGAAATGTATTTCTTCTGCATAGGGTCCGTACAGAATTGAGAACGGGGAATAATCTGTGGAACTGTGGATTGATTGGTTGTAAATAAGAATGGCGTGTGTTAGAATGTCATCTAACGAATCATTTGGATTTTGGGCTTGTAAGGTCCTAAGTTTTTCAATAAGAGTTGAATGAAAGCGCTCTACAGGAGAGTTTGAGGAAGAATTGTTTACTGTTGTAAAATGTATTTCGATTTTGTGGATATTTAGGAATTCTTTAATGACTGCGGAATTAAATTCGGTGCCGCTGTCGCATACAATCTTTTTTGGGTAATTGTGGTGCGAAAAGTAGTGTCTTAATTTATTTAGTATGGAAATGGAAGTTTTGTCGGTGAGCTTATAGCATTGACCGTATTTGGAAAAAGAATCTATTATTGTGAGATACAGGTTTTTATTGCAGTGGAATAGATCGATATGTAATATATCAAAAGGTTTTTGACCTAACAACGGTCCTAATTGGGGAAGTTTATAAGGGCGTCGTTCGTATTTATTTTTTAGACAAATTTCGCATTTATTGATAAAATTAGAAATAGTTGTCTGCATTGAGGGCCAATAAAATTTTTGTTTTAAATGTTTGTAGGTTTCAATTATTCCGTTGTGATTTTCTACGTGATATTTCTTTATGCATTCTATTTGTTGGTTTTCTTCTTCTATGTCCTGAAGTAGTATATTGCAAAATATTGCTTTGACTGTGGAATTTATTTTTTCTTTAAAATAGTTACAGATAAAAGGTCTAAATTCGTGAGGGATTGTTATTGCAAATTTTTGATTTGGTCTAAGGATATTTTGGAAGGTATTTGCTATTTCTGTTTTCCAATTATTTGTCAAAGTGACAGTGTAACGGTGTTTGTTAAAAATTCTTTTGTATTTAATTTCAAAATTATTTGACTCTGGTTTAAAAATAATTTGGTTTGAGGATAAATTAATTGGTTCAGGTGAAATCTCTATTCCAGTGATAGGGTTCTCAACTGATGTATGTTGTGTGTTAGTACTGTTTTGTAAGTTGTCAAAATCGGCAAGGAAATCGTCTATGTCGAAATTGTCGGGTGGTTCAGCACATTCTGAATTCGGGGGTTCAGCACATTCTGAACTCGAGCTTAGGGCATTTATTTGGACTCGGCTAAGAGCATCAGCAACTTGATTCTCTTTGCCTTTTTTATATTTAACTTCAAAATCATATTCTTCTAGTTTAAGTCTCCATCGGGCTAATCTAGAAGTGGGGTCTTTAATTTTGTAGATCCATACGAGAGGATTGTGATCTGTTTCTACGGTGAATTTTTGGTTGCAAAAATACATACGGAAGTGTTTACAAGAATCTAGTATGGCTAAAAGTTCTTTTTCAATAGTGGAGTAGTTTCGTTCTGCGGAATTTAGAGTTCGAGAATAGTAGGCAATAGGGTGATTATTTTGAGATAATACTGATCCTATAGCTATATTAGAGGCGTCTGTAGTCAGTACAAAAGGCTTTTCGAAGTCTGGATATTGTAAGACTGGAGAATTAGTTAACAATTGTTTGCATTTTGCAAAACATTCTAAATAATTTGGATTTGTGGGGTCGATAGTTGCTCCTTTTCGAGTACATCTCGAAAATGGGGACGTTATTTTTGCAAAGTTGGGTATGAATCTTCGGTAGTAACCGATTAAACCAAGAAATGATTTAATTTCTTTTACTGTTTTTGGTAGAGGATATTTTTGTATAGCTTCGATTTTTGCTGGGTTAAATTTGATTCCTTTGGTTGTCACTACGTGACCTAAGAAAGAAACTTCTTTCGTGAGAAACTCAGATTTGTCTAACTGAATTTTTAAATTATTTTTTCTGAAAGTGTCAAAAATAGTCGCAATATGAACTAAGTGTTCTTGCAGTGACTTGGAAAAAATAATGACATCGTCCATGTAGACGAAGCAAAACTTATGAATAAAGGGCCTAAGAATATTGTCCATTAACCTTTCGAATGTTGCTGGGCTATTCTTTAAACCAAAGGGCATACGTAAAAATTCAAAGTGACCATGCGGAACTGAAAAGGCTGTTTTCCGAATAGAATCCGGATGAACTTCAATCTGATGGTAACCTTGAGCTAAATCTAATGTTGTGAAATAACTGGCTTTTCCTAAGTTATCCAGTATCTCATCTATCTGAGGAAGTGGGTAGCGATCACTTTCAGTATGATCATTGAGCTTCCTGTAATCAATTACTAATCTAAATTTTTTCTGACCTGAGGCATCAGCTTTTTTTGGTACTATCCAATAGAGATGTGTAGTTCACCATCGAAATAGTTCAAATGAACGATTCTTTCAACTGAACTAATTGAACTAGTTCATTAATTTTCATAGAACTAGTTCGCTGCGAACGATTTGCGTTATAAATTTGTCTCAACTTTTAAAGAAGGAAATAATGAATGAATGAGATCATATATTTATTATTTTGAGAATGGGATGGACTGACTAGTTTAAAAAAAGAAGTGTCGATTAGCCTCAGATAACAGATCATAATTCTTATGAACGTGACAATAACATAAACAGTCTTATCTTAATATCATAATGGTTCGGATCTTATGCCCATGCAAGTGGCTTGAAAGTTGACATGCTGTGTTGTTTCTCGTATTGTAATTTTGAAATAACAATTTTAAGTTGTGGTTAAAATGATTGATGCATCTACATAAAATATAATTTTATGTAAAAGTGAGAATGAATATGTGTTATTTAATGTTCCTAGAAAATTTACTGATTTTTTTTGTAAGGTTCTTTTAGAAATAACCTAATATAGATACCTATGAGTTTAAATATACGTAAATATAAAAATAAATCATACGTGAACCATATTTATATTTAAAACGGTTAATAAAAAACAAATCTTAATAATTTTTTGCAAATAAAAAAAATGTTATTTGCAAAACATTTGAGAAATAAATTTAAAACATTTAAACCTAAACATACGATCGAAAGAAATGGTTCCGAACCCGAACTACTTGTACGGTAGTGAAAGAGTGAAAGACTGACTGAAAACCGAAGAAAACGCGCGGCCGGCGCCGAGCTTGTGTGATGATAAGACGAGACATCTGGCAACCAGTTATGTTAGGGTTGGATTTCGATTTCGGTCCTACAAATAGTTCTTTCGCGAACTAGTTCACTGAACTAGTTCATTTTTGTGAAATAGTTCTCTTGAACTAGTTCGTCTAAAAGAACTAATAAGCACACCTCTACTATCCAAACTGGAGCTGAGTACGGTGAAATTGACGGTCGAATTATCTTATTATCTAATAAATTATTTATTTGTTTTTTTATTTCTTCCTGCATTGCTTTGGGATGCCGAAATCCCTTTACATAAATTGGATTTTCATCCTTAGTTTTAATTTCGTGTCTAACAGCTGATGTGAAAGTTAAATTTTTGTTTTCGTCGTAAAATACGTCTTTAAATTTTTTGCAAAGACTTATAATTTTATATTTTTCTTCGTTATTTAAGTGCGAAGTACGGATTTTATTTTCATTAAAATGCGTCGTTGGAATTTTTACTATATTATAATTACAGAAGTTCTCAACTTCAATTCTCTTATTAAATTTCATAGGCATAGGTAAGTCGAAAGTGTCTAGAAAGCCGTTTTTTGCAACGTGAATAGAATGGGGAATTTTGATACCTTGAAAGTGTCTTTCGCGCAATAAAACTTCGCCATTATGAACGCTTACTGGAATTTTTTGGTATAAAGTTTCAAATGGAATGCTAACGTGAGGATTCTCAAAGGTTAAAGTATGAGTTGCGTAGCTAATTGTGGCGTGGAATCTTTTCAGATCGTAAGTTCCAAGGAGGATATCAAAGTATTGACTAAAGTCAGCAATTTTTACGTCGAATGTTTGTGGAATTCCATATTCTAGGAATAGTGGCGTCTTAATATTTAAGTCGTGCTTGGAAGTAATTTTCATTGACGTTAGCGAAAAAGGTTTTCGATAAATATGATTTTTATCAAATAGTTTGAGAGCTCGCGGATTTAAAATTGAATGGGAACCGCCGGTATCGATTAAAACGCGTAGATGTGTTTTGGGTGTAACGAAGCAGGGTAACCCAGGGGAACTTTCGATATTATATAGGTTTATACAGGGGGTGGATGATCGTCTAACGGGATGGCTTGAAAATCCTGATGATTTTCATCATGCAAATCGGGCTCTTGTTCGGATTCGTAATTTTCGAAATCATTTTCGAAATATTGGATATCATTTGAATCTATGTGAAAATTGTGGCTTCTATTAGTTGTAATTGTCATGGGCTGATGGTTTCTGGTTGTGGTAGTTTGAACACCGCTCATTGGAGTAGCAAAATTTGGTTGGGGTCGAGGAGCTTTATATTTATTTAATCTTTGTTGGTTGTTTTTCGGAACATTGTTTCGTTGGAAGGATTGATTTTGTTCGTGAGAACTGAAATTTTGTCTCTGAGGGAAATTATAGTTCTGTTGTGGAGTAAAGTTAAAATTGGGCTCTGTGTTGTGAGTTGAAGGTCTCACATAATTTGAATGCGTGGGTTGGAAGTTTGAGTATGTGGGTTGGAAGTTTGTGGATCTTTGATTATTCGAAGATTGATAGGGTTTATTTTTGAGTGGGGCCTTTTTGTTTTGTTGGCTCTTAAGGAAGTTCATGTATTGTTGTTGATTTTTGTGGTTATCGTAGGCAATACATTTTTGAAGGGCTTCTTCTAGGGAATTTAATTCAAAATGCGATAAGTATTCGCAATAAGGCTCGTTGATTCCGGTATAGAAAGTTTTGAGGGCAATGTTTTTGAAGTATGGAGTTTTAAAAGTGACTGTCGCGGGATTATCGTTTAAAGTGATGTGTTGGAGTAAATCGTTCAGATTTGTAGTTATTCTCTGATGATAATTGTCGTAGGATTCACTATGTTTTTGGACGGTGATGGATAGTTGTGTTACTAATATGTCTTCGGAACGTCTGTCTCCGTATTTAGTTAATAACGCTGGACGAATTTCTGTCCAATTGGTTTTATTAGAATAGTTTAAGAAATTTCTAGGTTCTCCTTTAATTCGAGATACGATATGGGAATTTAAGATAAATTCTTGGGACGGATTTAAATCTTGGGTGCCTAAGAAAACTATTAAATTATCTACTGCTTTGATAAAGGTGGAGAGGTTGTCTCCAGAAGAGAATTCGGGCAGAGTTGAGCAAAGGCTAGCAATATCGCTATTGGTCATCGGAATTTTGGAACGTAATTTAGATGCAGGCTTAGATTTAGAGGTTTGTAGATTTCTTTTTATTTTTAAATTAAAATTGTCGAATAGTAAACTTAAATTTTCGATACTATTTTGGGAAATATCATTCAATGTACTCATAAAATATATGCAAAAATATAAATGCAAGTATATATAAAAATTCGTTGAAGTAAAATGTTATAAATAATATAAATTCAATAAACAATAAATAATAAATTCAATGTAAATGTTTAAGAATTCAATTAAAATAATAAATGCTCATAAACAATGGTAAAGAAAGGAAAAACTTACGCAAGGATGATCGTGTTTGATTTCCAATACATTTTTCTCTTTTACCAGGTTCTTCAGGATTTCATTAAACTAATGTAGACCAGGAAACGACTATGTTTCTGTATGAAATATCCTGTGGTTCGCAGCGCCAGAAATGTTTCTTCAACGTCGATATTCCCAAAAAAATCTTTATTTCGAAAATAAGTTACAATTTTTGAGAAATTCTACAAACTACTACATTTAATGATTTAAACTTGACTATTGAAACATAATAATTACAATAATAATAAAAATATTGATTTCTTCCTATTTATAACGTCGGATATCGGAATCTGCTGATTCTTAATAGTAAGGGAGCTTATGGCTACATTTCTATATATATATATATATATATATATATATATATATAATGCCGTTATCTAGAAGGATCTGGCGATGAATCGAAGACCTTCCACCCATTAGTCGACAAGGTGACTCATGGACTGGTCTTTCGGCGAAGGGACTAGAGATTTCTTCCAGCGGGTAAACAGGTCTTTCAACTGAGCGCCGAAATTACTAGAAATAGAAAAGAATTAGTCATAATACATATATTTACAGTTTTATACGCCATAATATTTATTATCGTAACAGTACGACGCTTGAATAAATCACTAGGCAACGGAGTACAAAAGATTTACTCTGATTGAAGTTATGGGACAAAAATGATTGGTGCATTTTTGCATCATTGGCAGTGTAGGGTTAAAAAAAAAGTGTTCAGTCCTTGTGGTTGTAAAAAAAATTCAAGTTATTTCTTTTATTCTTTCCGATATTGGAATGAGATCAAATTCTGTTTATTTCTATTAATATATTCTCCAAAAACGTGATTTTGTTTCAACTTCTCGTTCTCACCAAATCATATTTAAGTCTCAATTTATATGTTCTCTCCGTATTTTAAAAATAATTGCAGAAAACTTTTTAAATGTCTTTATTACTTCCACTTTGCAATGAGAAACATATTTTTTTAGATGACAAAAAGTATTTTACTTTGAATACTTCTAAAACAAACGACGGATTTTATATGGAAAACGTAGAAGAATGACAATTCCAAGAGAAGTCCAAGATAAAGAGCAATTTATACATTTAGAGTGCATTTAGAGTATATTTTAAATAAGGAATTTTTTTAATAGATTTATTAATATAGTACATAAAATATTACATTTTAATATAAATGAGTAACTGAAATTTGTAAATTATTTCTCGGAATATTTATTTTAATGGGACTCAGATGTAACTGAACTTTACATCCCATTTATCCTTTTTATACATATGTTATATTATGTTGTATAAATGAGACCTCCTTTCGAGAATTGAAAATATGACGTATGCAAACTAATACCTTTCCTAAAATGTGTCGACTTACCATCTATCATTTTTTATTCTCTGAGCACAAGTGTCAGAAATAATGCCACTTTCTCGATTGTTACATAAAGGTTAGAACTTCTTTTTTTTGTTTAATGCGTAGAGCAATTTTACGAATCACATATTTCCCTTGTCTTCGATTTTTTATTATTATTATTACAGCTATTAGACTCGTCCCGCTATAGGTTGGCTTGATAAAACTAAGCATTAACAAAATGACTGAACAAAATGGAATAAGTATTTGGAAGTATTTATTTAAAAATAAGGAAATTCTAACTATTTTACAAAATTTTTTGGTAAATTTTTAACAAGAAAAGTAATATTTCTTTTTTGTGAATTTTAGTATGATGCAAATGCAGTTACAACCAAACTTTGTACATCTGCTTACTAGTGGCACCACTGTTAAGTCTACTAATTTGATTATTCGTTATTAAATTCACCGTTATGTATGCATTTGATACTAATTTTAATTTAATTTAATTATATTGGACCATTTTATCTAAGGTTGCAATTTCATAATTTAACCTTACAAACGTTATGATTGTCGGATAGTTGTAAGTACATTTGAAATTAATATATTTAAAACAGTAAGTACGCAATCCAGTCGAAACAGGTTCTCTCTTGTTTTCACACCAATGGGTGACACCTCTAAAATTCCCCTTATATATATATATATATATATATATATATATATATATATATATATATATATATATATATATATATATATATATATATATATATATATATATTGTTATGATATGTGAATTCGATGCAAGAAAACTACAAGTTGCTCTTATTTACCGGCTAGCTTTATGAAGATAAAAATAATTTTTTTTTAAGTTGATTAATTTGTAATATTGTTAAATTTAGAAATGCTTTTAATAAAAATTATTGAACGCCTGAAAATAAAAAAAATTTGACAAACATTTATTCTACTCACCTTGTATTCTCTAAATCTGTATTTTGAATTTAAATTTTTTTTTTTACTTATTTGTCTTAGAACATGCAGACTCTTAACTCAAGCGAGTTCTGTGACCTGTACTGCTTGATAAAGCTATATAAAATTATATAAAGCAAAAATCACCACACAAGAAGTTTTATTTTTAATGTACTGTGCAATTATTCACAAGTGATCAATTAAATATTACACAACGATATCTTGTATAATATATAAAAAAAATTATTTAAGATTCTTCCAATAAATAAGCCAATACTTAACCGTTTAATACTAATATGAATGGATTTAGATTTATGACGTAATACAATATTGAAGTAAGTATATGAAATTAGTGTTTTGTGAAGTTGCAACAAGAAATACTTGATCTAAGATCTAATACGTGTTTGTTTGTCAAAGTATTTATAACCTCACTTACTATCTTTTTAGAGCGAAAACAAAGGTTTATAATCCTTCAATTTTTTTTTTGTTTAACTGTTTTGTTTAATGATTTTAGTAAGCAAAAGAAACGGTGAATTATATTTGGTTAATATTACAAAAGCGATAATAAAATTTTTGTGAACTTGACTTCAAATTATTTTGTTTTTTAACACAAAGATGATTTAGAATGATATAGGCTGTTTAAAAAAAAGGTAAGATTATTTCTAAAGAAATTTCAAAACTTGCGTTTAACTTTATTAAAGTTCACTTTCGTCTTTCAGATAATCCCTTCTCTAAAAATTTTATGGAAATCTTCAATAACAAAGATTGCATCTTTCAGTGACGTCTTCTAATGGATTAGGGCCGCAAAACTATCAGAATTATCTCTCCAATGGTTGAGAAATATTTATAAGTACCCAAAATGAATTTTAAATGATCTTCAGTCAAAAATAAACACCAAACGGTCTCTTTATTCAGCGAGAATTCAAATGAGTGGAAAAACTCACCTTTCTGGTAGCTGTGGACCTCTTTATGATGACTGCTAACAATTCCCTTATCGGAAAATATACTGTTAATCTGCAGGCTTTGCTAAAATTTAATCAGAAACGATGGTTTCTTATCGGCAAGGTAATTTGAATATACTTTGTTATAATTCAGGACTTTTTTAAGGTTTTTTAAAATACTTTTGAAAAATTGTGACTGCTGAAAAATAATTAAAAATTTTCTTGCCCCTTCGTAACTATTGATTTTCTATCTTTTATTTTTCATTGCTTACCAGATCTCCAAGCATTTTGACAATGTTTTTTAAGATCTGACAGGATTTTTGTATATTTTTGACATTTATGATTAAAATAAAAAATATTTTAAATTTTCATAAATTGTTAAATCTTGAGAACTATATTGACTTTTGAAATGAATTGAAACAAATACTAGAGAATTTAAGCATTCTTTTGACATATAATTTCTACAACAAATGATAATTTAAATATTAAAATTTTTACTAACAAATTTGACATACACCAATTTTAACATGAATTAGTTGCTTTTATTTTGCTTTTATTTAATTTTAAAGCTATCTGAAAGCATTTTTGATATTGAATCACTGAGAATTGTCTTCAGATTACCTGTCCATTAAAGATTATATCATTCTGAACTCTTATTTATGAGATATATCCTATTTCACCTCCTAACACGTTTTATTTTCTGAGCTCTATCCATGTTAACTGTATGTTTACTAACAAATTGAAACTTCTTACTTTGTGAATAAATGACTTAAATATTTTATCTGTTTTAGGACTGTTGAAGATTCTATTGACTTGTATATATTAGAATTTGGATTATAATAAAAATTGTAATTAATTAATAAATACAAATTTATGGTTTTTATTTCCACTCGATCCGAAGTGGTTTGATATTTGCTTTTTGTATCTTTATGTTGTGGCTATATTGGCTTATTCTGTAAGTATCTCTTACATAAATAATATAATATATATATAACGAACAATAACTTAAGTTTAAATCATAATCAATTTCATGATCAACAATTGTTTTTGGTTTAATTTTTTTTTATATATTTTTTTTTTATTGAAAAGTGTTTATCAACCAACTATAACTCAGTGGCTATAATAACTCACGTATTAAAAGAATCTTATTTCTATTATGCTAAATTTGTTTATAATAAACCAACTGGTTTTAATTATAATAATAATAAAATTATTTTGAAAACATTAATTAAATCTGGTGATACAATATAGTCCTTATTGGTTTGTTACATGTCTGTGAATTCTGCTTATTTTTGCTTTTAGTTTCTTTCTTATTGTTGAATCTAGTTTCAACTATTAAATTAACAACAATAATACAATTGTTTGAGTTAAATATATATGTGGTATATTCAATATTGTCATTTTGTTTTATGTTCATACTATTCAAAAAAAAAACTGTTTAGGAGCTTTAATTTCATAACAATTCTCCAAAAATTAATATTTCATATTTGACAATTTTTTTGGCAAATATCAAATATTCATTTTTCTTTGACTGGTTTTTTTTTTGCAAGTTGTGTGATTGTTTCTCTGAACGTCGACACAAGTGTATGTTTCAGTGATTTTATGAATGTGTGATGGTTAAAAACAATTAAATTTTTGATTCAGTTGCATATATATGGTATACAATTATGCTGCAGATAGTTTGAATGCTCTCTTTGAAAAAAAATAATAATTAGTTTTGTTCTTTTAATTTTGCATGTGTAAGCTTAGGTTGCTTTAGTTTGTTTTATTAATGCATGTTTTATTTTGAATATATACAAAAAAATATAGAGTTTAAGTTTTATTTAAGCACGTGTGAGCTGCATTTTGTGGTTAGAGTGTAAGCTAGTTTGAATGTGACTTTATTATCATTCGGTTATTTTTAATAAGTTTTCGTTGAGGGTTGAGTTTATATTCTACTTTTGAATCCATTTTATAGTTGTTTTTCTTCCTTGGTTTCTTAGAGTTCTGCCATCTTCGTTTCAAATTTTTCCTCTCCAATCCTTCTTCTGTAATTCCATTCCAAATTTTATTATTATACTGCATAATTATATCATTATAATCTTTCATAATTCATCATAATTCATATTATATTATATATCATATTCATAATCATAATATCCGCAATAATTCATATTTCATCATTTTTCATAAATAGCAGCATTATTATTATTATTATTCCATCTTCTGTATCCCATTCATGTCCTTTACTTAAAAAAATTGTTTCATTTTATAAATATAACTTAAAATTAATAATGTCTTCTTATTTCTTCACTTATTGTTCATATTTGTAAATGTCTTTTATGTTAAAAACTCCTCTAAGATACCCACTCTCAGGATATTTCAATAAATTACTATTTTCTCCATCTTGTGTTTCAACTTCATAAGGTCCCTCCAATGGTGGTAAAAGTTTGTTACAAATGTTATCTCTATAATTGCTTACCCTATGTGCTCTAATTAATACTAGTTCTCCTTTTTGAAATTTTTGGTTTGTTCTCATCTTCCTTTTGGTTTGTCTTTTCAAATATTTCTCTCCATTCTTGATGATTCTTAGTTTTACATCTTGACAAATTTGGTCATATTCAGGTTCTATTTCTATAATCCAAGGTCTTTCTGGTCTTATCCTTTTCATTAGAAATAGTGGTATCTCATTAGTCACAGTGTTTGGTAACTGATTTATGTATTGTTCTATCCTTAATAAATGTTGATCCCATACAGTGTGTTTGTTTTCTATTGATATTCTTAAAAATTTTATCACTTCTTGAATATATCTTTCCGAAGGATTTGATTGAGGATGTCTGATGCTTGTAAAACTTAATTTGGTTCCATTTCTTGTCATAAAATTTTTGAATCGGTCGTTTTGGAAATATGTGGCATTATCCAGTATGCATTGTTTAGGTTTTCCTATTTCTTCAAAATAATTGTTTAAATTATTTATGATAGTGTTGACTTTTGTATTTTTACTGGAATAAAGTTTGATGAATTTTGAAAATAAATCTACGATTACCATGATATGTTTATGTCCATTTCCTTCCGTTTGTATCAAGTCACTCAAAAAATCTATAGCTATTATATCTAAGGGCTCTTGTGCTATTATATTTTTGGGAGTATTCCAATTTGAAAAATTCTTCGATTTTTGTCTTTGACAAGTATGACATTTTCTAGTCAAGTTTTTGATTATGCTTGTATCCTTCTTGGTGATATAGTTTTCTCGAAACATTAACCATATTTTCTTACTACCCGCGTGTCCATTCTTTTCATGTAAATCCTTCAGTATTTCTTCGGCTAAATTTTTGCTGATGTAATATAACTCTTGCTCTCCAATTCTTTTAATGTAAATTTGATCTTTCAGTATACATCTTTCCTTTTCTTTCTGTGTTAAATTTTGCTGATCTTCTCTAATGGCTTGTTTTGAGTACATTCCCTCCTGTTCTTTTAATATATTTAATCCGATTTGAATTTTTCTCTCTTCTCTTGTTCCTTCCTCTTCGTTCCTTGTCAAGGCATCTGCAATGACATTATCTCTTCCTTTTATATGTCTAATTTCGAAGTTATATTCTTGAAGTAGTAAAGTCCCACGATGTATTCTATTATTAAGCAATTTGTTATTCATGATATTTATTAACGATAAATGGTCAGTTTCAATATAAAATTTTGATCCTAATAAATAATACCGAAATTTTGTTACACAAAATAGTATGCTAGCAAATTCCAATTCGGTGACACTATACCTCTTCTCGTAATTTCTGGTTACACGTGACACAAATGAAATAGGAACTTCTTCATTGTCCTGGACTTGTAACAACACTCCTGCAAATTTGTGCATGGAAGCATCTGTCTGTAGAATGAATGGCAAATCGTACCTGGGGTGATAAATTCTTAGATTAGTCCGAAATATGTCCTTTAAATTTTGAAAGGCCTGGTTTTGTTCTTCTTTCCATTTCCATTTTTGATCCTTCTTCAATAGTTGAATTAATGGTAATTCTTTCTCACTCACGTCTGGAATTAATCGTTTAAAGTAGTTGATTAGGCCTATAAATCCTCGTAAATTTTTCAAATTTTTCGGTGCTGGATAGTTCATTATTTTCTCAATTCTTTCTTCGTCCATAGAAATACCACTTCTGTCTAATTTATATCCTAAATACGTGACCTCTTGTTGATAAAACTGGCATTTGTTTAAGTTAATTTTTAATCCTGCTTCATTCAATGCATTCAACAAAATATTTATGTGTGTTAAATGTTCGTGTGATGTGTGAGAATAAATGAGAATATCGTCAATGTAGTGTATAATAAAGTCTTCGTATTGATCCAAAATTTGATGTAAAGCACGTACAAGAGCTGAACATGCACTTTGCAAACCGTATGGAACTACTTTAAATCTGTATATTACCCCATCTATCGAAAAGGCTGTAAAATCCCTACTATCTTTATGCAATGGTATCAACCAAAAGCTATGCTTCAGGTCAATTTTTGTAAAATAATTTGATTTAGTTATTTTTCCAAAGATTGCATCTACACTTTGTGGTGCTTCATATTGTGGTGTTGAATATTTGTTAATGTTCCTGGCATCGAGGCATAATCTTAACTCACCATTGCTCTTCTTCACTACCACTATAGGGTTTATGTACTTTGAATTGCTGTTTTCAATTATTCCGTTTTGTAACATCTTCTCTATCTCCTTTGAAACTTCTTTCCGGTATTTATAAGGAATTGGATATGTCTTCGATTTAAAATTTTCTATTCCTTTTACCTCAATTTTATGCATGTACTTTTCAGCCACTCGGTTTTCGGATTTTATCAAACCATCATATTTTTGCAACAATCTTCCTACATCTTCTTTCCATTCTTCTGCACATACTAAATTTTCTTCCAATTCCATTTTACTTTCTTCTGGTTCATTATTTATAAAATTGTAGTTTGTATGATTTTGAATATTGTTAATTTCCTTTATCTTTAATTCCTCTTGTTTTGATTCCTCGTCTTCTGTATTTCCAAATTTCAGTACTTCTTCTTGAATTTGTAAAGTTTTGTTTACATAATCGATGACCATTCCATTTCTGTCCATTTCGTCTGTCCCAATCAAAATCTCATGTCTCATGTTTTCTACTATTATGAATTGCATACTATATTCGGTTGTATCAAATAATACTTTTCCCACTATTCCCTTCTTTGCTTCATATAGTTTTTTGTTGTTTGCACCCACTAGATTAACCTTTGGAATTGAATAACAATATTTTTGAAAATTTAATTCATTAATAACTTTATTGTCAATTAGTGAAACTTCAGAACCCGTGTCTATTAAAATTTTAACTTGTTTTTGAAAGAATTTACCCTGAATTAAAATTAACCCTTGCAAATTTTGATTTTTCTTTTCTTCCCCAAATGTTATGAACTCCCTTGGATGCTCATAGTGACATACGGCCGCATTTAGCAGGTGCTTTATTGAAAATTTGGTGATTGTGAATCTGTTGTGTATTGTGTGTCAAAGGGTTGTGATGGTGATGATGTGTTGAGTGTTTCAATTGGTGACTCTTGTTGACTGACGTCGGTGTATGATTGATGGTGACTTAGAAAATTCACTTGTCTTTTTTGGTTATTTCTATTTATATCTTCTAGACTTCTAGTGTTATGGT
Source organism: Diabrotica undecimpunctata (assembly GCF_040954645.1). Taxonomy (NCBI): domain Eukaryota; kingdom Metazoa; phylum Arthropoda; class Insecta; order Coleoptera; family Chrysomelidae; genus Diabrotica; species Diabrotica undecimpunctata. Next base: position 48,902,060 of record NC_092807.1, read on the forward strand.
TTCGATTGTTTGTGTAGTTTTGATTTGACTGTTGTTGTGAATTGTTTGTCTGATTCTGTTGAATGGCACTGTTTGAAAATGCATGATTCATATTGCCATTGGAGTTAAAGTTTCTGTTGTTATTATTGTAATTATTTCTGTTAAAATTTCCGTTGTTTTGATTATTGTAATTACCGTTTTGATACCGTCCATTATTTCCATAGTTATTGTTGTTAGTTTGATTGTTACGATTATAGTTTTGGCGATTAAAGTTCTGATTATTTTGGTTGCGGTAGTTATTATTATTATTCCTAAAGTTCGAGTTATTATAGTTGTTGTTACCATTATTTTGTCTATAGTTATTGTTAAAATTACGATGATTATTGAAATTATTGCCGTTCTGATTATTGTTTCTGCTGTAGTTATTGCTCCCATTGAAGTTGTTATTATTATTATTATTTGCTTGGTCATTGTTTTGATACATGGGGTTTCGTTGCTCATGCATCATCAAAAATTGGCACAGTTTGTCTATTTCTTTAAAGTTGTATAACATCATGATATCTTCCAATGTCCGATCAAAGTGTTGCACGATACAACCCACAATGTATTCTTCGTTAAAACCACAGTCTAAGTATTGAGCTGTGCTGTAAATTTGCATGGCGTACCGGTGGTATGACATGCTACGATTTGGGTTGTATTTGCCACTTAACAGCTCGTTTTTGATTGAACGCTGTTGTGCTTGACCCCAGAAATATTCACTGAATTTGGTCGCAAAGTCTTCCAGATCCACCAACTCATTTTCTTTGTTCGAAAACCATAGTAACGCCTCATCCGTCATCTGGTTTCTGATGAATTCTTTAAAGTCTTCGAAATTTCTGTAAGATGCATATCTGTGCCTAAGGAATTTCATGAAAGGTACTGGATGCTGCTGTTTTATTCTTCCACTAAAATAGATTTTACAATCTCTTTCGACCGTTTGTACAACCGGCCTTGCATCCAATTCCTTCTGTGTCACTTCTTTAAGAGACTCTTGTACTCTCCCAATTTTTTTCTCCATTATCTCTTTGGTCTTATTCATATTTTCATCTATTTCATCTTCTTTTTTCTTCCACTGTTCATTAATGTCTCGTCGAAATATCTCTTCCTTCTGCTCAATATGATGCTCCAGCTGTACTGCCAACACTCCCATTTGTTCGTCAATATCTTCGAACTTTTTTTGGTTATTTTGTTGTTCTAGCTTCAAATTTTGTTCCATTAATTCAATCTTTTTATTTTGAGTTTCATTATTCTTTTCCAGCTGTGCCGATAACACTTCCATTTGTTCTTTGCACTGCTCTTCCATCTTGGCCATTTCTAGGGTTAACTCTTCTTTTACTTCTTCTATCTTCTTTCCCAACTTATCCTCAACCTGTTGTGCCATCTGTTGTATTTTGTCATCAAAATTTTGTGTTATTTCTCGTTTTATTTCTTTTTTTGTATCTTCAAGTTCTTTTGTCATATGTTGTTTATTTTCTTCTGCTTTCTGGTTTATATTTTGCTCAGTTTTTTTTATTTCCTGTAACAAAATTGCCATCATCTTGTGAAAGTCCAATTCATCCTTCTTTACGGGCTGAGCTTGGTCTCCACTTGCCATTTGCCTTTCCATTTGTGCTTCTTCTGGCTGTCTTTTCTCCTCCATTGTCTCCTGTACTTCTTCAGTCTCTTTAATTTGTTCTTCGGTTCTGTCTGTCACTTCCTGTTCTTCTTCTACGTTCTTATGTGATCTAGTCTTTCTTTTGTCCATGTTTATTTTTATTTAATTTCAATTCACTCAATAAACTTATTATCTACACAAATTATACTCTTAACACCCTGTATATTATGTTATTAAATGTTTAAGGTACACCACTGGTTAATACTTTGTTATAATGCACTACCTGTCACCGTCCAAATACACAGCCCCACGTTGGGCTCGCCAAATTGTTATGATTTGTGAATTCGATGCAAGAAAACTACAAGTTGCTCTTATTTACCGGCTAGCTTTATGAAGATAAAAATAATTTTTTTTTAAGTTGATTAATTTGTAATATTGTTAAATTTAGAAATGCTTTTAATAAAAATTATTGAACGCCTGAAAATAAAAAAAATTTGACAAACATTTATTCTACTCACCTTGTATTCTCTAAATCTGTATTTTGAATTTAAATTTTTTTTTTTTACTTATTTGTCTTAGAACATGCAGACTCTTAACTCAAGCGAGTTCTGTGACCTGTACTGCTTGATAAAGCTATATAAAATTATATAAAGCAAAAATCACCACACAAGAAGTTTTATTTTTAATGTACTGTGCAATTATTCACAAGTGATCAATTAAATATTACACAACGATATCTTGTATAATATATAAAAAAAATTATTTAAGATTCTTCCAATAAATAAGCCAATACTTAACCGTTTAATACTAATATGAATGGATTTAGATTTATGACGTAATACAATATTGAAGTAAGTATATGAAATTAGTGTTTTGTGAAGTTGCAACAAGAAATACTTGATCTAAGATCTAATACGTGTTTGTTTGTCAAAGTATTTATAACCTCACTTACTATCTTTTTAGAGCGAAAACAAAGGTTTATAATCCTTCAATTTTTTTTTTGTTTAACTGTTTTGTTTAATGATTTTAGTAAGCAAAAGAAACGGTGAATTATATTTGGTTAATATTACAAAAGCGATAATAAAATTTTTGTGAACTTGACTTCAAATTATTTTGTTTTTTAACACAAAGATGATTTAGAATGATATAGGCTGTTTAAAAAAAAGGTAAGATTATTTCTAAAGAAATTTCAAAACTTGCGTTTAACTTTATTAAAGTTCACTTTCGTCTTTCAGATAATCCCTTCTCTAAAAATTTTATGGAAATCTTCAATAACAAAGATTGCATCTTTCAGTGACGCCTTCTAATGGATTAGGGCCGCAAAACTATCAGAATTATCTCTCCAATGGTTGAGAAATATTTATAAGTACCCAAAATGAATTTTAAATGATCTTCAGTCAAAAATAAACACCAAACGGTCTCTTTATTCAGCGAGAATTCAAATGAGTGGAAAAACTCACCTTTCTGGTAGCTGTGGACCTCTTTATGATGACTGCTAACAATTCCCTTATCGGAAAATATACTGTTAATCTGCAGGCTTTGCTAAAATTTAATCAGAAACGATGGTTTCTTATCGGCAAGGTAATTTGAATATACTTTGTTATAATTCAGGACTTTTTTAAGGTTTTTTAAAATACTTTTGAAAAATTGTGACTGCTGAAAAATAATCAAAAATTTTCTTGCCCCTTCGTAACTATTGATTTTCTATCTTTTATTTTTCATTGCTTACCAGATCTCCAAGCATTTTGACAATGTTTTTTAAGATCTGACAGGATTTTTGTATATTTTTGACATTTATGATTAAAATAAAAAATATTTTAAATTTTCATAAATTGTTAAATCTTGAGAACTATATTGACTTTTGAAATGAATTGAAACAAATACTAGAGAATTTAAGCATTCTTTTGACATATAATTTCTACAACAAATGATAATTTAAATATTAAAATTTTTACTAACAAATTTGACATACACCAATTTTAACATGAATTAGTTGCTTTTATTTTGCTTTTATTTAATTTTAAAGCTATCTGAAAGCATTTTTGATATTGAATCACTGAGAATTGTCTTCAGATTACCTGTCCATTAAAGATTATATCATTCTGAACTCTTATTTATGAGATATATCCTATTTCACCTCCTAACACGTTTTATTTTCTGAGCTCTATCCATGTTAACTGTATGTTTACTAACAAATTGAAACTTCTTACTTTGTGAATAAATGACTTAAATATTTTATCTGTTTTAGGACTGTTGAAGATTCTATTGACTTGTATATATTAGAACTTGGATTATAATAAAAATTGTAATTAATTAATAAATACAAATTTATGGTTTTTATTTCCACTCGATCCGAAGTGGTTTGATATTTGCTTTTTGTATCTTTATGTTGTGGCTATATTGGCTTATTCTGTAAGTATCTCTTACATAAATAATATAATATATATATAACGAACAATAACTTAAGTTTAAATCATAATCAATTTCATGATCAACAATTGTTTTTGGTTTAATTTTTTTTTATATATTTTTTTTTTATTGAAAAGTGTTTATCAACCAACTATAACTCAGTGGCTATAATAACTCACGTATTAAAAGAATCTTATTTCTATTATGCTAAATTTGTTTATAATAAACCAACTGGTTTTAATTATAATAATAATAAAATTATTTTGAAAACATTAATTAAATCTGGTGATACAATATAGTCCTTATTGGTTTGTTACATGTCTGTGAATTCTGCTTATTTTTGCTTTTAGTTTCTTTCTTATTGTTGAATCTAGTTTCAACTATTAAATTAACAACAATAATACAATTGTTTGAGTTAAATATATATGTGGTATATTCAATATTGTCATTTTGTTTTATGTTCATACTATTCAAAAAAAAAACTGTTTAGGAGCTTTAATTTCATAACAATATATATATATATATATATATATATATATATAACGGTAAATATGATTAAATGGGAATTATTAATAATTACCGGTTACTATTAATACAACCCGAATAGCTAGGTTAAAGTAATAAATATACCAGAAATAATCACATTAACCGGTTATAATTAATAAATCTCGTAATCAAACAGTAAACGTGATAAATGTTAAATACCAATAAGTTCTTAGAAGAGCTTGTAAGAGAAGTAAGTGTATTAGTCACTGCGACATACCAGTGTTAAAATAAGGCGCGCGTATTACCAAGCAAGCAAGCAAGCAATTTAATTAAACCCAGCCTGTGAGAAATGTTCACCCCTAAGAATTACGTTCGGGTGTAACAATTCATTGGAGCGAGGTGTATTAACTCGAGTAAAAACAGGAGTCACTCCACCGCGCTCGAATGCTCCAGACCATCCCTTTCCCCCCTATAGCACTCTGATGCGCGATAGGGGCACAACTATCAGCCAAATGCTCTTCATGTGGAGATCCTGGGTAATAGAACCCCAACATGGTTTCCTAACCGAATTCAAAACTCAGGACAGCGCATTGTCGCTATATTCCTGTTATCTTAATGTGGCTTATCCGCGAACTAAAATTGCTTACTTGGGCCCTACATGCCCGAGTTTTTAGTGGTTTTTGGTAATAGTTTTTTGATTTTTTTGGTGGCCGAAGCCGTTTTTTTTTTTTTTTTTTTTTTTTTTTGTTATTTTTTGGATTTTTTTTGTAGGATGCCTGAAACATAAAATCAGAATTAGTGCATATTTATATAATAAATTATCTACATAAAATTTACTGGGTCCACGCTGTACGTTGCGATTGTCCACAAGGGTTATGAGCTACGAACTATCTTCATTGTGCGTTGTTGTTGTTTTTTGAAGTGTTTTCTCTCTGGTGTTTTGTTTTCTCTCTGGTGTGATTGTTGATTTTCTCTCTAGTATTATGATTTTATTCTACTATTTGTTGTTTGGGTCTTTTGTGCTTCCATCTGTGGAAAGCGTCATACCTCAATATCTCTCGCAATATGTGGTTGGGGTGGTTCTCTATCTCCGCGAACTTTGTCCTAGCTTTTTCTTTCATTGTGTCGGTCACTCTGATTTGTTGTAGTTCTCTAAAGAGAAATCTTTCTGCTACGTATCTCGGTACGTTGACTGCTTCTCTTAGGCTGTTGTTATGTGCCGCTTGTATTTTCTTTTTTGATGTATTGCATATGTGTCCCCATGCGAGAGATGCATATGTTAGTATAGGAAGAATTATACAATTTATTAATCTTATTTTTGTTTTCAATCTAAGTTTGCTTTTTCTTCCTGCTAGGCCTCTTATTGATGCTCTTGCCATGTTGGCTTTTTGTACTGTAGCTTCTACATGTTTGCTAAATGTTAAGCCTTTGTCCATGATTACTCCGAGGTATTTTGCTTCACTTTTCCACTCGATAGGATTGTCTTGCACAGTTACCTGTTCTTCTGGTTGTTGGTGCCTCTTTTTGAAAAGTACAGCCTGTGTCTTTTCGGAGTTTATAGCGATTTTCCATTTTAAACTCCATTCTTCTATGTCATCTAGCGCTGTTTGTAAGTTGTTTACCGCTATGTCTACATTTCTGTGTTTGGCCGCTATCGCTGTGTCGTCGGCATAGAGGCTTAGTAGTGTACCTGGTGTTCTAGGTATGTCTGCTGTGTATATCGTATACAGTAGAGGTGACAGTACCGCTCCCTGTGGCACTCCAGCCTCCGGGTTCCCGAGTTCGGATAGGACTTGTCCTATCCGGACTCTGAAACTACGATTGCTTAAGTACGAAGAGATTAGTCTTGTCATTGCTCCGCTGTAGCCGTATCGTCTCATTTTGTAGATAAGTCCTTTATGCCAGACTCTGTCGAAAGCTTTGCTTACGTCTAGGAAGACAGCTCCTGTGAATTGTTTGTCATTAAATCCAGCTGCTATGTACTCTGTTAATCTGAGTACTTGTAGCTCACTGGAGTGTTCTGATCTAAAACCGAATTGGGCTTCGGGTATTATATCTAATCTGTCTGTTTCAGCTTGGAGTCTGACGAGTATTATTCTCTCTACAATCTTGCTGATTGCAGGTAGTAAACTTATTGGCCTGTAGTTTTGCGGGAATGTGCTGTTTTTTCCAGGCTTTGGTAACATTATGACATGAGCCTCTTTCCATCTGTTTGGGAATTTCTTGAATCTTAGCATCGCGTTGATAATATTTGTTAGATATACTATGGCTCTCGCTGGTAAGTATTTTAGAGCCCTGTTCGTTATTTGATCAGGACCAGGTGCTTTTTTCGGCGAGCTATTTTTAATTAGCTCGTTTATCTCCTCCGGTGATGTAGGAGGGATGATTTCGTTCGGGTTTTCGGGTCTTCCTCTTTGTCTTTCGACTTCTTCTATGAAGTCGATGTCCTCATCTGGGTGGTAATTTAATGTACACTCTCTTTCGAGAGTACTCCTCATTACTTCTGCTTTTTCCTCTGTGGTGTAGACTATTCCGTTTTCTCCATGTAATGGAGGGATTTGCTTTCTGTCGTTTCTCAGTATTCTCTGGAGCCTCCAAATATTTTGCATATTTGGTCCTTGCTCCTCCATGTCTCTTATGTGGTTTTCCCAGCTTTCACTACGGTGTTGTTGTAGTGCTGTTTTGACCTCTCTGTTTAGCCTATTTGCTCTATTTTTGTCTGCCTGGTTCCTTGTCCTTCTCGCTGTCTGCTTTGCTCTGTTCTTTTCCCTTATTAAGTCTTTTATTGCTTGTGGTATATCCTTAAATCTTCCCGTGTGCATTTCTACTTCCTCTTCTGTAGTGCTGTTTCTGAGTGCTTGTTGGATGATGTTTTCCAACTCTAGGACTCTGTCTTCTATTTCTCGTGGGTTGTCTATCACTGGAACTATGTTAATTCCAGTGCTCACGAGTCTATTAAAGTTTGTCCACTTTGTTTTCTTTTTAACTCTTTTGATTGTACTTTCTTCTTCCCACGTTCCTAGTTCTAATAGGATGGGGTTGTGGTCCGTTGTGCCTTCGTTTAATGTTTGTATTTCTGTTTGTAGTCCTAGGTTTCTTGCTACTACAATGTCTATGTGTGTGGGAAGTCCGTTTCCTGGGTAATGCGTTGGGTCTGTGGGGCCCATTGCCATAACGTCGTCATTATTTTCTATGTATGTGTTTAGTAGTCTTCCGTTTCTGTTCGTAGCTCTGTCGTTCCAGTTTGGGGATCTTGCGTTTAGGTCTCCTATTATGATTGAGGGTTCGTTGTTTAGGAACATATTTAAGTCGTCTTCAATCAGTAGGTCTTGTGGTCTTACGTAGGCGGAGGTAATTCTGACTTCTCCTTGCCTCATTTGTACTCTTATTGTTGTTGCTTGCATAGTATTTAGTTGTGGTGTTAGAATTCTGATGTGACCTATGCCTTTTTTCACTAATATTGCTGTGCCACCTGATCTTGCTGTGTTGTCGTTCCTGTATATGTCGTAGCCTGGAAACTTGATGTTGATGTTGTTCGTGAGCTTTGTTTCCTGTATTGCCACGACGTCCATTTCATATCTATTGACCAGTTCGTCCAGTATATTCTGGTTGGTCCTTATGCCTCCTGGGTTCCAGGAGCCTATCCTCAAGTATCCCCTGTTTGCTTGCACTAGTTCAGTGCTAGCTTTATATCTGCAATCGCCTCGTAGACAATTCTAGTGACCAGTTCCTTAACTGAGTTCACTAGGCCGTCTTGCTGTTGTTTCGAGATCAAGATGGTGTTCTCGGTATTTTGCGCTATTGCTGCCTGTGCGTAGGAAGGTCCGCTTGATGTTTGTTGCGGCCTTGTTTGCGGGGCTTGTTGTCTCTGTGGTTGTTTTCTTCCCCAGGTTGGGCATCTGGGGCATCCTCTGAAGTTTTCCGGGTGTTGACCCTGGCAGTTGGCACATTTTGCCTTTTGTTCTCGGGGCATTTGGCAGTTTCTTGTGGAGTGATTTTCTCCGCATCGTACGCATCGAGGTGTCTTAAAACACGCTCTCTGCGCGTGGTGGTACCCCTGGCAGTTGAAACACTGCGTGGGCCCAGTTGCTTTTCTGAGGTCTTCGATGTGAACCTTCATATGCATCAGATTAGTAATGCGCCTGGCTTTTTCCACGTCCTCCTTCTCCAGTGTCAGCACAAACATTGGTAGATTTCTTTTATCACTCTTTCTGGAAATCATATTCTTTATTGATTCACATTCGATATCATACTCTTCTTTGAGAGTATTGAACATTTCTGTAACGTCTGTGTTTGGAGGTAGTCCTCTTAAAACCATTCTTGGTTTTATGTCTTCCTCTAGTGGGAAGGCAATCCACTGTATAGGTGTTTTTTGACTATACTCCTCTATGATTTTTACCACAGACCTATAATCTTCTGGATTTTTCGCTTGTATTAACGTTTCTCGTCCACTTCTCGATAGTCTATTCGACGTTATCACCTTCTTTTTCTGAGCAATGTCTAGTATTGCTCCTGTCTGGCTGACGCTCTGTAATTTAATTACAGGCGGCTTTGGTTTCCACGTTGGTTTATCTTGTTTTGTGGTTTGTTCTCCGTCGGTTTCCATTGCTTGTGCTTGGCATGGAGTCGGAGGGCGTGGTGTAGCGCGCGCATCTCTTTCCTGATGACACTCTAGTTCTGTTGCACTAGGGGTCGCTAGTGGAGGGAAGTCTTCCTTCACGGCCTTCTTCTTGCTGTTTTTGGGTTCTTCTGCTTGTTTTCCCTTTTTTGTATTTTCTATTGTTGTTTTTGTCTTTGGGATTGTTCCCGTGGACTTTTCTGCGGTTGCTTTTGTCTTTGGGATTGTTCCCGTAGACTTTTCCTGTTTTGACGCCTTTTTGGCTTGGGTTTCCCAGGTATCTTCTTTGCTGCTCTCTTTTGAGACCGTTTCTGTTGTCTTCTTGGTTTTTTTATTTTCTTTTCCATTGCTAAGTTCTTGGAACTTTGAGTCAATGTGGCCAATTATTGTTTTTTGCGAGGTTACTATCGTATCCTGCAGTTCTTCAATTTTCTGTTTTAGTGCTGCTATTTCGGCGTCCTTTTCTTTCAATATCATCTTCATCTTTGCCAGTGCGGACTTTTCGTCCTCACTGCTCCTCTGTCTCATCCTTTTTGTAGTGGCTCGTTTTTCGAGTGGTACGTCGTCGTCAGTGGAGTACATTTCTTTTTCGCGGTTTCCCTCCGCGCGGTCTTTTGTTCGTTTTTTCTTGGTCTTGGGGCGTTTGAAGTCCCCTTCGTGTATGTCCTCGGTGGGGAGATTTTCAAAGATCTCGTAATTTGTGTCCTGGTCTTCTAGGAGGGCATCATAGATATTATAGTTGAGTTTATACCTCGAACTATAACCATTGGGGCTTGGAGTGGCCTTTCGGCAGGGTGGGGATCGTGACCGATCCATAATCGCGTGGGGTGGAAGTCCTAATCTTTGGAGGAAAGCTTATTTTTTTGACCGTCTGACCCGTTGTCAGCACGGCTTCTGGGTGCCACACAGTACTTTTACTCGGAAGTTCACGCTCTAGGCAGAACTAGAGTGGGATCCGCTTGAATTTCTTACCTCCCTGACCTTGGGGCCGTGTCTGCCAGGTGTAATTTCTAAAATATTACACCTCACAGTGTCATCCCAATCGTAGTACAGGAAGTATCCCGACGGGCTAAGCCCGTTTACTTTTTCACTTGCCTATGCCTTGATTTTGGCCTCCGTGAAGATTCGATTAATACAAATCTCCCCGGTTCAGCTTTGTCTCGGCATAGGCTTTTGCCTCTAGTGGCCTCGGCCGCGGCTAACGCAAGTCTCCGCTCTGCCGTGCTTACATTCACGGCACAGACTGATAAGTCCGGCTTCGACTCAACGCTGCAGCTCCTCGGCGGTCTTCAGGTGTCGCTTCTACTGCACGTCCGTACTGTTCAGCGGCTGACGCTGAACTAGGCGTATTACCACGGTGATAGTAAATCTGTAGTCGGAAGCGGCTCTGTGTCGTTGTAAAACATTTTTGTTTAGTTGAACAAGCGGTGTGAAGTTTCGAGTGTTCTGTGCATACCTACTAACTTATTTTACAATGAGTGATTTCAAGTCCATGAAAGCACGATTTAGCGATCAAATTGATACGCTTAAATCTGGAAAAGGAAACAATCATCAGTTATTCACCAAAGATGAGTATTATGCATTTTGAATGAAAGTTAAAACTACCAAATACAAGACTTCTCACAAAACACCTGAAGAATATCAACATCACGGTATGATATTGTAAAAATTGCTAATGTCGAGAAACTCGTTGTGCCAGTAAAAAACGAAAGAGATCCTATTGTTTATTATGTATTTATGGAGGAAACTTTTGATATAATTCACGATACTCATATTTCAATTGGACATGGAGGCCGCAACAGAGTGATGAAAGAACTTAAGACGAAATATAAGAACATAACTGTGGAGTTTGTCAAGGTTTACTTAAATCTTTGTGTACCGTGTCAAAAGAAAATGAGTATTTAAATTATATTTTAGTTTTAATTTTAAATAGTACATTTAATTCGAGATGTCAAATCGATCTTATTAACATGCAGTCATAAGCGGATGGTGACTATAAATTTATTATGGTCTATCAAGACCATCGTACCAAATTTGTCCAGCTCAGAACATTAAAAACCTAGCGTGCCGAAGAAGTTGCGTACCATTTGTTGGAAGTGTTTACCAAATTTAGCTCCACACATTTTACACAGTTATAATGGTCGAAAATTCGCAAATAAAATTATTGAAGAAGTCTGCAGTATTTGGGACGAACTGAAAATTGTCCACGGAAAACCCAGACACAGCCAGTCGCAAGGTTTGGTAGAGAGAGCGAACCAAGATATCAAAAAAATGTTGGCCACATGGCTGGTAACAAACAAAACGAGTCAGTGGTCGGAAGGCATAAAGTTCATCCAATTTATGAAAAACAGAGCCTACCATTCCGGCATTAGCTGTAGTCCATACGAAGCACTATTCGGTTATAAGGCTAAAGTAGGATTAAAAACCTGCTGGTACTTTAACTGAAATTAGAAGCGAAGAGTTAGAAGCAATATTGGCAGATGATTCCGATGATGCTAATGATGGAGCAAAGCACCGTGGTAATTAACAACCCAATAGAATATAATGCATGTGCAATAGTTCCAGTCAATGGGGAAGACAATGACAATGGGAAAGACAGGACAATTGGAGTTTAAGAAAATGAGGGACACGAAGAAGATGGCACTGAAGTTGGGAAAACTTTAAAGAAAATTCAAGAGATTCGAGATCTTGCTAAACAGCCACATATAAAATAAGCTGACAGAATGTTAAAGTATTCTAATGATAGATTTCCTGTTGTAAAAGTAGGTAAGATTGTTAGAGTGCGAATTCCAGAAGTTGATAGAGCTAAGGCCGATAGCCGAAATATTATTGCCATTATTATTTCTGTTAAAGATAAAAGGCTGTATAAGCAAAGCAGCAAGCATGGTATTTTAAACCAACTTTATGCAAGAAACGAATTTACCACCTGCAAGTAAACATTTATTTCAGTCAATGATGTGCCTGATAGTGAAATAAGTCTCAGGGAATGCGCCCGTAAAGATTCAAATTTAGGTGGTCAAGGATTCCGTCTCTGCAATTGTAGTTGCCAATGCAACTCAAATCGCTGCAAATGTATAAATCAAGTGTTCTGTGTAATTCTAAGTGCCACAAGAACCTGTCCTGCAAAAACAAGTAATTATAATTCTGGTAACTTACAGCTAATGCGTATGTACGAGTTTCTTTTTACTTATTGCATGTCTAGTTGGGATTTTTAATTGATAAATTCTGTTTAATTGTTAACCTTTATTACCAAATACGAGTTTTTTAACTTATTATTACATTACATATCTGTTTTTACTTAGTACATGTTTAGTTAGGTTTTTTGATTGATAAGTTCTGTTTGATTGATAACCATTGAGTTTTAGATCAATTTTCAGTTTGTTACAATGGATTGCTACGTGCAATGGATCGATAAAAATTATGGTGCAAAGTAAGTGAGACGGCTCTAGTTATAAGCTGATCTGGACTATGCTGGAGCTCAAGATTTGTTGGTGCAACCAGACATAAATCTATTACGAAAATACGAGTCTGTTTTTACTTATGTCTAGTTGGGATTTTTGATTATTAAAATTATGTTTAAATATTTAACATACCTGATACGAGTCTAGTTAGGCGTTTTGATTGATAAGTTCTGTTTAAGTGTTTTAACTTTATTAAAAAATACTAGACTGTTTTTACTTAAAACATGTCCAATTACGTCCAATTTTTCGTCTTTATAGAGGGGGGGTCTGGAATCTTCAAAAGACTTCTCAATCCAGGGCGCCGCCTGACTAACTTTAGTGCAGGATTCGTTCTTCGTACTCCCGGCGATAGTTCCCGGGGTACTTTAAAATGCCCTCTCGTCGCCGAGTCTACGCCGAACGCCTAGCTGCTAAACCAGACCCTCCTCTGTCATCCAGCGATCCGAAAGCGGAATGGCCGCTGTGAGGCCGGCATCACTTCCGAATCACTACCTTTATTCATTCATTCTCCATTCATACACATCCACACTCTATTCATCAGCAAGGAGGTTCCCTGTCTCGTTCCAGGTAGCGCGTAGAAGACACTCATCGCTCCTAGTTCGGCATTATTTCCAGATGGGCATTTCCTCCTTCCCCACAGTCTGACTCACGCATTCCAACTCACACAGTGTGACCCACTTTTCTAGCTTCACCTTTCAGCATCATTCACTCTTACCTTTAGCGTTGGTTTAGCAGTCTTTCTTCCTCTTCCTTTTTCTTGATCACTGCACGGATGTAGCTGTGTATGTTAGTCCAAACTAGTTTATTTTCAATCATTCTCTCAATCATTTCTCTCACTGTAACAAAATTCACACCTGTCTCTCTCTCCATTCTGTTCCTTTTCACTATCCATCTGCTGCAATCTAACATCGTATGTGTCACAGTGTCCGAGTATCCACATTATAGGCATTCATCTGTATCAGCCTTTTCGATCCTATAGAGGTAGGCCCTAAAACACCCGTATCCTGTGAGCACCTGCGTCAGGAAATAATCCAGTCGTCTGTGGCCACAGTCCACCCAATCTCTTATGTTCGGGATCAGCATTTTCGTCCACTGTGTCACATCTTCCGTGTTGTTCCATTCTTCTTGCCATATTTCAACTGACCTTTCCCTTTCCTGTCTTTTCTCGGCCACAGTAAGGTTTGGACCTCTTCTCTCATAAAGCTCTTTTCTTTCCGCCGCCAAAACATGCAACGTAACACATCCAGTGGTGGTCCATAAGGCTGCCGCAGACACAGTCCTGTAGGCACATGCCACTCGCAACAGACTTGTTCTGTCTACTCGTGTCATTAGACTCCTACAGGCAGTTATCTCTACCGCCTCGCTCCAGACTGGTGCCGCGTAGAGGACGATCGATTGTACAACACTGTGTAAGACCCTCCTCCTTTCGGATTTGGGTCCTCCAATGTTCGGCATCACCCTCATCAACGCAGCCGTACTATTCGCAGCCTTCCGGACCACCTCCCGCACGTGGTCTCCCCATTTTCCATTCTGGTGCAATGTCACTCCTAGATACTTTACTTGTTTCTTAGGTGTTAGACATGCTCTCGCACATTTTAATTCAATATTTTGCCTATTCCTTGTCCCCTTCAGAATGATGGCTTCGGTTTTCTCTGTGGTAAGTTTCAGTCCGTGCTGCGTCATCCATTTCTTTACGACGCTGCCTGCGTTTCTAACCCGGTATTTGAGATCTGGCACATCCCGGGCCACTACCAGTACAGCGAGGTCATCCGCGAATGCGAAGGGGGTTGTACCCTCTCCGTATTCACAGTGCATAACCCCGTCGTATTTACCAGAGCTGTTAGGATAGTATTAATAATAACCGGTTAATCTAATTATAAAGGCATTATTAATTACATTGACCAACTGCTAAGGTTATTATTAATATTTACTGGTTATTATTAATACAGACCGGACTTATCACATTGACCGTAACATATATATTCCTAATTTTGTCGTCGTTTGTCAGTCCATTTATCCATTTAAGTATTTTTATTTCCTGTATATGCGTTCGATCTTTCTCTTTGCCTGAATTTACCAAACATTAAGTTCCCTATATCATAGCTGCTATTGTAACAGTTTTATAGAATTTTCCTTTCAGCATCATTGAGATCTTTCTGTTATATAACACACCACTCTCTTCCTTTATTTTTATTTATCCTGCTCTAAGTCTAATGTATTTACGTCCATCTATTTACCGATTAATCTCTAATGCCGGTCCTAGATACTAAAATCGATTACCTTTGCAATATGTTCACTCCATATTTAAATCAACATTCCAAATACTCTGTTCTCGTTCTATTAAGTCTTTGTTCAGAGATCGCCCCTTTTAATTTTTCCGTTTTTCTAGTCCAACACTTCTTTTTCCTTAAGTGCAATAATCTTAGCGCATGGACGTGCATCTGCCATTTATCTCTCCCTACACAGTGTAAAAATTTCACTTGAATTTCGATTCTCGCAAAACTCACAAACCTCTTTTATATTGCACTAACTAATATTGTTTTTTTCACTGTGCTTTGCTTCCATCTATTCTACCCATTAAAACCAATCTAGTCTCTCATATATATGTAATATGATTTTTACGTTTTTACAGCACTATAGAATTGGAAAAGTTGGGAGTAGATTTTTTAATAACCAAATTGAGTTGCTGTGAAAAAAACAAAGATTTATTCATTACTACAAAATTTGCAAACTTATAATTATAAGGTATCATATCTGAAAATAACAAAAAAAAAACAACAATAAAAGCTATTATTAAGATTAGATCATTTCTCGTTCATATAATTTTCATAATGAATTTATAATGTTTATTTCCCCTTGTCCCTGTCACTCATTTCAAGATTCTTGGAAATGTTGTGTTCCGTCGGTAAGATTCAAATTTAAGAAAATCTCGATAGCAGATATTTGTATGTTTGGGATTTTCTTTACATCTCATACCCTCGTTTTGAGAGTGACCGCAAATCAGAAATTTATGGGTTATGCTTTTGACATTAATTTTCTGTACTGCATTCGCATATGCTGTAAGGACGTATTAATTTTTTTGCTGCCCGCAACAATTACTAGAATAAAATATAAAGTCCGGTTCTCTACCAGGATTAGCCTGTATAATTTTTTCTATACATTACAGAGTACAACTCCCAATCTCATTCTATGTTTCACTGTTTGCGTCAATTCCTTGAAGTACTTGATGACTCGTAAATGGTAAAGGTATGGGTGGTGGTTGTACTTTCCCAAAGTCACTGTTTTCTATTTTGTCACCAGGTTCATTATTTGTACTCTCCAATGACAATAACGACAGTAAAGAGATTTTCTGCTCGCAATCCTCAGTATTTGTTGCCGTAGCAACAAGTAATCGCCCACGATTTAGGTATTAAACCTAAAAATGGATCAAGTAATATTATTAAATTAAGTATAAAGGTAATTGATGCAAGAATATCACAAAGAGTGTAGTAACTAAATTTATATAATAAAGTTGTTGGTAAGCTTTCTTAATAACACTGCTACATATTTTAAATGAGTTATTACTATCCGGTGATCCACAAATAGATAATGATTAATAAATGTTTTACAAACAACAACAAAAATGATTCAAAGTGATGATTCAACAATAATGTAGCAAGTCAAAAATAATGAACTGAACCAATAATAGTGTCGTTAGTAAAAATATTAATTTAAAAAGTGCTGGTGTAAACCAGTAATAGTGTAATAACTAGAAAAATAACAATGTTATGGTTAGATTTAAATTAACAAGAAGGTAAAAATTTGAAATATGGCTATGAAAATTAGATATCTGATTCAGCAATACTGTGGAAACTCGAAATGATGAGCAAAGTAACACGTGCGCTCCCGATCACCGTTGGTCGCAACTAAAGATAACGCGATATTGTGAGGAGTATGACGACAGTCGGTCAGACATGAATACCGTCTTATGGCGCCATCTATTATTCATTTATTGCACTATTAAAACGACAGTTTTATTGACTTATAGGGAATTGAATTTTACGTGTGAATATAGTGTTATGTAAATTTAGAAACATTTTGAGTTGCGACACTATTATATTATTAGTGGGATATGTACCTAATTATTATGAATTATTCATAAACATTGTATTTCTTGTACAATATACGATAACTAACTAAATAATAATTAAACTATTTAAAAAACTTAAATATAATGAGGTACTCCTTTTTCCAACTTCTTTTTTTTTCATCTGTAAAAAAAGAAATAAAACATTAAGAATTTTAGTCTAAAAGTCTAGGGTATTTTGTAGCTTGAAATTATTTGAAGACTTAATTCGTCGCACACTGCAAACATTTCACGACTTCAATGCTATGCTCCTTACAAATACTCTTAGAATATACTGAGCACATTTTTGGATGTTTGTTGTCTAATAAAACACCTTATTATATCTCGAAGTCACTTGGAATATTTCTTATTTCAGCCTTCATTTGAAGATAGTCCTTGATAAGTTCTCTTCCTAAAGAAATAATAAATTGTCGCCTGTCCATTGTCTTACTAGTATCTGCAGCACTGTTATAAATAACGTGAGAATTTACAACCATAATATTTGTCATACCATTAAATATCGTCAGTGGCCAACGTTTACTTCTTCGACCTACATTATAACAGGCGCACTTTTGGTCCAAGCTGTCAACTCCTCCTTTTGTTGAATTATAAAAATTTATAATTTCGGAAAGTTTTTTTTCATTATTTTTGATTGTAGCTGCGCGGTGTAGTAAAGACAGCATTATGACAGCTGTACGCTTTTTAGGCACATTATGATCGTTTGCAAATCCAAAAATTTTGTTTTTTCGCAATGTTACTGTTTACGTTAGTCCACATTTTTTTAACTCATTTGCCAATTCAACTGATGAAAACCAGTTATCAGCCGTGATATTTCGATTAACGTTTACAATAGGCTGTACAAGTTGTAAAACGTTAAGTGTGGGAATGAATAATTTTTTCGGATTGGGACAATCATCTTTTCCAGCATATATAAACGCATTCAATAAATAATGTGTCTTAGCATCACACAAACACATTATTTGTATGCCATATTTATTCGGTTCATTCGGCATATACATTTTATATCGAAATCTTTCCCTAAACCCCACCAGCATTTCAACAATAGTCATCAACTGACCATAAGCATAATTTGATTGACAGTTGGCAATCATAACGATAAACATTTCTGAAATAGCAGCAAGTTTATCGCCATTCTGGATTCGTTAATTTCTTGTGACACTCTTATCAAAGCGCAACGTAGCGCATAAGAAACAAAAACGTTTTACTATAATAGTGGCGCGAAAAATGTCGCGACCTGTTAGATCTGTCGCCCCTAACGAACTTACGTCTTCATTATTTGATTTAAAAGCAGCAGACAGTGTAAAAGAAGACCAATGAAGGCTTCTATTTCAGCTTTTTCTACATGGTTTGTAAATTGACAGTTTTGGGCCCTATCAGCGTAAGACATTGCCAAATCAGTAGTTTTTTCATTTGTATGTTCTATTATAATATCTAGCATATGATCTTCAAATATCAAATTCCATAAGTGTACTGGTTCGGCTGGATTATTTCTGTATGCATCACCTATCACTGCAGGTATGCGTGTTCTGATTCTGTTTTCTTTTCGAGTTTTTCCGCAGACTGGAGATATTTTTGACCACTTGCATTTATTCTTTTTAAAAAAATACTGCCCTCTGCCTCTAATTCTTTCTTTTCATATTTTTCAACCGTATCAGATTGTTCTTGAACAATTTCATTTTTAGCTTGCTCCTTTTCTGATTCCTCTAACACTGAATCACTGTCATGATTGCTTAACTCGCTCTTATTACACGAATAGTCACTAATATAAGCGTTTAAAGCCTCTTCTTTAAGTTCTTGCTGCGTAAGAGCTCTGTTGCTGGGGTTCATTATGTAAAACAGTCAAACAAAAATAGTGTCACAAAGAGACATCTATGTTTCAGTTTCGGTACTGTTTATTTTGGGCAATACTGTAAATATACTCTCTGTGTATCTGATCTTATGTTATACATTTATATATAAAAATGTGCAAGTGTATACTATATTTTTGGACAGAGAGAATATATTTTTTGGCATAAAATAAGTTTTTATTTCTTATTTTATGACTATTATTACTTTCCATTAAAAGCATGCTTTTTGAATTTTGGCGCCTAAAATTCAGAGCATATTTTTGAATTTGCCGCCTAAAATTCAGAACCTACGTTTTGAATTTGCCGCCAAATGAAATTAGTTTCGGACGGTCCGCGAGTTTTTGTACATTTTTAAAAAAGTTATTAATAATTTCCAAAAAATAAATTTTTGGAGTCATTTTTGCAATAATTAACCAACAAACTAACAAAAATAAAATGCGTTGAGCTTTCGCGGACATCGTCTAACTTGTTAAGATGTTTGTTCGGGCTGTTAGGCCGTTCAAATTCAGAAAGATCAACAACTAGCGTTCCTAGATGTATTAGTAAATCGAAAGAAAGGTTACTTAGGACATAAAGTGTATTGAAAACCCACACACACGGACAAATACCTAAACAGAAACTCAAATCATCATCCAGGTCAAAAACAAGGTATCATTAAAACTCTGGCAGAGAGGGCGAAGAGGATTTGTGAAACACAGCATCTGCAAAGTAAACTTCTTCATATTGAAAAAGCGCTTACTTCTAATGGTTATACCAGAAGAGAAATACATAAAGCGATGAACAACGTCTCTAGAAGAAAGGACGAAGAAACATAATGTATAGGCAAAGCGTTCTTGCCCTATATATCGGGTGTAACGGACAGAATTGGACGAATACTTAACAAAGCCAATGTAAAGAGCCATTTTCAAGCCTACAAAGAAAAGGTCTGTTTAAGATCGGTAAAAGACAAACGCGACCTATTAGCAACGGCCGGAGTATACCGAATACCATTCACATGTGGAATGGTATATGTGGGAACCACGAAAAGACACACAAACAAAAGGATAAACAAACATAAAAGCAATTGTCGTTTAAGACAAATCGACAAATCTGCCGTTACCGAACACGCTTTGAGAAGCGGAGAACATCAGATACTGTTTGAAGAAACGAAGATGCTGGATAAAACATCACAGTACTACCCACGGTTGTATCGGGAAGCGGTGGAAATATATAATCAACCATATAATTTTAATCGGAGAGAAGAAGGAATAAAAATCAACAAAACATGGATACCAATATTAAAATCCACAAAAACCCTTCCCGCAAAACACGAAGAAAGAAAAGCTACTACAAACGACGACATGCAGAAACCAGTGGATTGGAAGCGAGTAGAAAATATAAATATGGCCTCCGCAGTACAACGCGGCGTCAGTTTCAGATTACAAACAAAGCACTAACATCTCCAGAAGATGCCAACCCCTAGTGTTGCCGAAACGTCGAGAACTAATCTCAGAAGACAATGGCCTAACAGCCCGAACAAACAATTTTACAACAATAACTTTGCAAACCCTCATTTTAAAGGATTTTCTATACTTTTTTTAAAAAAATTATTGTCTCTTTTCTGTATAATTTACTGGTCATCACCTTTAGTATTTAAAATCAAATAGCGATCTTACATTGTTTATATATTGGTTAGCATCATTAGCTTTTGCTCATTTTGTTTATTACATAATGTTGTCATCACATATCAAAACCAATTGTTACATACCTGTATCAACAAATGTTATGGGAAAATCCTTAGTTCTCTGGTCTAATATAGTAGGCTGACGTTTATTCAATGTTTAGTATCATTTGTGCATTTTAACTATAGTAATTCGTGAAAAACCTATAGAAGTTCTGTTATTTTTAGTTTAATTTATTAAATTAAATTAAATATTGTTTTGATTTAACTTAAGGTGTGTACCAGTAAGTAAGTATGCCACCAATTAGATACTGAGATGAAGCCCAAGCAGCACAGGTTGTAATTTTCTACAAGGATATACACAAAAGATATCGCACGACGCACGACGTCTCAGGAGAAGTCAGTTGACAGTTTCAAATTCTTTAAAAACATAGAACGAGATAAAAAATTGTGTACGTGGCCTGCTCAAGGACGCCCAATGTGCACAGCTGTAGTTAATGACCGTGTTTTGGTTCTTAATTCTACACGAAATCGCTCATTGATATCGATGCACCTCAGGCATGAGCTACTAAATGTTAGCCAAGTTAACGTAAGTTCAAAAACAGATAAAGAAGTTTAGAATTTGCAAGAACACATACTAGTGGAATATCAACAACTGGAAAAATGTTCTTTTAACTGGTCAGATCAGTATTCTATAACGGAAGCCAGATGATCGACACCACCTCTTAAGAAGAGTTGGAGAACGATTCTTCACCTGCAATCTCGCCCAGATCATTTTGGAAGTGGTGGCATAATGCTTTGGAGGGGTATTAGTTGGAAGGGACGCTCTGTGGTTGTTGAAGTGATTGGAAGGATGACTAGTAACTCTCGCGTTCAAAACCTTCTGCAAGATCATGTTTTGCATTAAATATGATAGATTCATGCTAATGCACGATACTGGTCGACCACATGCCGCTGCCATCGTAAGTAATTCTTACTGATTTCCAAATTCAAAAATTGGATTGGCCACTATTTAGCCTGGATTTAAATCCAATAGCACATGTGAAATCAGCTAAAACACCGCATACGACAAAGAAATATTATTCCAAATACACTAGAGCAGATTCGGCTTACTGTACAGAATAAATAAAATGCAATTCTTCAAGAATATGTCCAAAACTTACTTGCAAGCATGCCCAGAAGGATGCAAGCAGTTATAAGAAGGGCTAGAAGGGTTATTGAATATGCACTAGTTTCACTTTATTTTAAGCAATTTAAATCAGCATTTATTAAGTCTGGAGTAAAATAACCTTATTTACTTATAGTTTACCAAAAATAGCTGAAAGTCTGAAATTCTAACTGCCTGCGCGAACAATGAAGTGAGAACGCACTCGGAAGGAAAAAGATAGCCTGTATGCGCCGGTGAACTTTAAAATATAGGTACAATCGGAGACACAAATATAGAAACGTAAAGTGTAAATAGTTTCTAATAGGTCCTGTACACAATTATTATTACTGTCATTACTTTTCTTCAGTATATTTGTAATATTTGTTCTACAAAGTGAGATGTAAAAAAATAAATCCAACAAAAACCGCTTGTGTTGCTATACATTATGGCATTAATAACCAAAAGTTATATTTTTATAGTGATCATTTATACTTTATATTGACCAAAAGGTCAATCGTCTAATGCAATACTAATAGTAATTACATGTTCGGTTCTCCGTATCTGGGAACTCAATCAACTAAGATCATATTGGTCTAACACACCAGGACAAAGGCAAGCAAAAAGGCTCATAAAAGTGTCGCCTACTACAACAAACCGCCTTCTCGAAATGAGTTAAAAAGATACCAAATGGTCACTGGCCTTCTCACTGGTCACTGCCCTCTGAGATATCATCTCAAGAAGATAGGCAAATCAGATAGTGAGAACTGTCGTTTCTGTCACAATGAAAAAGAAACGGCAGAACATATACTATGCAACTGCGTAGCACTGTTCTGCAAACGACTAAAATTCCTAGGAGAGGTCAGTCTGGCGTCCTCTGACATAGAAAACTAGTCACCTAGGAAGCTAATCAACTTCATCACAAGTATTGGCATTCTAGAGTTTAACTAGATTAAGGTATGCACAAAAGATCTCTATTATAAGTGCGGTGAGGCCGCATGGCCTTAACGACCTCAAATAATCTAATCTAATCTAATCTACATGTTTGGTTCCGGTGAAGCATAAATATGGTGTCTTTGTACCAGTACCTTTTGTTAAAAGCGGCCTTTATCTCTGAATATTTACCCAAAGTATGAAAAAGTGTAAACTCTGAGAACAGGTCAAGTTACAGAGAACTGTGTACATATTTAAAAATACGAAAATAGAATGGTAAAAATGCGATATTTATAATATAACCTTTCTCGTATCCATTTCCATAGCATTTGTCGTCATCGTTTTATTCAGTCCAGTTCCGAGGCATCTTGACAATTCCATAACAAAATATTTTTTGTGTGGTTGAGTTGTTTGCCCAACGCACAACACTCCTCCTTTCTCATACTGGACTTGGGATCAGGCAATGGCGGAGTTAAAAAAAATGAGATATTTAGTATTATATAATTAAGTTATATATAAAATATTAAAAACAAAAATCTAAAATATTTTATAATGTGATTATTAATGACCGTGTAGGGTCCCTATAAATGATTAAGGCGGGAAATTAAAAATATCTTTCGTTTCCACTGCTACAATCGTCCGCGGAGAACTAAATAATATTTTTATTATTTGATTATTTCTAAAAAATTATTAAAAGTTTATAATACCATATAACAGTTTCTTATGAAATGCAACATGAGTGTCTCAGGTTAATATTTCTGAATCATCTAACTCAGAATCAGAGTCCATCTCGTCATTTTCAGAATCACTGTCACTATCGACACCTACATTTATGATTATTTGATCCACCACGATGTCAAAAGCTGGCTGTTGTGCCATGTAACTTTGTTCTATTTTTTTTAACATGTTCATACCTCTTTTTCCATTGTTCGACTGAAAACAAATTAAAAAATTCATCACACAAACTTTCCACTCATTTAAAATCAACACTGACATTGTTTTTCAGCGACATATTGCTTCATAGAAGCTTATACTATAGTGTATTGTTATGTATGAGAGAGTAATAAAACAATAAATTATGTATGCAAATCCCTAAACTGTTGATACGGGTGACTCAATGAACAGATATTTGTCAACAAGTTTACAGAAGTATATAGGAAAACAATTTTAAATTAAGTATGACCACCAGGTATAAAGGTTGGAGCAGAATAGAATACAATAGTTGTGAGGGTTACTAATCCCTAAATAAGGTTGCCAGTGTCGGAGTGATGGAGGTTAACAGGTACTAATGAATTTGCAAGAAATGTAAGATGTTTATTTTATTGGTTATATATAACCAATAAAAGTTTAATAAGTACCTACCTATTTGCAAAATAAAGTTTAATTCTTTAGATAAAATAAAACGTTTTATTTTATCTATTTGCAAAATAAAGTTTAATTCTTTGCCTATTTGCAAAATAAAGTTTAATTCTTTAGATAAAATAAAACGTTTTATTTTATCTGAAATGAGTGCATTCCACGAAGTAAGGGTTTCAACAATCAAACATTTAATTCTTTAATTCCAGGAATCTACGACAGTAATTGACTAGATAATTACCTTCTAAACTTATTCCACAGAAAATGTGATAGTGGGTTTTTCCATTTTGTATATAGGAAGGTCCAAGTGGCGTATTCAAAATTCTTAACAGTTCACTAAAAGTAGGTACTTCAGTTGCAAGGTGCAGTTTATTGTGTATACTAGTGTTATGGAAAATTTGGAAGTGCCGTGTAAACGCCGAAAAATTGGTCCTCTAACAGTTAAAACATTAATATTTAATTGTTTTAAATCATTTACAGACAAACGTTTATGTGAAAGTGTTGATGAGACCGTTGAGTTAGTTAGCAGTACACTTGGTGTTGGGAAATCTACGATTTACAGAGTTATTAAAGAAGAGAAATGTGGTAGTTTTCAAATGCCACGTAAGGCTCCAGGGAAATCAAAATTTCAAATAGAATATCATTTTAAAGAAGGACTTCGACGGAAAGTGCATGAATTCTTCTTTAGACAAGAATTTCCAACATTGGATAAAGTTCTTGTCTCAGTTCGAGATGATAAGGATTACCCAGAAATGAGTCGAAGTACGTTATGGAAACTTTTAAAAGAAATAGGCTTCCGCTGGAAAAAGAATCCCAGAAAGTCTATTTTATTAGAAAGAAGCGATATTGTCATATGGAGAAGACATTTTCTAAGAACCATAAAGGAAATGAGAAACCAAAAAAGAAAAATATTTTATCTTGATGAAACATGGATCAACGAGGGTCATACACCAAATAAATTTTGGCAGGATGAAACTGTTACAAGTCAAAGGCACGCGTTTGTAAATAACTTATCTACTGGTTTAAACTCACCATCAGGAAAGGGACGCAGGCTGATAATAGCACACATTGGCAGTTCAGACGGTTTTGTTGAAGGTGGTTTATTAACTTTTCAATCAACTCGTACCGGTGACTACCATGAAGACATGAACGCTGATGTCTTTCAAGAATGGTTCGAACAAATGATAGATCTTCTTCCTAAGAACTGTGTAATAGTAATGGATAATGCAAGTTATCACTCCAGACTTATAGAAGGACTGCCCACAACCAAGTGGTTAAAAAAAGACTTGCAGAATTGGCTGAGTTCAAAAAATATTACGTACCATCCCGGATCTATAAGAAAGGAACTTTCATCGTTGTGTGCCCTTCATAAAGAAAAATTTAAAAAATACGAAATTGATGAAATTGCCAAAAATCGTGGAATGACAGTACTTAGATCCACACCATATCATTGTGAATTAAACCCGATTGAACTGGTATGGGCACAGATAAAGAGTAAAGTTTCAAGAAAAAATACCACTTTTAAAATTCATGATGGTAAACAGTTGTTTTTGGAGGCCGTAAATAATGTAAAACCTGGAAACTGGGAAAAGGCAGTAAATCACACTATTAAAGAAGAGGAAAAAATGTGGAAGCTGGACAATATTACTGATAAAATGATCGAGCCAGTTATTATAAATCTTGGTTCTAAAAGTTCATCTTCTGAATCTGATTTGGATTTGTAACAAGTAGCTGTAAGTTTTATATTAATATTTTTATTCATCTATTTAACATACCTTAGACGGTTTTAAAAACTCTTTTTCTCTTTTGTAATTTTTAAAAATTAAAAAAATGTGAATTTTTTAAAACCCTTTTTAATGTAGGCCAGTCAGTTCTAATATGGTGTGTGATAAAAGAGGTCACTTTTGTTTACATACACATAACACTTTATAACACTGAAATAATTCATTTATTTTTTACAATTATTCAAAGTAATTTTTCAATTAATCTTGAGCACGCCCATGGAGTGGTCGGAGCTACCAGTTAAAATTATGCTAATTACTCTCTCGTTCATAAAAATAAACTATAACTCTATAGGATTCAAATCCGGATGATATGGGGGTAACCGTAAAACTAAATGCCCTTTATCCTCGAGTATTTTGTCAATTTCATACGTTTTTAAGCTAGGTTTGTGTAATTTTATAATGTCGTATAGTTCAAATTTCAACATGTCATCTGTAAACGAAATATTTCAATTTGTCAGCCACTGCTGCATTTCTGCTTTTCTGGAAAACATACTTGGACATTTCTCAGTTTGTACGTTGAGATACGGTGCATTATCAATCACTAAAACGTTGTTTGGGGGCAAATTTGGTATCAGCTTATCCTGAAGCCACTTTTTGTAATTGTCGTAGTTCATTGCATCATCATAATCTCCTGTTTTTATAGTAGGTTTGTAGCGCAGATAAGCGTTTTTAACAAAACCACTTTCACCTCCAACATGCACTATCACAAGCATCTGTCCTTTAGATACTGGTTTTTGTAGGCCCTTGTTTGAACTATCAGACCAGCTCTATTGGTAGGTATGAGATGAATGGACGTATGTTTCATCCACGTATATAATTAGGCGATTTGCGTTCCTGTAACGTTTCATACTACGTAAGAAATTCAGTCTAAGATGTTGAATATTGGGCTTTTCAATTAGTAATTTTCTATTAGTTTTGGTTTTTCGCCAACGAAATCCCATCTATCTAATTACTGTTCATAGGCTTTCTATGGAACCTGAGTAGTTGTACTCCTCTGCAAATGTTATGTGTATGCGTTTTACAGTTGGCACTTGTTTTTGTGTTATACAAAAATCCATTATATAACGTCGAAGACGCCCTATATCAAAATCGTCCAAGCACTTTTTTTCCTCGTTTTGTTTGGAGTTACAAATGAGGAAAATTCACCGTCTTCAATTAATTGCATTTCCCGAGCAATTTTTTGAACGCTGCTTAAACTAACACCTGTGGTCAATACCACACGCTCCTGCGCTTTTTTCAAATCTCTACACGGTTTATTGTCTTTGGCTTCCTTTCTCATAAAATGAATCGCATTTGCTATCACTTCCCGTGCCTGATTATTTAAAACTTTTCCCTTCAGATTCGATTTAAACTCCATGTTTAATATAGGTACAAAACACAGATTTGCAAATTTGGAAATGACTCTCCTTAGCGGTTTGTACTTACAAAAAATGTTTCGCAGGCTATACCGACTTGTTCACGTCACAAACGGTAGATATTAAGTGAACGCTCAGTGCGAGATCCGTCGGATGACGAATGCGCATCTTGGACGTGGTTATTTTCAGACTTTCAGCTATATTTGGTTAACTGTAACATTAAGCTTTTTTGCAATTTTCTGCAGATAAAAACTTAAAATTTTTCACTAAACATTGTTAAAATAAACTCTTCTTCACAATAAACGACTTGATTGACCAGAATTTATTTAAAGAAAAAAAAGAAAATTTAAAAATATTTTATATTTTTGTCCATGAGCGTAATAATATTATAAGGTACAAAATATACTAGAAAATCAATGTTTTTAATGTTGTTGAGATATATAATCATCGCTTTCCTCGCTCATGTTTATTCTAACCACGCTCTGTTTACGGAACAAACATATCTTTCAAAGCTAAGGCACTATAAGTCTACAACTTTGCAGCCTTCTGAGAACTTTTGGGGGAATTTATTTACAAAATAAAGATGTTACATATTGATTCATAACCCTCCTGGATAAGTCGCTAAGGTTCGTGGAATAATTTTGTCGTCTATAGTGACAAAGTATCTACAAAATCGTTTTATATGTTGTAGAACTTAATAAAGTACAAATTTAAACATTATGGCGCTGCAGTCTGAATACCATAATACAATGTTTAGGATAATTTATAAAATAAATAGTATTATAATATTCTTATTTACATTATATTATAAGGAAAATTTGTGTTTTCTTATGGTAAAAAAAAGTCTTTTAGAATAAGATTTTATTTAATTGATGGATTGGACTGTTACTTGATGGAAATTCATTTTATGTAACAATAAAACACTGAAAACTTTGTTTTCAAAACTTCCACAAAATTTATTTTAAATTCTTATCACTACAGCTGTTTCGGCTGATTGCCTTTCTCAAGTGATCTGTTTTTGGCATGGGTTTACACTTTATAGTCTCTAATGGAATAGGTTGAGGACGGGAGAACTGTTTGTCTCAAGCTGGTCATTCAGAATTATATCTGTGTTTTTTAATTTGTTGATTTCCATAGATTCTAACAAAGATAGCTTAAGGCCTTTATTTTGAATGTGGAGAATTTTTTCTCTACATAGTCTTGGATAGTCTAAAAAACTAAATAATCTAATTTGCAATAGTAAAAAAACCCAATATTCATTATACAAGAAGTTTTTCGAACCATAATTTTTTCAATAGATTTATAAATTTAACAGATACTAAATTTAGTAATAGCGAGATACAACTTTTAGAGAAAGGATTTAAACACAACTTGCCCCAACATAATAATCAGAAAACTTTAGAATATTTAGGTGTAGCATGTGAAGTAGCATTCAAAAAAACTGCTAACAATATCGAAAAAAGTATAATTGCAAAATCTATTACAGATGTGTGTAGTGAAACCAAAAATTCCTGTTACAAAGAGAATAAAACAGCCATTTCAATTAAAAATAAATCAATAGAAAACAACATATTGTTTACAAAAGCAGACAAAGGTAACACTCATATTGCTATAGATAAAATATAATATAATAACAAAACAATAGAATTTTTAAATAATCGAAACATTCAAACGTTACACAGAGATCCAACAGAAAAGTATCAAAAACAAATTAAGCTAGCGTTTAAAAATTCAAAATCAATAGTAAATCCAATAGAACAGAAATACCTCAGTATCATGAACCCACAGCCTCCTAAATTATACTCTTTCATTAAACTACACAAACCGGATCACCCAATAAGACCTGTAGTGTCTTTTTATACAGCTCCGTCATATAAAATTTCAAAAAAACTGTTAGAGATTATTTTAGAACACACTAAATTTTCACCTAAATTTACCATAAAAAATACAATAGAACTAGTTAATAAAATACAACATTTTCAGTTACCTTACAACTCCAGATTAATTTCATTTGACGTAAAAAATCTTTTTCCTAGTATCTCTCCTTCAGAAACTTTTATTCTAGTAAAAAACCTTTTAGACCAAAATAGTACAAATCAAATCATTACATCTGAAATTTTACATCTTCTTGAAGTTTGCATAAACCAGGACTACTTTGAATTTAATAATGAATTATATACAAATAACAGTGCAGGACTTATAATGGGCAATTCTCTAAGCCCATTACTATCAGATATTTTTATGGATCATCTAGAGACAAAGATTTCAAAACATCCCATATTCAAACAGTTTTTATATTGGTGGAGATACGTAGACTACGTACTGGTATGTTTCATAGGAACTAACAGGCAACTCGACCAATTTTTATCGTATATTAATTCTCTTCATAGTCATATTGAATTTACAATAGAAACAGAAGAAAATCAATCCATAAATTTTTTAGATTTAAAAATTACCAGACTTAAAAACAAACATGACTTCTCCATATTTCATAAACCTACCCATACTGACACGACTATTCACAATTCATCATCCCATCCCACACAACATAAACTGACAACCTATCATAGTATGTTACATAGATTAACAGCAATTCCTATGTCAAAATACAATTTTGAGACAGAATTAAATATCATTAAGCAAATAGCAGTAAACAATGGATACAACGAACAAACAATTAATAAAATGTTAAATCAAAAACTACACAAGAAAGCCCTGAACTTAGTATTTCCACCACCAGAGAAAAAACCCAGTACCTTCTGCTCGATTACATATACAGGCAAAATATCAACAAAAATAGCCAAACACATAAAAAAGAAAGGAATAACACCAGCTTTCAGAACAAATAACAACCTAGGCAAATATATTAAAAACAACAAGAGCCAACATAAAAAACACTTACACAGTGGTGTGTACAAACTTAAATGTGGCGACTGCCCAAAAACTTACATTGGTCAAACAGGTAGAAATTTTAATAAACGAATAGCAGAACATAAAAGGGCTTTCAATAATAGAAAAACAGATTCTACATATGCACTTCACCTTCTAGATCATAATCATTCTTTTAACGACGAATTTAAAAAAATTCTCCCCATTCAAAATAAAGGCCTTTAGCTATCTTTGTTAGAATCTATGGAAATCAACAAATTAAAAAACACAGATATAATTCTGAATGACTAGCTTGAGACAAACAGTTCTGCCCTCCTCAACCTATTCCATTAGAGACTACAAAGTGTAAACCCATGCCAAAAACAGATCACTTGAGAAAGGCAATCAGCCGAAACAGCTGTAGTGATAAGAATTTAAAATAAATTTTGTGGAAGTTTTGAAAACAAAGTTTGCAGTGTTTTATTGTTACATAAGATTTTATTTAAATTCCTATGTTTGATTTATATTGCAGCTCCAATATCGAATACATTTTGATAAAACATGAAACACCCAGTATTGTGTTTTATAGGTATTCTTAACTACGTCATGTTTTCGAGATAAGAATTACTTGTCATTTAATTTATATTTCGATTTGAATATTGTCATTTTTCATTGTATTAACCCTATAACTAGTATTCTCTTAAACTCACAGTCATAGTATGTCAGTATACAAAGCCTACTCAGATTATATTTAAATAGTATATTTTCTATTCGACGTACATGTTCGTCGCGAATAAGGCATGAATATTTAACAGTTGTAAATTAGCTTTTACTAGCGTTGTAACGAGTTTAGCGGTGTATTCGGAGTTACATGGAGAACAAGCACATGAAACTAGCTGACTTTTTTAATTAGTAGCAGAGGAAATATTTTTATACAGTCACATTTTTTTTATTTTTATGATTTTTTAATATGAACTGATGACATTTTTCTTTATATACAGTGTAATTCGCTACCTTAGTTAGCAGACATTGTAACTCCAAAATAGTAAATTTTATAGGAGACAATAAAAACTTTGTAAAGTTTTATTTATATTGGCAGTCATATTTTTGGTTTGAAATATATCAAAAACATATTTGTATCCTTCAACTCAAATAGGTAATTGTATTTTTTTTTATTTTATAGTTTCTTTTACGGAGTTTTGCACACACACTATATCGGAGATACGTGATTTTCCAACATTTATTTGGTAAAATGGAAAAAAGTGTGATCTAAAAAATAAGTCTTTTTTTAAGTTTATTAATACAAAAATACATTTTTAACCCAACAAATTTTAATTAAAGTTATATTACTAAAAAAGGCATAAATTTTACAAAACAATTTTTTCCTCTCCCTCAGGTAAGGGCAAGTTTGATAAAACAAAATTTGAAATTATTGTTGAAAACGCATTGGAAGTCAAACCTCCCTCGGTCTCATTCCAGATGAAACAGAATCCTTCCTTTGTGTTTATATGATATTGTAAAGTTGTGGACAGACAACTTCATTTTATATTAGAGAGAAGATACTGAAGATTTAGGGCAAAGTAATAATGATTGTAAATCCATTGTGAATGTTACACAAGTTGAGTTTGCTTTACCTTCATATTTTTGTATCCTTGCTTCATCTTTCTTAAGAATATGCGTTTCATACTGGTCTTGACTCAAATTTCTCGTTTTAAAAGACTCGCAAATATCGCAAGCATCTTTTTTGGATTAATAAATCGAAAGATTTTGATCATCAAAAATATGTGAAAACTTACATTGTGACAACGGAGTTAAATTTTGTTCTTTGTACCAATTATCTTTATAAAACGTGTACACTCTTCTTTTTGATTTCCAGCCAGGCTCAAGATATAACTTCGATGTTCTCTTGCGGCAATAATGCCATTTAACTTTGGGTAACCCGCCCAAAAATCTTTCAAGTGGTTCCGCTTCTTTGGGTTTTCTAGGTTTTTTTAAATTAGGTTCGACAGAGTTCTCATCATCATTGAGTGTAATTTTATGATTATCTATTGGATCATCTCGATCTCTACCTTCTGTTGCTGTTTGCCAGTTTAGGGCAGTCCATTCACCGATAGCTAAGGTATTCAGGAACGAGCCCTAACAGTGTTAGATTTCTAAATCAAAAACTTCAGAAATAGCTTTATATCTGGCCAATCGATTTTCCAAAACTCTTCAAAATTTTCTTTTCTATCATCTTCTGTGAGTCTTAGACACTGGATTACACTATTTTATTTTTTGTTACACTTGCTTTGTTTCATTACTCTAGCAGCTTTTTTTATATTATATACACACGGTCCATTTTTTGTTTTTCTTTTACCGCAATATTCCTTTCCTAATTTTCTGGCTGTTATATTTTTGCTAATGTTCCAAGTTTGCTGATTCACTTGGTGTCGTTTCTTGTGTTTGGTTTTACTTGATATTTTATTCGAATTCTGATCAAAGTCATTGTCAATTTTATGTTCACGTTCATTGGGCCTATACTTTTCATTGTTATCTAATTGCTCATCGCTAATAATATTAATAACAATGTCATTATTATTATTAATAATATGAATAAGTACAAGGTTAAATTTTATTAGTTGTATTATATTCGTAATTCTCCATCTGCTCAACTGTTTTGTTGCCAATATTTAGAGTTGGGTCTTCCAATTTATGTAAGGTTTTATCCATTACATATAAACTGCTTATTCTATTAGGCAAATTTTTTGTTTGAAGAGATTCGGTAAGTATTACATTTTCAAGATTCAGCATTAAACTTATATCGTCTACGGGCAAGGTGAATACAAAACCATCATTGGGTCAACAAACAGTTCGCTTTCCTTTTCTTCAGGGGGTACATTAATTATAATTGTTGCTATTGCGCCAATGTTTATGCTTTTTGGGATATTAACAGTATACTTTACATCAGTGGAATCAACATTTTCTTTATCCGAATGACCTGTTATTTTTTCTGTAAGCTGTTCACTATTATTATTAAACTGTAGACATATAACTTTAAGTAGGCTCCTTCGTATCTACAAATTTATTTATCCACAATATTTTACTAAATTGAAATTATTTTACAACATTTTGTGCAGTACGCCTACCTAGAATTAATGCAAAACTCTCAACTCCAGTTGCTTAACGAGCTGACATAACCTATAAAATTTTGGCAAATCTCGTATCTCCATGCTTTTATTAAATCATTATTATATACTCACTACTTTTAAAAGAGCATTTAAATAACCTTAAAATACAACAACAATAAAAGAACGATCAGCCTAGATCCTTCACATAGAATAACAACATGACAACTGGGAGTTAGAAGTTATGCCAACATGAAAACGATAAACGGGAGTTAAAAGGTACGCTAATTCTTTAAAATACCACAGATTAATTTTTTCTGGAGTTCGGAGATTTGTCAGTCTGTAAAGAATTGATTTCTTTTGAGCTTGCAATTAAAAAGTGGTTTTCACCAAAATAGGGAGTTGAGGGGTTTGCTAATCGGGTAATTACTATTTAAATGGGAATAAGCCACAATTAAAGGTTAAAGTACGTTTATTGACGTTTTAATTTCCACTTCGGAAATCGTTCTCAAAATACAAACATTAGTAAATTAAACAAATTTGGTGTTTTTTTTTAATATTGAAGAACAATATTGCTAATTAGGGTGTCGATATTATCTTTGATGATTAGTGCAGTCACTTTGACACAATTTTGAATAAAATTTGAAGCTGTTAAGAATTATTAGTCCTATCTTGGATTATCCCTTGTTATTATCACGTCTTTTTTATTTTAACGAGTTAGGAGGAATTAGGAGGAAACTTATGGCAGTGTGCCCATGTCGTGCTAAGCTATAATTCTTCCTATTTTGTCAGCTCACTCACTGGGTGAGACATTCATTGGGTAATGCTTTTTCCTTTGTGTCATACATATCCTTGGCACGACGGTGTTACACCATAAAATTGATGAGCGCGGTAGTCGCAAGCCAAATCTCACCGTATGACAGGACGCGCCATATCAGGGATCAGAACTGCTCCACCCAATTTGTCGTTCATGAAGTACTAGCGAGAGGATAAATTCCACCACTAACGTGTAAATCATAAATTCTTCGAAGTTATGTTCGACTGTAGAGCTAAAATGGGTTTAATTAGCTTCCAGCAGCTTTTGATAGATTGTCAGAAATAAAGAATAACGATCATTAGTAAATACTAGACGGTTAATTTGGTAATAATCCTACAGCTCAAAATAAAGACGCTGACACAGATTCAGAGTGTAGTACTGCCGCCCTTAGGAAAAACACCGCATATGTAAAAATTGAGCGAAGATGTAGGTGTTTGTCCTTACACCTTTGTCCTGATGGCTTTGTTTCACGCACCAGTAATAGGTCGCTGGTTTTTTCCCTTGGGGAACAAGGTTTTTCCTTAGGGAAATAGGTTCACTTTATATATATATTTCTTTGAAGGACCACCCAGAAAACTGGGAAAAATGAAGATTCGAAAAGAACGTTTGAACAAATATATTTAAACAAATACAATGTATTTTAAACGCCGATAACTTGCATATGATACACACTTGTCGGTGATACAATATTGACACGAACTTATTAATATACCGACTGGTTTAAAACACTAATATGCCGCTAGGGCGAGTAGAGCCTGACGCTCCTTCAGTGCTGGAATTTGAACTGATACTGATGTCCACTCTCGCCCGTCAATCACAAACATTCCGAAATCTCCCCCCTGACCCCTCGACGTATTAAAAGATATGTTTATTTTTCAAATACCTTTAACTTTCAAATCATTGATAAAAACTACCTGAATAAGGGTATTTGTCTCAACTTGCGGAATTTTGGAATGCGTCAGAGGGTAATTTGGAAAATACTAATCCTTTCATTGTTACGATTCTATGAAGGTTTTAGAAACTTGTGTAGAAAGTTATTTAAATGCAAGATAACGGCGCTTTACAGATTATTAGTTAGTACAAAGAAATTTTATATATCTAAACTAATATACAGTATGATACAAAAATAAACTAAATAATATGATACAAAAATAGACTAAAAATATTAAGTATTGTTGTTACGCAACATAGTCCCCCCGTTGATGTGACCTACATCTAAATGAGTATGGGGTAAAGGACATACTTTAACAACAGATCTTATAAATGTTCCGTCTTTAGTTCTTAGTTTTACAGTTCTAACCCTGCCGTCTTTACCTGGCAGTGTTTCGATTACTCTTGCCAGTGGCCATTTTAGAGGAGGAGCGTTATCATCGATTAGGAGTACAAGATCATCGACTTTAATGTTTTCTTGGGGCAGAAACCATTTGGGCTTATTTTGGAGGCGATTTAAATAATCCCTAGACCAACATTTCCAGAAATGCTGCTGAATTTTGCTGCATTTCTGCCACAGTGATAAACTATTTTCGGATTTTGTCGAGATATCTTTTCCTGGATAGGAAGTCATGCTGCTTCCAATGAGAAAATGAGCGGGGGTTAGAAAAGAAAAATCATTTGGACTGTCTGACAATGGACAGAGGGGTCGTGAATTTAAAACAGCTTCTATTTGAGCCAAAATAGTGGTTAATTCCTCAAATGTAAAAATATTATTGCCCATCATCCTTACTAAATGATACTTGCAGCTCTTTATGGCTGCTTTCCAAATTCCACCCTGATGTGGAGATCGAGGTGCAATGAACTTCCACCCAATTAATGTTGAGGCTGCGAATTCTTTTATGGTAGGTAGAACATCCGTTCCCATAAAAAAGTCATAAAGCTCTTTTAACTGATTACGAGCTCCAAGAAAGTTGGACGCATTGTCCGAATAAATGGTTTTAGGAATGCCTCTGCGTAAAATGAATCTTTTTAACGTTAGTAGGAATGCTTCGGTGCTAAGACTGGACACTAGCTCTATATGGACTGCCTTAGTGACTAGGCATACGAATACTGCTATATAAGCCTTACAAATGGGAGCACGTCGCAGTTTTGAAGATTTTATTTGAAATGGGCCCCCGTAATCGATGCCGACATTTGTGAATGGTCGAGAGACCTGAAACCGTTCTTTGGGTAGATCGGCCATTATTTTATGAGCTGGTCTTGCGTTAAATCTGTAACAGTTCTTACATTTGTAGATGATCCTCTTGATTTCTCTCAGTCCATCAAGAGGCCAATAAGTGAGTCTAATATTTGACAATGTATTTTGAGGGCCTGTGTGCAATAGGCGAATGTGTTCTCTTTCAAGTAACGATCTAACTACCTGGCATTTTGTAGGAAGAAGAAGTGGAAATTTTTGATTATACGAAACATTTGCATTGCGAAGTCGTCCACCAACTCTTATTAAATCAGATGCGTCTATAAATGGATTCAATTTTAAGATAGCCTTATTTTTTATTGTTTTTTGATGCTTTAAGTCTTTAAATTCTGATTGAAAGAATGTTAGTTGAATGATTTTAACTATTCTCTGCTCGGCTTCTATTAATTCGGAAGCCGAAAGTACACCATTTCTTTTGTTTTCTTTATTTTTAAGATTGTAAATATACCTATTGCAATATGCAATTACTCTTTGTAACCGAGTGAAAGATGAGAATTTACAAAAAGTGGTATATAGAGTAGGTTTCGAATTATTTACAGCGTGTAAAGTGGCTTTTATTTCAGGGATATCTGTTATATCAATATTTGTAACAAATTCATTAAATTTAGTGGTTGCGTTCATTAGAAAATGGGGCCCATGCCACCATAATGTATTGTCTACCAGCAGGGCCGGTGTGGTACCGCGAGACAGAATATCTGCTGGGTTATCTTTAGAACTTACGTGATTCCATAAATAAGTTCGCGTTAACTCCTGTATTTGAGTTATACGGTTTGCTACGAAGATTGACCAACGAAAAGGGTGAGAATTTATCCATGCAAGTACAATTTGGGAGTCTGTCCAGAGCCTAACCGAAGCTATGGAAGAAACCTTTGGTGAAATAATAAGAAAGATATTTGAAATCAGGGTAGAAAGCAAAACAGCCCCTAATAATTCAAGTCTGGGTAGGGAAATGGTTTTTAGCGGAGCTACACGACTCTTTGAAGTAATTAAGTTGCATGAAACGATTCCATTTTCATGTAAAACCCGTAAATAAATACAAGCGCCATATGCCTTCATACTTGCATCGCAGAAACCATGGATTTCAATTCGAGAAATATTGAGCGGATTGAGCAGAGGTCTAGAGATTGTGAGTTTTGCAAGATCAGGAATGTGAGCTAGAAAATTCAACCATTCTGATGAAATTTCTCCTGTGAGTTTGTCATCCCAATTTAAGTTACATATCCAAATTTTTTGCATTAACAACTTGGCAGATACAGTAATCGGATTTATTAGACCAAGAGGATCAAAAATAGAAGAGATAATTGATAGAACTTCTCTTTTTGTGTATTTTGGTTCACTAGAAATGTCAGGAAGAGAGATGGAGAACATGTCAGACTGAGAATTCCAACATATTCCAAGAACTTTATTTGACGAATTGTCGGGTTTTATTACATAATTAGATTTTTGAGATTCAGAGGAAATAGAGTCGAGAAACTCGGAAGAATTAGAACTCCATTTATGGAGTGGTATCCCAGCGGAATTTAGACTCGTAGAAAGTTGCTTATAAGTCTTGTACAAAGTCTCGATATCATTTGCACCATGTAAAATATCATCTACATAACAAGAATTTTCTAGAGCATCAGCAGCTAATGGGTATTTTTCTTTATTTCGAACTGCCAACTCTTTAAGACACCTAGTACTTAAAAAACTAGCTGAGTTTGTGCCGTAGGTCACGGTCTGAAGTTCTAGACATTTTAATTCTTCTTGCGGGGAATTGCGCCACAGAATGTTTAGTAGAAATGTCTGTTTTGGGTTAATTATTATTTGCCTAAACATCTTTTCGATGTCGGCGATAAGAGTATATTTGTAAAGTCTAAAGCGAATTAGAATTTCAAACAAATCAGGTTGTACAGTATAACCTTTGAGCATAATATCGTTGAGAGACACATTTGAGGTTGATTTCATTGATCCATCAAATACAACCCTGTGTCGAGTAGTTAAGCTATCATGCTTGAAAACACAATGATGTGGGAGAAAAAACTTATGTTCGGACGATTCATTAAGCTTAGAAAGGGGAACGTATTTACAATGCCCTAAAGAAACATATTCTGATATGAATTCTGTGTACAGATGCCGTAACTCGTCTGATTTGTTAAGCCTTTTTTCAAGATTGAAAAAACGTCTTTTTGCCAAATGAAATGATTCACCTAATTTTTGATATTCATTAGGAGTCTTCAGAGGTAGGTCTACTTGAAATCTGCCACTAGGAAGAATTGTTAGTGAAGATTTGAATATGTCCTCAGCTCGCTGTTCTGAGGGAGTGAATGTTTTTGCATGAATAGAAGTGAGTGGTTTAGTCTCTTCTATTTCCCAAAAATTCTTTAAAAGAGAATCAAGATCAGCAGTTTGTACGTGTAACGAAATATTTGAATAATGTGAGTGAGCATTGTTCTTTGAAGGAGTCGCGTTTGATCCTAACATTGTATAACGAGAGTATGGGATATTTCCACCTACAATATAACCCAAATGAGTGTTTTGAAGAATAGGAAGGTTGGGGCCTAATTTTATTAAGCCGTAAGTAACTAGGTCAAAATAAATATCAGCTCCTAAAAGCATGTCTACGTCCGACGGGGTACAGAAATGTGGGTCTGCAAGTTTTATATTTTTTGGTATTTTTAATAAATTTAAATCCAGCGCGACTTGTGGATGCTGGCACGTAATGCTTTCGAGGAGAGCACAGGACAGATTAAAGTTTTTACCAGGATATGTGTTTGAATAGATTTTAAGGTCTACCATCTTGTTTGAAACAGAAGAAGTTTGAGCTATACCTGATATTTGAAGATTTCTGGTATAGGGTGAATAACAAATTCTTTTGGCTAACCTGTCTGTTATGAACGAAACTTGGCTACCGGAGTCTGTTAAACAACGAACAGAGATGGGATTGTTTTCAACATCGTAAACAGTTACCAAAGCAGTTGCGAGTAAAATTTGCAGATTGTTCGAATATACAGAGTGGGACGAAATATTGCTCGGCCCTGGAAGATTTTGCGTATCTGGTAAACCTTGCGGAATTGCATTTGGAACAGAGTTGTTCTGCGAATTTGCATGAATATTCTCCGAAGTGAATTGAGACGAATGCTGATTTGGACGTTGATGACGTGAATTCCGAACAAATTGATTTTGGGCGGGTTGACTTTCATAATTTGATCTATACGAACTTTGCCGTGAAATATTTTCCGACGGGTGCGAAATGTGAAGCAAAGAGTGATGTCTCTTATTGCAGGTTTTGCAATTCGAAGATGAGGAACAAGAATTAGACATATGACCACTAGCAAGGCAATTGAGACAAAAACCTTTGTTTTTTACTTTTTGCATACGCTCTTGAGCGG
This sequence comes from Diabrotica undecimpunctata, assembly GCF_040954645.1. Taxonomy (NCBI): domain Eukaryota; kingdom Metazoa; phylum Arthropoda; class Insecta; order Coleoptera; family Chrysomelidae; genus Diabrotica; species Diabrotica undecimpunctata. The sequence goes on from NC_092807.1 coordinate 48,941,196, forward strand.
ACAAATTTAAAAATTGTTGGCAAGAGTATACTTTATGTGAGTTAGAATTGCATACGAAACATTTAAAAGATGTATCTCTATTATTTATAGAAATATGAAGAGACGGTTTTGATTTATAAACTGTTTTCTCTTCAAAGATCAAATTTTCCAATATCTTACTTTTCTTTTCAATAAAATTCAAAAATTCATCTATTGTAGGAAGTTCGTTGAAATCTCTTTCGGATTCAAAGGATCGTTTCATATTAAAATCTAATTTTTGTGTGAATATATGAATTAAAATTAAATCTGCAAGATTGTCGGAGATATTTAAATTATTTAGCGCACTTAAATTTCTTTTTTATGTGAGTTAAGAATTCTCGCAAGTTTTGAGCAGTATTTTTTGTTAATGAAGGAACGTTCAAAAGTTGTTTTAAATAAGTGTTAATTATTAAACATTTGTTTTCAAATCTATTCTTAAGTGTATCGAGCGCAACGGAAAAATTTGAGCCTACAACTTCCAAATTTTTAATTAGTTGTAGAGGCTCGTTCTTGAGAATTGATTTTAAATAAATTAGTTTTTCAATATCTGAAAGATTTAAATCATCTACGACAAGTTTGGTAAACATCTCCATAAAACTAGGCCAATTTGCTATATTTCCATCGAAATGTGGAATTTTTATTTCCGGTAGGCGGATATGATGGTTATTTGAATGATTTTGTTGAGCTGAGGTGCTCACAACAGAATTTATTGAAATTGTATCAATTTTATTCTTTAGAGCTGATCCTAACGTTAAAAATCTGTCTTCTACGTCTGCCATGTCAACAGAAAATTCATCATCTATTGTCTCTAATTCATTTTGAACCTCGAGATATTTGTCAAAAACTTTTGATAGATAGTCTTTTCTAAAAATTAGTTCATTTTTTGAAATATTACTTTTTTCATTTTCTTTAAACCAATTCTCCAATCTAGTTATCGAAGCTTTACTTCGACCTCTTGCCTTAACAAGATCATCTTTTACTTTAACAATATCATCAACCGTTTTATCCATGATTAGCTGATTGAATTAGATTAAGATTTAGTGAGCGAGAAATATGTGAAAGAATTTGATCTTTAAATTGAAAAAACAGAAGAATAGTAATAAACACAAAGATATAGCGAAAATATGAGAATTCACTAAAAATCGAAAATATAAGTAAAAGGATATAATAATTATAAAAATAATAGCGAAATAACGAAAATGTTCAATAAATGTTCAAAAAGAGTTTATAGTATGCACTTCACAAATGATATTAAAATTAAAAAACTTACAGTTTGTTGAGTGTGATGCTAGGCGTTAAATCAGCTACCAGGATGAAGGAGTCTGGAGGCGTCCTACTGGAAGATGCTGCAGATGCTGCGTTGATGTCTAACTTGAAGATGAGACATGCGAAGATCTCTGATTTGAAGTTAAAATGTGAAGAAGTCCGGTTCGAAGGAACATGAGCGAAGATGTAGGTGTTTGTCCTTACACCTTTGTCCTGATGGCTTTGTTTCACGCACCAGTAATAGGTCGCTGGTTTTTTCCCTTGGGGAACAAGGTTTTTCCTTAGGGAAATAGGTTCACTTTATATATATATATTTCTTTGAATGGACCACCCAGAAAACTGGGAAAAATGAAGATTCGAAAAGAACGTTTGAACAAATATATTTAAACAAATACAATGTATTTTAAACGCCGATAATTTGCATATGATACGCACTTGTCGGTGATACAATATTGACACGAACTTATTAATATACCGACTGTTTAATAATTAATTAATATACCGTTTAAAACACTAATATGCCGCTAGGGCGAGTAGAGCCTGACGCTCCTTTAGTGCTGGAATTTGAACTGATACTGATGTCCACTCTCGCCCCTCAATCACAAACATTCCGAAATCTCCCCCCTGACCCCTTGACGTATACAAAGATATGTTTATTTTTCAAATACCTTTAACTTTTAAATCATTGATAAAAACTACCTGAATAAGGGTATTTGTCTCAACTTGCGGAATTTTGGAATGCGTCAGAGGGTAATTTGGAAAATACTAATCCTTTCATTGTTACGATTCTATGAAGGTTTTAGAAACTTGTGTAGAAAGTTATTTAAATGCAAGATAACGGCGCTTTACAGATTATTAGTTAGTACAAAGAAATTTTATATATCTAAACTAATATACAGTATGATACAAAAATAAACTAAATAATATGATACAAAAATAGACTAAAAATATTAAGTATTGTTGTTACGCAACAAAAATTATAAAAATTTAGTTATGCGTGAAAATTAGATCTAGAGAGTTTACATTACATGATTATTTAAGAAAAGTACAGTATTTACAATCTTCAATATATATTCTGAAAGAAATACTAAACCTAGCATCAACGAAAACATGCTTGAAACTATGAAAGAACCCCGAAACTACAACATAACTTAGGTAAAACCCCGCATATACTTGACGGAGCCTGCAATTACTGTGTTTATTCTAAGCAATACACGATCGCCGTGTTTTTGCTACGTAATTAGCGCGATTAGCGAAAGCATTTGTCAGACAAAATGTGTTTCAATCGTCTACTGCCTTTTTTTCTAAAAAAGATGGACGTGTGAAGGCGGCTTGTAGAAGCAAAATATCTACTCCAAACCTTGATACGCATATAGAAAGTTTTTAATTCCAGTATATCCCATTACAGGTGTGAACATGCCCTGTATCGTAGATACCTGCCTAGTGACTTAACCATAGAGGTCATGCACAAGTTTATTTAGCAGCCTACCCTCCTAAGGCTTCTATAAGGTTTATCGAAAGCATCTTAAAAATAAAAACATACCTTTCACAAATGTGGGCCATGAAAAGTGCGAACTGCGTGAAGCATTCCAACTACACAATAATGAGCATTATTCTGAGTTTCTGAATCCAGTGTGTAGTGAATAGGATAGCTGAAAAGAACAGATTCAACGTGCCAGAGATTCAAGAGAATTATACCATTTGGATACAAATGAATCAGAGACATCAACGATCCTTAACGTCTATGTTGACTTACAAAAAGTCATAACGTTACTAAGAATCGATATGTTTAAAAAAGCAATATTTACCCGAAGAATATCGACATTCAATGAAAGCTTTGTACCCCTGGGTAAAGGAAAAAAACAAAAAACTTTTGCATGCCTATGGTATGATGGTATTACTGGATGAGGAAAATAAGAAATAATTAGCTCATATAATGCTTTTTTTACATTACAAGAATGTCGAACATTTTGTCCTTTGGGTTGATAACTGCTTAGGTCCAAAAAAATTGGAGTTTTTTATATTTCCTTGTATATGTTTTAAATTCTAACAGTATATCTGCTCAAGATATTTGTATTTAGTATTTTGAACCAGTTCACACCTTCATGTCTGCCGACGAGCTTCCACCATCAGGTGAAACTATCTTTAAAAAACAAAAGAAAACGTACGATTTTAACAATTTTGTGACAGCTGTTGGAAATGCAAATTTAAAAAAGGTTACATTAAAAACAATGCAGTATACAGGTTTTTTTAAGTGGCAAGATTTCGCGTCACAAGTAAATATTAAAACAATAGAGCCTCGTTCTTACTTGTCGAAAAAAGGAGAAATTGTTGCCAACAGGTGATCATTTTTTTTAAAGTACAAGTTAATAATTAACTCGGATAGTATGTTTGGAATGAGTTTTCTTCAAAATAATGCTTTAAATAAAAAACTTCCCAACACTCAGGCATTTTTATCTCCATGTGAAGTTTTAAAAATAAAAAAGAAACCCTTATTCAAAAACTCAAAACCGCAATACCTTTAAATACAGTACAATTTTGGCAAAACCTTGAGAAAGATAAAAATTAATAACATAATTTCTTTCTATACTTAATTTTTTTTTCTTTTGTATTAAATAAGTAGTTTTAATAAATTATTCAAAAACTTATTTTGTTGTTAAATTATATTTTCCTTAACATTATGCTACGAAAACACACCTCAAAAACATAACATCCGTAGATGCTGTAGTTTTACTTAACAATTTGTAAATTATTACTTACGATTTTTTCCCAGTATCTGCTATAGTGAGCATAAAATTAGGATAAACTACTGCCCCTTTTTTTAACATAGTTTATTTACATATTTATTTATATACAGTAAAATCGTTGCTAATCGCATTGTTGTAACAATTTTCAGATTGTCAGACAAGTTGCAGATTCGTTGAAGTCTATAAAAATATTTACTCGTTATTATAAGTACTGCAGGTGTTGTGGTTTTCCTGAGGAAGGCAAAGTAGGGATGAGAATATACATCTAGCAATGCGCAAATTATTGTTGCATATTCTGTGATGTTTCAACCTGAAACTGTAAATAAACAAAGCCAGATTAACCAGATTAAAGATGACCAATTCAGTTCTAAAATGTTGGAGTTGTAGCTAATGTATATTAACAAAAAAATCGGTTGCCTGTAAAGTCGGTTTTACGGGCGAAGATTTTACGTGACAACGTCTTTTTCTCGGTAGAATATTTATTGATATGAATATTATTAAATTGCACAATAGGAACAAGGAATTGAATGAAAATAAGAATTGCACAAATTTTAACTATAGAAATATATTTTGTTTACTAAAACATTGTACATGTAAACTTAAACTTAACTAATTTCTATTTGAGTGATTTTGTTGAGGATAGGACGATGATAGGAGAAATATGAAATGAAAGGAAGTGTTTCTGCTGTAATGTGTCTTGAACGCCAAGAACGCTCGAGAAAGACAGAGACCAGTGATGTTCCGTGGAGCTTATCCAATATCGGGAGATGCCTTCGGCAAAATTCGGTAGATTTCGGTAGATCATATGCAATGACGTAAATTATATATATATATATATATATATATATATATATATATATATATATATATATATATATATATATTATAATACAGTGCGTCCAATTAAGTGAACACCATAATGGAATTTTTTTTTTAGTTTTATGACCTAAAACCTAAAATCAATCATCAATTAAATCTTTTGAGCCATATACACGAGGTTTGTCAAAAAATATGAACATAAAATTCATATTTTTTGATAAACTGCCTATATTACTAAAAAAATTTAATATCTGATGATTGTATTCTAAGTTTTAGATCATTCAGAACTTTTTAGAAAGAATAACTTTTTTCCATAAAACTAAAAATAGAAAAGTTTCCCATTATGGTGGCGACTTAATGGTTCAAAAGTTAAAGACCTCAAATAATTATGCTGAACTAATTATTAGAAATAACCATAATTCATTGAATTTTGTTTAATAAATAAAGAATCAAATTATTGGGACCAAATGCTCACATCAGCTATTATGATACAAATAAGGTTTAATAATATTTTGAGAAATAGTTATAGGTCATAATATTTACAGAAAGTTAAAACGTTCTGGTTCAAATAGATGTAACAACCATTATCTGCTAATGGATTAAGTCGGCAGTCAAAGAAAACCGACAGCACACACACCGTCATTTAGCTAATAATTTATCACTTGATACTTGAGATTCTTTGAGAATTAAAGAGACGTGTGTGAATGATTATGATTACGGAATGATGTTTATACAATATGTTATTATTAGGTATAAAATTACGAACTTGAATCTCGGGGTATTTCGCTTTCTTTGCATCTTTGCAAATATATTTTTAAACACTATAGGGAAGTATCAAATGAATTTTAATACAAACGTATTAAAAATACCAAGTATTAGGTTACACTGAAAAGTTTTTTGATGGTAACAGAAATAAAAAGATAAATTGTATTATCCGAATTTATTTTCAAGTCATTGTGATATTTGTTTTAAAATTAGGTAGATTCAAGGGGCAGTTCGGTAGATCGGTAGATAGGAATCAAATTCGGTAGGTCTACCGAAAAATCAGTAGACGGAACAACACTGACAGAGACACAAGCACGGAAGCACGCACCAATTCAACGCGCCTAATTCTCTAGTGCTGCGCGCGCAGCGGACGGATCATGTTTGAGTGGGAGAGAGACGCAAGGCATTCGCCGGTCCGGCGGGCCTCTCTCTCTCGTTCGGTGACTCACTGTAACAGACGTGAGCGGGCGTTACACTTTTTCATGAATGACTCCGAGCCACAACCTAATTTAAGACGTTTTAAATAAAGAAATTTATAATTTTTTTTATAGATTTTAATAAACTTGAAAAAGTTTACGTGTTGTATAACGGACTCCCTCCTCGCGTAAATGGACTGTTCTAACTATTTACTGTTACTACGAACCACCAACTGTTATTTCGTGGCACTACTTTCGTGACTCTCGCCTCAGTATTTTACTATAGAAAAAAAGTAATACAACACTAGTATAGAAGCTTCGCTTTAAAAATTTAGGTGATTCTAATAGACAATTTCTGGAAAAGTAGAACAAAAACTATTGAAACGTTCAAATGATAAATGTCTAGTTCGAGAAATATTACATTTTTACAATTATTACCTTCAAAGAATTCACCCATATAATAGTACTGCTAAATTCAATTCAGACCCCTGGCGCTACAAATATAAAAAATTACACACTCAGTGCAATTCAGAATATTATAAAACACGACTTCACAAAAACAGTATTTTTTGCTCTAAATTCCTAGTTTGAATTAATTTTTGTTCATTTTGAGATTTTTAGTTTAGCCGATTCGCGTTTGAATAGTTTAAATTTTTTTTTCTCACACTTTTTTTCAAACAGGCGTGTGCTGTCAACAATTTCAAATAATTTTAATTTTCATGGCATATCGTAACTTGTTTTTAATTATTTTTAATTTGCGCTTTGCACAAAGTTTTAAAATTGCGTAAATTTTTATTTTACTTATACAATAATATTAGCTTACCTATTTACGTTTAAAATATTATTCCTATTTAATAATGAAACTTACTTATAACTTTTGTTTTTGGTTACTGGAAATTACTGTTTAAAAAATTATTTAATAGTAAAAGTAAATAGACACTATAGAGCTAGAGAAAGTATACGACAGCTTACCGAGAAATAACATCAATATCGTAGTAAGAGATATAAATGCACAAATAGGCAGAGAAGAAGTTGTCTTAAACAACACTTTAAGAAAACATTCACTTTATTTAAACACCAATGAAAATTGAGAATTACTTATCAACTTTGCCAGTAGAGAAAACATGATCATCTGCTCGACTTGTTTACCTCATCGCGACATACACAAAGCGACATGGATTATGCCTGATAAAACAACCTCTAACCAAATTGATAATGTCTTGATAGACAAAAAAGCCGCAACAAGCATACAAGATGTAAAGAACCGAAGAGGATCATGTTGCGGATCTGCCATCTCCTAGTACAGATAAAATATAGATGAATAATTTTAAGAAACAGAATAGACAGGCAAGAACAAACAACAGAGCAACTAGATACACAAAAATTGAGACAACAAGATATCAAATACATATAACTATGAAACAAAAATACCATAAACACTAACAAATACAGGGAGTCTATACACAGAAGAACATTGGAAACAAATTATTACAAAAGTAACTGACGCAGCAGGAAAGATCATAGGCAAAAAAGAAACAAACAAAAAGAAATTGATTTAATGGAATGAAGAACACACGAAATATATGGATAGAATAACCAAAGAAAGAAGAGAAAGCTACGAAGATACAAGACGATAAAATATGCCGAACAGAGAAAAAAAATACGAAAACGGTATATATAGAAAATGGAATAAAATATTCAAGCAACGATATAAGGGAAATGTATAAATATTTACGCAATTTAAGAGAACGATGCAAACCCCGAACAAATCTATAGACAAATCAAGAAGGTTAAATAACCAGTGATCCGAAAGAAATAAAATCAGTCTGGAAAACTTATTGCCAAACTCTACTAGGGACCTTGAGGGAGACACAGAAAATATAGGACTCTTGACGATGGAAAAGACAAAGCAAGCAAAACGAGCATAAAAGAACAACTAGGCTTCAGGTATTGACAACGTCCCCTCTAAGCTATATAAGTTAGGTGGCGAAATCTAGTAAAACAAATGCATATGCTTATGAATAGGATTTGGAATGATGAAAAGATGTCTAGCAACTAGAAAACCCTTTTGTGCACTGCGTACAAAGTTTATACGTATATACGTTGACGTCCACAATATATTCAAATATTTAAAACAGGCCTACGACTCAATTAACAGACAAAAGTTATATCAAATATTGCATAGTTTTAATATCATCCAAAAATACATCCCACTAGTAAAAGCAACATAGGTCAACAGCAACAGTTACTGTGAGAGTACAAAATCAGCTTAGTGGGAAATTTTCAATAGTCAAAGGATTAAAATAAAGAGACGGGCTGGCACCGACACTATTTAACAGCTGACAGCTGAATATAGAAAGAAGTAATCTCCTAACAAATAAAACAATACAGATTGCCGCCTATGCCGATGGTATTACCATCATGTCTCGCAGAACAGAAGAGGCAGCAGCAATATATTCACAATTAAAAACAGGAGTAGAAGAGACCGAACTAAAAATAAATATTTAGAAGCCAAAAAAACTAACACAGGCAAGGGCTAGGGGAAACAGACGCACAGTTGATTTAGAGGACGATATTAAAACTGCAGAAAGTTTTATACATCCGCTCAAAAGACACACACTGGAGATCTAAAATCAGGATCTGCAAGACTATTATCAGACCAGTGTTACCTTATGGATGCGAGACATAGGTGATGACAAAAGACACAAAACGAAAGCTAGAAGTCTTCGAACGAAAGGTCCTAAGGAAGATATTTGGATCTGTTAACGAAAACGCAGTATGGAGATCCAGGTACCACCATGAACTCCACCAACTATTCAAAATGGCACCGATTTCAGAATTCGTTAAACTTTAAACACTATAATGGGTCATGTAGTAAAAATAAAGACCGCATTATTGACAAAAAAAGCCCTAGATAGTAAAATGCAGGGCGCAAGACCAAAAGGAAGACCATGGAAAAGGTGGGAGGATGAAGTGGCAGCGGACGCGTAAAATTTGATAGATGTGAGAGAATAAAGAAGATCGACGTGAGACCGGTAAGGTTGTAGGCATAATAAATAATAATAAAACTTTATTCATCCTTGCAGATTATTTACATAATATAGGACATGACAAAGTAAAAAGAAACGTTAAAGCCTACCTATACAATATAAACATACACATAAATATAGAAACAACATACAACATTTTTAAGACATAAATTCCGAGACACTATAAAAACATGACTCGATGAGATAAGTCTTCAATTTATTCTTAAATGCCCTATCATCATCTGCTTCACTTTTTAATTTGGATGGGAGCTGATTAAAAAACCTTACGCCGCTATAATCAGGGTTTTTTTCAAACATAGAAGTGTAATGTTTAGGAATCCTAAAGAAATCTTTTTTTCTGGTACGATAATTGTGTACATCTGAATTTGATTTCAATCTATTAATATTAGCTTTTGTATACAGAATACTTCTGTATATAAAAATTGAGGGAACAGTGAGTATTTGATATTTTCTAAAATGCTCTCTACACGTATGTCTATATGGTAAATTAAAAATCAAGCGAATTATCCGCTTTTGGGCTATAAAAACTTTCGAGACATTTGTTGCACTGTCCCATAGAACAATATTATATGACAAATGTGAATAGATGATAGCGTAATAAACATTAAGTATCTGTTCCGTTGTAAATAAGTATTTGAGTTGCAAAAGAGCATAGTATCCAGAATTAATTTTCGAACATACATGATTAATATGTACCTCCCAGCTCATATTACTGTTTTGATGTAGTCCCAAAAACTTTGTAGTGTCAGATAAAGTGATAAAATCATTGTCGACTTTGACAGAGAAATTTTCCTTTATTGGAGTTTTTATATAAAATTGCATACATACTGTTTTACTCGAATGTACTATTAAGGAGTTTTTTCGCACCAAGACGTAAACTCATGGGCTAAGGTATTGAGTTTTAACCTCAATTCCTCAGCATTTTCTGCAGATGCTACCAAAGTCGTGTCATCAGCATACAAAAAAATATTTTCCGTACTCATATATTTAGGCATATCATTGATATAACAAAGAAATAACAAAGGACCCAGTATTGATCCTTGTGGAACGCCAAGATCAACTTCATACAAATCTGATTGATAATGACCGACTTTGACATACATCTGTCGATATTCTAGCTAGGATTGTAAACATTTTAAAAAATTACCTCGAAAGTCAAGTTCGTTTAGTTTACAAATTGCTACATTTAAATTTATAGAGTCAAAAGCTTTAGTTAAATCAAAAAAGAGGGCTCCAACAAATTTCTTTTGATCTAATGAACTATAAATGAATTTAAAAAATGTTGTTGATGCACTCTCGGTTGATTTACCTGGAAGAAACCCATTTTGATATGAACTTATTATGTTATAAATTTACTAAGAAATGACAACATCCTTTTATGAATGCATTTTTCAATAACCTTACACAAGACAGTTGGTACGGTAATTGGTCTATAATTTTCTAACATAGTTTTGTTTCCTTTTTTAAATATTGGGGAAACGATACCAATTTTCAAATCAGTGGGAAAAATACCCATCTCTACAGATTTATTTATTAAATCAGTTAAGGGTTGAATAATGTACACGCTCATATGTTTCACTAGCTTTGTGGAAATGCAATCTATACCCATTGAATTTACATTTTTTAAAGATGAAACAGCTTCGGCAATATCGCTATAGTCAATAGGATAGAAAAATAATGTTTGGTCAACATTTAAGGTCGTATAGTTTTTAAATTGTGAATTTCCATATTTGGCATTTAATGCATTTTTTGAAAATGATGAAAAGAATACGCCGAAAGCATTTGTCATCTCTTTTTTATCGTTTATGAAACTTCCTAAGTGTTCGATTTTTTCTATGTTTTTATACTGTCCTTTTTTTCCAGTTTTGATTATTAACTGTTTTCCAAATAAATTTTTGCTTTTGATGGTTATTTTTGTTGTGAACAGTATTCTGGAAACAATGCTTTTTTGCTTCTTGAATTTTATCAGTATACTTCTTTTTGTCTTCTTTATATTTTAATTTTACACCAGGGTATACAACAATATTATACAACAATACAAGATAGTTTGAACCATGTTCTTTCAACCATCAATTAATAGAGTACCGGCATGTAAGTAATGTTTTATTTATTTGTTTATTTATTAATTCATTACAGTTTAATAGACTATTTTACCAATTTGTGGGTCTTACCTTGTCTGCTTAAACATTTTATTCATTTTGAAAAACCACAGACATGTAATATTGGCATAATTACTGTAATTTATATAATTTATATCACTTATCTTTGTTTTACCTTTATTAGACAACACCCTAATATGGGTTTATTATTTTCAGCATTTATTTAACTTTGTATCGTGACCTGAAGATGCTTTGCATATTGTAGAAAGCGAAACCGGTGGTCTGATAGTTAAATTAAATTGATTGTGAGTAAGTCTAATTTATTATTTCTTTTACCTTTTGAAATGGACTCACACAAGCAACACATTCATGATATATACTTACCTTAAATGAGGCATAAAGATTAGGATGTTTGGAAGACAAAGATGTACATGTAACCTCCGGGAAAAAACTTTTCAATGATTCTGTCATATCATCAGCAGTCATACGTGGCTCCACCCTGTATACGTGCAGGTCCGCTATTTTGGGTATACCCTTTAGATCTTTACCATTGACTTTAATTGCATCATTCTTCCCTAGAACTAATTGTCGTTTTGTGTTTACTTCTTACTTCTTTCCATTTTTTTTTCTTCATTCTTAGTTTGGTTTATAGCATCTTCATTTAGATTTATAATCTCATCACATTTTCGTTTGGTTTCTATCTCCAAAATTTTTGTCGAAATCATATTCTTTGAAATATTTGAAACACTAGGAGAGCTGGCAACATGCTCATTTTGAACTAAAATAGGTAGTTTATTGTTATTGTTTTGGACCGGTTGTTTACTGGGCTGTCTACTAAATTCGTCAGCTCTTTGCGTAGATTGGAGGTCCTCTGTTTTTGTATTGTAATTTTTATTACCTTGTTTTAATAGGGCTATGTGTTCATTTAAAATATTTATCTTATCTCTTAATTCAAGTATTAGGATATCTTTCTGCTTTAATATATAAGTAAATAAATGCCAGTCAATTACCTTTTTATCTGTGGTCTCCATCGATCATAAAACGAATATACCAGTTAGACCTATTTGTACTACCATGAATTCTCCTTGAACAATGAACTGTCAAAATTTTTATTAAATATTAAACAATTATTTGCAAATAAAAATGACACCTTTGTAAAAAATACACAAGATTTTTTGAATAAATTATCAAATATTAAATTTTATTCAAATATTATTTAAATAAATATTTATAAAAGTACGCAAGACTGCATACCTTGGACACATACTGAGGAACGATAAATATAATCTTCTGCAGGTCATCATGCAGCGTAGAGTCGATGGCAAAAAGGGAATAGGTAGAAAGAGGAAGTCGTGGCTGCGAAATATTCGAGACTGGACAAACATGACGTAGATGAATTATTCCACGTTGCAAAAGAAGATTATTTAAATAAGTTCTGACATATTAATATTTAGAAAGTGATGTTACATTGGCTACTAGAATAATACTAAATATATTAGCTATAATGGAGTTATTAACATTATGTAATAATAATATCTATTTTCAACTAAATAATGAAATTCCATAAACAAAACATTAGTATAGCAATGGGCTCTATAAACGATAAAGAAGAGATAATAACATTTACCATGGAAAAGAAGTATATTAAAAACCTTCACACATCAACAGATATATAAATTACAAATCAAATCACAATAGCAATATTTAAAAAGGAATTATTAAATCCCTATACGATAGAGTCAAAATTAGTTGTTTTAAAGAAAATTCGTTCTTAGAGGAGAAACATTTGTTACCATCTGTTTTATTAGAAAATAATTATCCTTTATCGATAATAAATAAAAGAATTTTCAACAATCAACCGAAAAGAACAGAACAACTTAGAACGAGCTCCTACAACATACAGAAGGAATAATACGAGGAAAATAACAATAACATACATAAAAGGATTATCAGAAAAACTTAAAAAGATAGAAAATAAATTCAACATTTTAACAACATTCCAAACAACAAACACAATATTGAGATTTATTTTATTTAAAACTAAACCTAACAATAAACAAGAAAGAACAAAGAATTGTATTGACAAAATACCTTGTGAACTCTTATAATATTCGAACTGTTATCTTACATTAAAGTCGTCCCAGGAACGCAACTTAGCAATATCATTTTAAAGTCGTCTACTTTAAAATTTATAATATATCTGTGTACTGTCAATATAAATGAGTCAGATAAAATTAAATTAGTAGAAGAATCTTTCACCAAGTAAAAAAAACAATTGATTTAATTTATTAATGTTTGTATTTTGAGAACGATTTTCGAAGTGGAAATTAAAACGTTAATAAACTTATTTTAAACTTCAATTGTGGCTATTCCCATTAAAATAGTAATTACTTTAAGATGTCATAAGAAAATAGTCTTAGAATAATAATATTTAAATTCACATGAATTTTACTTAAATTTTATAATGTAAGTATGTACGTAATTGTTTTCACTAGTCCTTTTCACTTGCCAAAAACCGAGATTTTTTTGTAAAATCTTTGCAAAATTAAGAAGAAGAAACAAGCACAATATTTACTTCAACAAACAGCGATGAGATATTTTAAGTTCGCTAGGAGTAATACCATCGCCATCAATGTACTTATTACATCATCTTTCATTTGATATATCTTTTGCAACTATTTAAAAACGTTGATCAGATATTTCACCCCTAATAAAACTTTTATATCGCCAATACGTGTACTTTTTCATCCATAAATGCAAACAACCGAAGATTTCAATATATAGCCATTTGTTTCTGGCAAATTCCGCTTGTTACACGTATATATACACATCCTTAGGGAGTTCACATTGTCAATTGAACCATGTAATTCGTTTACCTATGATGAAGTTGCTGGAAATAAATTTACCTTTGCTACGGCTGGTAACTTGAGCGTCCTTTGTGATAATATAAACTTGCAGTTCAGAGTTGGTGTTGTTGTGTACCTCTAAACTACATACCTGATTTTGCTGTAAATAACTATAAGAAGATGATTAGTCACACAATGATAAATTAAAACCGAAATGTAAAATTCGAAAGATATTGATGCGTATTATAGGGGACTAAGTGATTAAAATTATTATAAAAAAAATATTATTAAATATGAAAAGGACCGGATAGCTAGGGCGGTAGAGTGACTAACTTCCCCGCATAAGGCCGGGGATCAAATCCCAGTGTCGGTGAAAATATCAAAAAAAATTTAAATAACTCTAGGCTCCAGGTCGGCTTAGCCTTAATAAAATGGGTATAGTGGGTACAATCAGCAGTAATAATAGGCGGTTGAAGCAAAGCAAATATGTTATAAGGAGCAGACTAAATAAATGAACAAATAGATAATCTTTATGAAATTAATCGGTTAGAAGGAACAAGTAATAGTGGTATTGTAGCATTTTCGTTTTACCCCGTATATCATAAAACACCGAAAAAGATTCTTATTCTTTTTGCGTTTCTGAGATTGATAACATAAACATTTTTAGTCTGTTTATAATAAAAACAAATTGATTTTTCATTTGATCTTTGTTCCGCTTAGATTATACGCCGGAAATAAACAATAATTTTTCCCCTGATGCGGGCTAGATAATGATTTTTGAGGATGAAGTTACACCTCGATGGACCAGATGCCAAAGCAGTTGATTTCATTGTTGAAGTCATGAAGAATTTTGTCATCGGGAATTCGATAGTGTAGCAAATAGAACAGCTTAGGGTCTGAACGAGACAACGTCGTACTCGGAGAGTTTTAAAAACCACCAAATTTTCATATAATTTTATGATAATGTTCTGAAGCTATTTTCTTGTGGCATTCTAAGTAATTACTATTTAAATGGGAATAAGCCACAATTACAGGTTAAAATAAGTTTTTTGACGTTTAAGTTTCCACTTCGGAAATCGTTCTCAAAATACAAACATTAGTGAATACATACATTCCGGGGGCAAAAATAAATTATTTGAATCCAACTTATCTTAGTACAAAAGTGTACACAAAAAAGTTACAACCCTTTGAAGTTACAAAATAAAAATTGTTTTTTTGCATTATCTCTATTGTTATTCTTGACATTTTGTAATAAAAATGAACACGTTACTTTCTTGTTCTGAAAGCATTTTTCATACAAAAGAAACAATAAAATCTGAGTGCACAGAAAAATTTCAAGGAGAGTGTGCAGCCCTAAATCCCCACAAACTTTTGAGTACGTTCAAATCAAATGAATTTTGTGGCATCAGTAGTTTAACACATTGTTTTTAAAACTTTTTTGCCTCCTATCACTTTTTCGAAAAACTAGTTTTTTCCTAGTTGGCCATAAAATTACAATTAGTTTCAACGGATACAATAATTACAAACAGTTCCATCAATAATAGTCAATAATTTGAAGCTATCATTTTTATTGTGTGAATAAGATTAATATTAAAAATTTTGATATTACAATTGCCTACACATTTCAGGACATGGCAGATATGCATTTAATTTTGGGTAAGTTGGATCAGATTAAATTATGATTTCAATAAACTATCGGGAATATCGTAGGTGAATGTCAAGGAAATAGTGTAGCAGCCGCAAGGCGTTATGCAGTAAAATACCCCAATCGAAATACACTCGATAGACGATTATTTCTGACCATTGATCGTCGTTTACGGTAAACGGGTACGTTCCAATCGCAAGTTGCTGACAATAGTGGTCTTCCAATAATGGATGCAACTGATGAAGACATTTTAGAAATCATTGAAGAAGTCCCTGGAACAAGTACAAGGGTAATAGCTGCTCATCTAAATGTTTGACCCTCGCGTAAGGGTTTTGAAGCGTTTGAAGGATCAGCTGCTTAAACCCTATCACTTTACAATGGTTCAAATGGTACAAAGAGTTATTGGTTGAAGATTATCCTAAAAGAATTGGATTTTGCAATTGGTTGTTAATGGAAAATACTCGAAATGTTAATTTTATTAGAAATATTTTGTTTACCGGCGAGGCTACCTTCAGTAGAAATGGAATAAAAACCATCATAACGAGCATATTTGGGCCAACAAAAATCCTCACGCCAAAAAAACAACTAATCACCAAAGGACTTTCAAAGTTAATGTTTGAGCAGGAATTGTGGATAGCAATCTAATAGGCCCAGTATTTCTTCCCAACAATTTAAATGGTGATAATTATTGCAGTTCTTGGAAAACGAATTACAAAAGTATTTGAAAGAAGTGAATATTGAAATAAGGCAAAATAAATGTTTTCTACAAAATGGCGCTTCACTGCATTACAGTAAGGAAGTCCAGGAATACCTTTGCAATCCTGGTCGGTGGATTGGAAGGGGTCGTGACGCACCTATTTCTTGGCCACTCAGAAGTCCAGGTCTTAACCCCATGGACTTTTGCTTTTGGGGGTTTATGAAAGAGAAAGTGTTTTCTGTGCCAATAGAGAACAAACAACAATTGAGGGTTAGAATAATTGAAGCTGCAAATCAATTTCGACAGAAAAATATGATTTTTCAGCGCATACGGTTGTTCTTATTAAAACGATACGAATATGTATTGAAGAAAATGGGGATCATTTTGAACATTTCTTGTAATATCATATTTATAGAGAGGTTATAGAAATTTTTTGTACTTGTTAATTCATTTAAGCCATTTATTTAGTTGCACTTAATTTTTTAAAGGTTTAATGGCCGTAACTCAATAAAAACTGTTTTTTAAAAGAAGTGAAAAGACGCAAAAAAGTTTTAAAAATAATGTGTTAAACTAATAATGCCACAAAATTTATTTGAATTGAACGTACTGAAAATTTTGGGCGGATTTAGGGCTGCACACCCCCCTTAAAATTTTTCTGTGCGCTTAGATTTTGTTGTTTCTTTTGAATGAAAAATACTTTCAGAACAAGAAAGTAACGTGTTTATTTTTATTACAAAATATCAAGTAGTTTTGAAGATAATGCAAAAAAAACAATTTTTATTTTGTAACTTCAAAGGGCTGTAACTTTTTTTGTGTACACTTTTGTACTAAGGTAAATAGGATTATAGACGTATAACATGCACCAAATTGGGGTAAAATACTTTAAGTTTCTGTCCTAGTTAAGGGTTAAGTATATATACTAGTATAGATTTCGTAGATATTTTTGACTATTTTTAAAAATTTATACCCTTAATTCTTTGTTAAAGTCACTTCCGCTTTGCGCCTTATTTAATCTCCAACTTTACCCGGAACGTTGCCACACTCAGCCATAAAAGTTTCAATGGTATTGATGTATTAATGGTACTCTTAAACTTAATTGTCCACTCTCTAACAATGTGATCATATCTGGTACAAAGCCAAAATTAAATATAATAAAAAGTAAATCTCCAGCTACACTTGTACTTTGTAACAAGTCCTTATAGTCTAGGCGGGATCTGTTTTGGATTGGACATATTCCATAGGAAGCTATTTTTTAGCTGGAATCCCTTCAGGATGTGCCCAATATCGATAATCACGATATGCGCCAGTCGCAAACCCTGTGCTAAATTTTTTATTTAACAAAATCTGAAAACAATTGAAAATTTCTCATTTTTTTGCTCCTATTTTCGTTTATAATTCGGAAAATATTGATCCTAAAGAAAAAATTATACGCAATTAAAAGTTTCGTTATTAAATTTTACACAATATTTCGTTAGCTAGAAATTAAAAATATAATGTTCATTATTGAAAACATAGCAATAATTGGAAAAAAAAAGTACAAAAAAATGAAGTTAATCCTTTAAATGTTTTCGATTTTCTAAACTTGACTTACAGGCTCCATATTCCGCCTAGAAAAACCTTGTAATATGTTTAAAACGTGTGCTTAATTTTGTTAAGATCGGTCGAATAGGTTTTTGCATAATAATTTTGCAATCAAGCCTACTGGAAAAAAATCGCAAATTTTCAAATTTATAGTAGGCCCTAAATAAGACCCTCAGATAGTTGTAACTTTTTTAACATTATAACGGAAGGCTCAAACTTTCAAACGCTATTTGTAAAATTCAAATCGGTTCACTAGGAGAGCCTAGAAATTTTTCTAAAGTTTTAAACATTTTTTATATATATTAGGCTTATAAACAAATTGAATAACTTTACGAGCTATAAACATATCAATTTCAAAATTTATACACTTAAAGAACATGAAAAGACGCTTCTTTAAAAAAAAAGATACATTCGGCTTACTGGTTGCCGAGATATTGAAGGTCAAAGTTGGCATACATTTGCCATAAGTGATAGAGGGCTCGTTTTAAACAAATACCCTCGTCTTGTCAAGTACTTTTTATATGAAAAGTTTTACGTAATGCGCTTCATGCCAACATTCATAAAAAAGACAAATAAAAAACCGTTTTCGCGTAAACTGTCTCTCGGAATGCATGAGAGGTGGTGGTGGGGGACATTCACTCGAAATGTGAATCGGCGAGTTCAAAATCATAGCGCGCGCTAAAAATTGCATTATCTTGGCTTCTTGTTAACCAATTTTGCTCTTTTTTTTTGAATCGATGTCTCGGACGACAAGGATTTCAAATATTTATCATATTTTCAAATAACATTTTTAATTGCTAATTGGGAAATTTGCAATAAACAATTGTATGTTAAACAAGTAATTGCATTTTTTCTTCATGCATTTTTTTTTGAGCTTGCAATTTATACATTGAAGTAAATTGTTGCTTTTAGTAAACAAATATGTATTTATAAATTGTTAATAAATAATTTAAATTGTTAACACAAAGGCGAACGAAAAAAATTTTTTTTATAAATAAACTTTGTTTTGACTTAATCTTCAATAATTTTTTTTAAAGTCTTTTCTTTTTTTGGAAGGATATGTTTAAAGCTCGTAAAGTTATTCAATTTGTTTATAAGCCTAAAAAATGTTTAAAACTTTAAAAAATTTTCTAGGCTCTCCTAGTAAACCGATTTAAATTTTACAAAAAGCGTTTGAAAGTTTGAGTCTTCCTTTATATGCAAAAAAATTTGCAACTATCTGAGAGCCTTATTTAGAGCCTACTATAAATTTGAAAATTTGCGATTTTTTTCCAGTAGGCTGGATTGCAAAATTATTATGCAACACTTATCCGACCGATCTTAACAAAATTTAGCACACTTTTTTAAACATGTTAAAAAGTTTTTCTAGGCGGAATATGGAGCTTGTAAGTCAAGTTTAGAAAGTCGAAAACATTTAAAGTATTAACTTCATTTTTTTGTACTTTTTTTTTCCAATTATTGCTATTTTTTCAATAATAAACATTAAATTTTCAATTTCTAGCTAACGAAATATTGTGTAAAATTGAATAACGAAACTTTTAACTTGTTATAATTTTTTCTCTAGGATCAATATTTTCCGAATTATTAACGAAAATAGGAGCAAAAAAACGAGAAATTTTCAATTGTTTTCAGATTTTGTTAAATAAAAAATTTAGCACAGGGTTTGCGACTGGCGCAAACGGGCGCAAACTGGCGTGATTATCGATATTGGGCACATCCTGAAGGGATTTAGGCAAAAAAATAACTTCCTATGGAAAATGTCCATTATGGTATGAATTTCTACAGATCCCGCCTAGTTTATTACTTTTAACTACACTCTGAACGTCGTCCTCCATGTCCAAAATTAAGTCTTTAACGGTATGAAAATGTTCAGCGTAGAAAATAGCCGCGTTAATCTACGTTTCACATCTGGTAATCACAGGGTCTGTTGGTAAACTAACTCCAGGCAGTCTCTCCCTATAATACATCTGCACTCTTAGAGGGGCTTTCATGAATTCTTTTTTAACATTCGAAATTAGCTTATTTACTGACGGAAATTGTGGTCTGATGCAGGAATGGGAAAAATCTACCGGTTTTAACCGAAAACCGGTTTTCTTACTTCTCAATAACAGGTTTTATTGGTTGTTTTTTTGTCCCGGTTATAACCGGTTTTTTATTTTTCAAGTAAAAACCGGTTATTAGGTTTTTACGGTAATTAGGATTAGGTTAGGTATTATTTTGGATCCCAATCATAATTATTATTCGCAAGTAATTATTCCAAACAAAACCATAATTCAAATCCAGGTTAAACCGTAAGCAAAAAAAACCGGTATAACCGAAAACCGGTGTTTTGTCAAAAACCGCCATCGCTATTCTGATGGTTTCTGCTATTCGGTTTATCCCGTGCAGAAGACGTATAACATGCACCAAATTGGGGTAAAATACTTTAAGTTTCTGTCCTAGTTTTTCCATATAGGGTGCGGTATTAGAGAGAAAAACCAACAACTTTTCTTCTGGCACTGGGTTTAGAAGAAATAAGCTTGATAGGGACTGCTGTATGACTCTGGATACCGTCATATTGTTAGTTTTGTCCAACCGCTTCAAAGCGTTTAAATATGCGTTTCTAGAACTATTTTCTTGATGTGCTCCAATCATCAGATGTGCGATATATCTGCCACAAGCATCGGTACTTTCATCCATAACTATGTAGAAGTTTTTTCTCGTCAATTGAAAATTGTATTGCCCAAAAAACTGTCTCGTAGACCGAATGAACATTTTTCTTTCTGATGGTCGACTCATCAGCAATAGTTTGGTTGCAATGCTTTTCTAAAAAACTTTTAAATTGATGCTGAAGTTTTTTTAGTAGTATGTTAGCTGCCATCATAGTTTTACACAAGTCTTCTTGAAAAAATCCTTATCGGACTTAAATTTTGCATCCACATTTTAAAATGCGTTTTTAACATTCTCTTGAACAAACAGGCGTACATTTTATTTTTGCAACCTTTCCGATATGCTGCGCTGTTTTTAAATGCTGATTCACTTGAAACTTTTTCTCACAAACAATTATTTATAAATAGGCGTTCCCAAAAACTTTTTCTCCACTAAATTCTAACTCAGAAATACCCTTAATTCACGTAGAAGTTTTTACTATTTTCGCCATTTTTAAAACCAATCAAAACTCGCTATATATATATATATATATATATATATATATATATATATATATATATATATATATATATATATATATACAGTGTAGGTAAAAGTTTATGGTCGGTATACTAGAATTTAACAGGATATCTAACACAGATATAAAATCATATTTTCAGCGAATAGACAAAGGTAAAAATCATATTTCCCCTTGGTCTCTCCTCCACATTCACACTAATTAACACAAATACTGGTATAAAATTTCTTAAACCCATGAGAAATTTACAGATTCGCATTTTTATTTGACTAAATTGTAACCTAATTTCCAATAATACAAGACAGTTTTGGCAACATCGCCATTCGTACGTTCTCTTGAATGGTAAACTGCATACAATAGAGATCGAGCGCTATGCTATGTATTTCTTTTTTGGGGTAACCGCGTAAGTGTGAAGATTAAAATTTAATATGCCTACTATTTATACAACAGAAAAACGGGTACAAAAAATAAAATGGTCCTTTGGGGGTTCAGTACAAGAAACTAATAATTTATTTATTATGGCTTTTGAAAATAGTCCAATACCTATAGAAAAATTTGAAAAGTTTAGCTGTACTAATGAATAATGTAAAAAATGCTGCCTATCAGATCAACCTTGCGAAAAATAAATTTCTTAAGAACGAGAAATTAGGGAAAAAAAGTTTGTGCATGGGATGAAGCGACGCCATGTTTAAGTAAACAAATTGCCGATGAGGTTGATTTGAATGCAGAAACAGTTAGGAATATTTTAAAAACAACTACCATTGTTATAAAGTGAAGACAACTTAAGAAATATTTCCTGATGATCAATTTAATCGGATGCAATTTTGTTGAAATTATGGTTTCCAAGGGTGTCCCCCTTCACAATTCATAAGAAACATAATCCATCCGTTGTACGTTATTGGTTTCAGGAAAATAAGCATTTGAGTGTGTCTGTGCGTACACAGTGTTCACAAAAGTTGAATGTCTCGACTGGAGTTTTGGGAGACCATAATATTGGTCCTTTTTTCATTGAAGGCAATGTAAACGCAGTTAAATATCTCCAATTACTGCAAAGTCAAATTATTCCTGCACTTCAACGTCTTTAAATTAACTTTAACGAAATTTATTTTCAATAAGACGGCGGTCCTGCACATATTGCAAAAGCCATTTAGCGACTATTTAGCGTTAATTTTTGCTGAACGTGTCATTAGTACTAATGGTACAATAAAATGGTCCCCTAGGTCACCCGACTTAGCTCCTCTAGATTTTTATTTTGGGGGATGCTAAACACGAAATTGTACAGGCATGAGTTCGAGCGAGCCACCAACTTGAAGGAACTGAAGGAAACGATAATCCAACTTAGCCAAAACATATCGGCAGATGAACTCAACGCCATTGGAAATGCGTTGTATAATAGATTTGGGTACTGTTCGTTAGAATTTGGTGGTCTGTTTGAACATTTAATTACCTAAGAATTTGGTTTAGAATTTCTAATTGTTTGGAATTATTTTTAATTTAAACAGTAGTGTTAGAATTATTTTTATTTGATTTCATTTTTATAGAACAAATTTTATACTTTTATACTCATTTTTCCTTTTGTGTTTCATTTTTATAGAACTAATTTTTATTTTCACACCTACGACCTCCAAAAAAACTAAACGAAAATATGGTTTCAAAGAGATTATTTGGAAAACACAAAATAATATCTTATTTTTAAATAAAAGACGTAATTTTTCGTCTAAATTCAGTTTAAATTAAATATAATCCACCTGCTCCTTCCTAATGCCTTACTAGTACTGGCTTTATTTATTATGATTTATGAAAGACCAACCCACTATAAACCCATGCAATACGCATGGCATACCAAACTAGTACTTTGACGACGCGACGTTATAAAATAATTGTGTATGAAGCTTTTTATTGCGGCGTCATAATGCAGATTATTATTTTTATTGGGAATAAGGCAAAATGTGATTTTAAAATAGGCTTATTTTGATGTTTAGATTTCCAATTCGGAAATCGTACTTAAAATACATTACTTAAGAAACATTAATAAATTTTATTTATATAAAACGACTAGATGACATTTCGACTAGATCTTCGGAATATGCATTACTTAGGAGGGCATATTTGGCTTCGCTTGGCTTTGCTTTGCTACTTCATAATATACATAACATTAAAGGGCAACATAATCTCTTAATAGTTTCCAATTTATGCTTATACATTTGGTCCTCTTTAAATCAATCTTTATTTCATAGTTACGATATACGCGATTTAGATGTTCTATTAATTATGTAAATTATTTAATCTCCTGCAATTATAACCACGCGTAACGTAGATATCAATTACCTCTTCATGTATTCTGATACCATTTGTTCGTTTAAGTATAGCTTTCTGGAAGAGGCTTCACGTTTACAATATACACTCACGGACAAAAATATCGAATATTTTGGAATTTTTCAATTTTTTTTGTAGTCACTATTATTTCAAAATAATTTTAGCCTACTGATAATACTTATGTAGTAGGCTCATGTATTTAACTGGTTTGAAATATTTTGACGTTTATTTTGACGTTTATTCAGTGGTTAGTGTCATTCGTACATTTTATCATAAAAAACCTTCTTCACGTAAATGAAAAATCCTACTAATTCGGTTATTTTTAGATTGATTTATTAAGTTTAATTAAATTTTGTTTTGATTTAACTAAGTTTAAAACAAGTATGCCACCAATTCGACACTGCGATGAAGCCCAAGTAGCACATATTGTTAATTTGGTACGAGGACGGATATGCACAAAAAGGTATCGCACGACGTCTCAGCAAAACTGAATCTATAGTTTCCAATACTTTCAAAAGGTACCGCGAAACAGGAAATTTTGTACGAAGGCCTGATCAAGGACGCCCAAGGCGCACAACCGCAATTGATGACCGTTTTTTGGTTCATAATTCTACACGAAATCGTTCATTGACATCGATGCACCTCAGAAATGAGCTATTAAATGTTAGACAAGTTAATGCGAGCTCACAAACAGTTAGACGAAGATCAAAAGAAGCAAACTTAAAGCCCAGACACCCAGCCAAAGTTCCACGTCTTCTCCAAGATTATAAAGCTTGTCGTTTGGAATTTGCAAGAACACATATTTAGTGGAATATCGACAACTGGAAAAACGTTCTTTTTACTGATGAGACCAGAATTCTATTATGGAAACCAGATGGTCAAAACTACGTCTACAGAAGTATTGGAGAACGATTCTCTAGCTGAAGTCTCGCCCAGACCGTTAGTTTTGGAGTTGATGGCATAATTCTTTGGGAAGGTATGAGTTGGGAGGTACGTACCGCACTTGTGGAAGTGATTGGACGGATGACTGGTGATTCTTACGATTAAAACATCCTGCAAGATTATGTTTTGTCATATGTTGGTTACATTGGATATGAAAGATTCACGTTAATGCACGATAATGCTCGATCACATACCGCTGCCATAGTGAGTAATTATCTTGACGAGGTCCAAATTCAAACATTGGATCGGCCACCGTTTAGCCCAGATTTAAATCCAATAGAGCACATGTGTGATTACCTAAGACGCAGCATACGACAAAGAAATCCCGTTCCAAATACGATAGAGCAGCTTCGGCTTGCTGCACAAGATGAATGGAATGCAATTTCTCAAGGATATGTCCAAAATTTACTTGTAAGCATGCTGAGAAAGATGCAAGCAGTAATAAGAGCTAGAGGGGAAAATACTCTTTACTGATCATGCATTTCTTTCAGTTAAAACGACTTGTTTAAGCAATTTAAATTATCATTTAAGTTTAGAGTATAATAACCTTATTTACCCAATATTAAACATTTATTTTTTTCGCAATTTTCTCCGCATAAAAATTTAAAATTGTTCATTAAACATTGTTAAAATAAAGTCTATTTTACAATAAACGACTTGATTTATTTTGAAAAAACAAAGATTAGAAAATTCCAAAATATTCGATATTTTTGTCCATGAGTGTATATATTTAATTTCGGTTCATGACTTTGTATGTTCAAAGAATTTTTAGTAAAATATATAACAACTTTTTTTACAGTAAGTTTTAAAAATATACGTTGTACATATAAAATGTTTACCTTAATACACTTAATTTTCTGCGCCGTTCGCAGAACGAATAAAAGTCCCTAACCGTTGGCCGTTCTCTCATCACATCCGAATATATTGAATGAATTTATTTTGTGGTAACCGTCCACCCGCAGAAAGTTTATTCAATTTCGAAAAAGGGTCGAAGCACCTGCAATGTTTGAATTAGTTCTGCCAAAGGGAATTAATCTAGTAGCCCGTGTAAGAAAATAAGTAAAATCTACAATTCGAAGATAGTTTTCCGATGTTTTATTTTGCTGTTTTCTGAATCTGTTTTATTAACTCTTAACTGGTATCATCATTTTAGTCGGCCTAACTGATATCGTCGAGTCAATCTTGTTTTTATGCATTTATGGTCAAAAAAATCCGAACACTTGCATTTTGTACGTTTTTCGAAATTCTGTAGTTTGTTTAAGAAGTGGTTTAAATAGGAAGAAAGTAAACATTAATAATGGAAATCGTTAATTTAAAACACTAAAAAGGTAAAAATAGGAGAAATTAACTCAACCTAAGAATAAGTAATGCAAAAAAAACATTTTTTGGAAAAATTAAACAAACGAAAAATAAAATTTTAATTGTCCACAGTTGGCTGTTCTTTAGGTTTAGTATCGGGTATTGTCTCACCTACATCTGCGAAAGATTTCATTATGCCTTAGCATACTTGCAATAAGTCGCTTAATCTGTTTTTGCGGTATATGTTTCCATTATTCATTGAACGATATTTTCAGCTTGAATCGTTTCTGGCAATGGTTGCCTCTTTCATCTTTTTCGCTAAAATATTCCATAAATCTTCCAATGGCTTTATGTCAGGACTATAAGCAGGCTAATTTTAAACGAGAATTCCGACAGTATTTAGGTAGTCGATGACGATTCGCGCAGTATGTGGACACGTATTATCCTGCATAAATAAGAAATTATTCCCAACGAAAAGGGCATAGGGAACAACATTGTCCTCCAAATACTGTAGTATGTATATATCTGCTGTTAGAGTTCCATATTCCATCACTATGGTGATGAAACTAGTTTCGCGCGTCCATTGAGAAAATACCCGCCCATACCATAACACTTCCGCCAACAAACTGCGTTCTGGGTGAGACACAGCAAGGTGCAAATCGTACATGGGTCTCATCCATAAACTGTCGCGTTTGTCTGGAGATCGTAAACAAAAAATGGACTTATCAGAAAACACTGTATTGCTGAAAATTCCAGTCTCTGTGAGCATTCGTAAATTTCAACCTTTTAGCTGGATGAGCTGCTGTTAATTTATGGCATGCAACTGGCTTATGAGAACGTAAACCATTTTAATGTAGTACTCGTCTCACAGTTCATGCAGTAACATAAGTTCCTCGAGATTCTAACAAACGACTAGCGATAACATTAGACCTTGGATCGATCCCTGCACTCTGTACCTGATCTGTGCACTTTTTTTTGCCTGATCCTGGGCTTCTGGTGTATTATTTTGTGGTACACACTTTGTAAGAGCATTATGAATGGTACTTTTGGCAATATTTAAATTATTTGCAATATAACGTATACTGCGATATTCTTCATGTATTGCCACAACTGTTGCATTATGTTCGGTAGTCGTACTAACACGATTTGAAAACACTTACGAACAGTGATATGAATTTATCAGAACAAACGTGAAACTTATTGCTAATACAATCAAAAAAAGCAGAAAATCTGTTACTAGTAAACAAGATAAAGGGTCGTTTTTTGCCAAATGTCAAAATTTTGTTTCTGTATAGACACGATCATTTATAAACGTTTATTAATTAAAAAAAGTGTTCAGTAGGCGGTACTGTCTACTAGCGCGAAGCTTTATATTAATCGACAAAAATGCTGGTTTTACTATTATCTTTCGTGATGAAGCTATTTTCTTGTGGCATGTTAAAGTAATTACTATTTAAATGGAAATAAGCCACAATTAAAGGTTAAAGTACGTTTATTGACGTTTCAATTTCCACTTCGGAATTCGTTCTCAAAATACAAACATTAGTAAATTAAACAAATTTTGTTTTTATTTTATTCAATTTTTTTATTTTAATTTATTTTCAAAATTTCGTGATATTTTCAAATTTATATTCACCAACAATTTTTGTATGTGTATATTTTTAACCTTTTTTCATGCTTTATCGCATTCATAAGTAAGACCTTTTTTACGTTCTCTGTACAAAAATTATGAAACATTTATTTATGAAAACATTAGCAGTTTTGACATTTCGTATACCTAACCGCCAGCTCCCCGTTAGGTACACAAATGGACTGTTCCGCTGTGACTATATAATATGAAAATGTTTTACTAATATTTTTTTATTTATATAGTATATATATATATATATATATATATATATATATATATATATATATATTAAACCAATAGCTAAGATTAATAATATTACAGGAATTAATAATAAACTCAAAAGTCTTCCGGGTTGAACCGCGTTGATTATCATTGCGCCGAGCTTTCGACATACTCTTTGATTTCTTCTTTAGGGCTTCCGAGACTTCCAGTCTTTCGAGCCCCCAGAGACTTCTACATTAATCATTAACCAATGCATTACTGGTACTGGGAATAGAGGACGGTTCATTTTTACAGTCGATGGTGACGTGGTTTGGGTGAAGGTTGGTGTCTTTTCAAACCTACCTGAATGGTATACATCCTAGTATCCAGTTCACAATGGAGGTAGAAACTGATTCATCCCTACCGTTTCTCGACGGTATCATAAAAAAAACCAATACCACGAATTTCATCACTCTGGTTAACGAAAACCCATCCATACCAATCGTTACTTGTATGTCAACTCTCATCACCCCCCTTTACAAATTAATTTAGTCATTATTACACTTGTCTCCAGACAACTTTGCCTTTGCGATGATGCAAGTAGACCCACTGAACTCTCTAGTTTAAAACAAGTCCTCATCCACAATGGTTACCGCAAAAAGCACATCAATAGAAGCATCAGCAGATACCAATCCCCTACTGAATCTTAACTAAAAGACTCAGACCCTCATCATACGGAAGCTTTTCTTCCTTACATCAAAGTGTTACTGACAAAATCGACAAAAAACATTTGTAAAAAAAGTCAATCAAATAGAATAATATAAATCATGCGAAATTTGTACCAAAACTCACGAACACACCCTCTATCGAGACGCGACCTTTCCTTTCGATGATCTAATGACAACTGCCCCTTTATCTCATACATCGACTATCAATTCTTCTATTCAAAAAAAACTGTCCAATCAAAAAGCTTTATTTTGTTTACAATCATTAAGAAAAAAAAACCCATTACTGTTTCCAGAGAAACTAAAATTTTTGCTTTAAAATTGGCTTTCCCTTTGGTTACAAATACATAATTCCTTCCTATAACAAAAGGTTAACTACAATATCTTAATCCTAGGTCATATACAAACAATGAAGAGATTATAATGAGTATGAGCTTTCCAATTCTATATCAAAGATTTTACCTGCGAGTGTTTAAAAATCAGTTGTTGACAGGCAAAACTTTAATTTCTGGTTTTCCATATATCCTCATTATATCTTTATTCGTTCGTCTTCTCCAAATATTCTCTGCCGTCTTTATTACTTTGAAGATTTTTCTGAGCACCTTTCTTTCCTAGATCTCTACTTTCTTTTCTTCCTGTTTCATAATCCACGTTTTACTGGCATACATTACTGTGGGTATGATTACTGTCTCGTAGACTCGCAGTTTAGCTGTTCTTGACACATTTTTGCTTTCAGTAATGAAGTTAGCGACCATATCGATCTGCTTCCCTTCATTAATCTTTTGTCTATTTCTTTTTCTTCTTTTCCCGTGTTCGTTATGATTACTCTTAAGTATTCACATTCTGACACTTTTTTGAAAATATAGACAGTCTCTGCTCCTTTCATTTTGATATATTTGTTATTATTTGTTATGTATCCTCTCATTTTTATATATTGCGTTTTTGTTTGGTTTATTATTAACCCGTATCTTTTCGTTTCTTCTTCAAATTTCTGGAAAATCTTTTCTAAATATTTTTTTTGGTCTCGCTAGTATCATCACATCATCCACGTACGTTATGTATGTTTTCTGCTACTGAAAATAGTCCTGTTTGTGCTTATATTTGATCTTCTTACGATTTGTTCTGATAATAGGTTGGATAAATTCTTAGATAGCGGATCCCCTTATTTTAAACCTCTATTCACTGTGAACCGTTTTGAAAAGCTTCCTTTCATTGTTACCTTATTCATCATGTTCCTAAGCGTCATT
This sequence comes from Diabrotica undecimpunctata, assembly GCF_040954645.1. Lineage (NCBI taxonomy): Eukaryota > Metazoa > Arthropoda > Insecta > Coleoptera > Chrysomelidae > Diabrotica > Diabrotica undecimpunctata. The sequence continues at coordinate 48,970,671 of NC_092807.1, forward strand.
CTGACTAGCATTATAAGCTTTTCTGGTATTTCTAATGTTCTTATTGCCTCATATAGCATCGTTCGATTTAGGGAATCATATCCTTGTTTAAAATCGATAAATGTCATATGTAATCCTAAGTTTTGTTCCTAGCTATTATTTCGTATTAATTTTAACATACTTATTTGATCAGTAGTTGTTCCACCTGATCTAAAACTTCCCTGGTATTCTCCAATCACTTTGTTATCATATTCTGTTAATCTTTTCTTAATATTTTTTGCAAGTATTTTATAGACAACTTGTAATAGTGCTATACATCTATAGTTTTCGCACTCCGCTTTGTTTCCTTTTTTAATAATTTTGCCAAATTATTAGTGTCAAGTGAAATATCCTTTTCTTCAATCTTTCGCCACCTTCCTTCCTTTCTCCTGCACTTTTGTTATTGTTTAGGTCTCTCATTATTTCTTTGACTATATTCAGAGTTAATTTCTCGCACGTCCCTTCTTCATCTTGGTCCTCTTCCTGGTCCGTATTTAATAGATCTTCGAAATATTCCGCCCACCTGTTTAATTTTTCTGTTGTTTCACCTAGTAAGCCTTCTTTGCTTCTGCAATACTGTGGATTATTCTTTATAGTTTCTCTGGATGTCTTAACTTCGTGGTAGAAATTCTTTACCTCTTTGTTTATGTAGGCTTATTCTATGTTTTTTAATTGCTTTTCTAGCTGTTCGTTTTTTTGCAAATTCTTTTCACTTCCCTTCTTCATGCCACATACTTTTCGATTGCATTTTGGGTATTTTATTTATCTCTTTGTAGTTTTGCCCTGTTTCTTCTTGCCAGAACATTAATACATTCTTCATCGAACCAGTCTTGCCGTCTTTTAATATGTTCTCTTCCTATACACTTTTCCGCTGTTTCCGACATGGGTGTCTGTATGGTCTGCCACTCTTCATATATATCCTGTTTGACTGAATTCTCTAGTTTTTTATTTATTTCCTCTAGTCTCTTTACAACCTACTTCTGTTGAAGGCGCTCTAATTGGTAAATTAATCTATCTCTAACAGGTTTTGGTATCATTGGTAGTTCTTGTTTTAAATTTTTTTTTATGAGTGTATGGTCACTGTTTTTATCTGCCCCTCTGTAACTCCTCCAATCGATTATTGCCTTATCATGTTTGCTTTCAATTGGGACATGATCTGTCTGATTTTTTATTTTTCCATCGTGAGAAGTCCATGTTACCTTATGAATGTCTTTGTGATCAAACCTTCTGCTAGCTATCTTTATTTTATTCTCTTTAGCAAATTTTATTAACTTTTTCTCGTTTTCGTTTGATTCCTTATGTAAACTTTGTATTCTGTTGTTTTTATCTTTGTGTAAACTGTTATTCATGTATATATTTCCTCTTTTTTGACTTTGGCATTCATGTCACCAATGACTATCTTTATATCGTATTTTTGTATATTCCCTATTAGGCTTCTTAGCTTTTCGTAGAACTCTGTTTTGGTTTTTAAGTATTTATCTTCAGTGGGCGCATGTACATTATTAATACTTATCTTCCTATATTTTCTTCTTTCTTTCAAGTAACAAATTCTGTCTGATAATGGTTAAAAATTTACAACTGCTTTTTTGGCTTTCTCCGACACTATGAATCCCACTCCAAAATATCTCTTGCTCCCCCTACTTTTGAACATTGTGCTGTTTCCTATTTTTATTATTTCATTTCCCAGTTGTTTCGTTTCTTGCAGGGCAAGGATATCTATTGTATATTTTTCCATAATTTGGTCTAAGTATAATATATTTAAAATTGAATGAAGTAATTTTATTTTTATATTTTAACTAAATTCAATAAACTATCGTGTTTGCTCCTGACGCCACCTGTTAATATATAAACAAAGCATACGTTGTTTACGTATGACAAACCTGTCAAATAGTGGGAGGATTCTTTTAATTTTTTACTTCTCATGTAATACCTATATTTTGTTAGTTATTTTGTATGCAGTTTATAATTTAAACCAGTTTAAAGTAAATATATTTATGATGACTAGAAACGGATTGATCGAGAGTAGTGAATCGATGTCCAGAAACGCTACCCGTGACGATGCCATTTCGTGGCGTTATTTCCGTGACGCTCACCTCAGAATTTTACTGTAGAGAAGAAAAGTAATGAATCAGGTTTTGAGCTTTGCTTCAAAAAAACATACTATTATTGCCGATGTTACCCAGGACTATGGCATTCTAAGAAAAAGGAAATTGTTCCCTGTATATTACATATTATATAGTGTATATTATATAATGTAAACTACAATTTTATAAACCACCACGGATAATTAGATACAAATCAAATATTTGATGTGATATTTTTTATTAAATACAAAAAAAAATCACCACACGAAAAAATTTGTAGAATTAGTATTTCTTTATATAGAGATCTCGTTAACTGTATAAATTTCGTGAATTATTGCCAAATGCTAAATTTGATTTAAATATCTGTTTGAATGGTATTAAGTTATCAAATAAACCGTATAGATAAATCGGTTTATCCAATAATCCAATATCAGTTAATAATTCACAGGATTGGACAATTTCAAAAGCAAATATCCATACATAATACCCAGACGTCGGACTCGTATTAGAATTTACAGCCATATAATGGGTCCATTCAACGACGTTAATTATCAATTCCGAAGATGTATACAAGTAGGATCTGACCACCCTAAGAAAGCTCTATCTGCAGAGTGACACTCTATATAGCCCCATGAATTATTGATAGCCACCAATAGCGTAAATAGAATATTAATTTTCCTTTAACGGCCAGATAACAATTGTGAGGTCTAACGTACGATCTTTAGCGTACTATCAGAATGGTTCAACAATTAGACTGAATAATTCAGGACCACAGGCGGTTTTGCTTCATACTAGTAACTACTGTTTAATAGTTTGAAACCTTACTCACCGATGAAAGGGTAAGGGTTATAAATTATTAAAAAGCTACAGGGTTTTTCGTGCCCATTTTTCAACTAGAAATTTTTTCTGATAAATTTATGTATTGGTTGGTCACAGTTTATCTAAATATATATATATATATATATATATATATATATATATATATATATATATATATATATATATATATATATATATATATATATATATAGGTATGTGTATATTTATATATATATATATATATATATATATATATATATATATACATATATATATATATATATATAAATATATATATATATATATATATATATATATATATATATATATATATATATATATATATATATATATATATAAGAAATAGAAGTACTTGTGACTCGTTTGGAAAAAACATGTAACTGTTTTGGATGGGTTGGAGTCAATAAAAGGGCTATTGGTTAACTATTTTTTATCTCGAGCTTTCAATTGTGTTTAGAGTTATTATCAAGGGCTGATAAAAAAGACAAAATATCGTACAAAGTTGAACTAGAAAGAAAAAACAATTTTTGTTAACTCACCAAATAAAATTAGTTTAGTAAATAAAAATTGCTGCTAATACATATATAAATGTTTTGGAGGGTTGGAGTCAATAAAAGGGGCTATTGGTTAACTATTTATTATCTCGAGCTTTCAATTGTGTTTACAATTATTATCAAGAGCTGCTAAAAAAGACAAAATATCTTACAAAGTTGAACTAGAAAGAAAAAACAATTTTTGTTAATTCACCAAATAAAATTAGTTTGGTAAATAAAAATTGCTGCTAATACATCTTAAAAATAATTAATATAAAAATGTCCTAATCTAATAAATGCTTCTCTGAAATTTTTAGTATAATTTTGAAAACATTTTTTTAATACAAAAACAATTGAATTTATAAATAAGTTAAAATAGCAACCAATTACAAATAAGCCTCAATGTCATAAATGCCAACTTAAAATTTTTATTTTTGACAATTATATAGCCAAAAATAACATTTTGTTTAAAAATTCTTTTTTGTTTAGTAACAAAAAAGAAGAAGATTTATTCACCATTGATAGATGTCTGAAAAAATGTAATAGATATGTGGAAAATTAAATCAAAATGTGATATTTTACAAGTTTCATATATAGATTATAAAGAAATAATATAATTATAAATTTTACTTAGATTTTGAATTTCTGATCTTTTGTTTAAATTATTATCACTTTTGCTGATACAAACCATTTCTAAAAAAGTCCTTTTGAATTTATTACTTTTACTACATAAATTTTTAATGTTATCAAAATCGATAATATGGTCGTTATCGATTACATGCTCTGCCAAAGCACAAGATGGTTTTTTAATTCTGCAATCACTTTTGTGAGAAATAATGCGGTTTGAAAGATTTCTTCTGATCTCACCAACATACTCAGCTTCAGACTGAGTACAACTAATGCTGTGTACTACATTTGTTTTTTCAAATTTGTCTATAGGATATTTAGTTTTGGAATATAAAGATGAAATAGTTTTGATGTTCTTTGTTGCTATTTAGATATTGTCAATAATCTTTAGTGTTTGTAATAATTTAGGTATTAATGATGGTATAAAAGGTAGTGAATGATAATAGATGTTCTGATATATATACGTATATATATATATATATATATATATATATATATATATATATATATATATATATATATATATAGTAAACTCTTAAATATTGGGGAAATCTGCAAGAAAGACTCTAATGTGTATCAATTGTTTCGCCGAACGTTTTCGCCAAAGAGAATTAATTTGGCTTCTTTAGGGCTGAAAGAGAATAAATTATAATTAGCTACCATATATTATCTATTAAAACATTATTGATCTTACCGTAACTTAGAATTGTAGAGTTAGAATATTAAAAAACTTAGCTAGTAACATAGTGGGATTTTTTGTTACTATGTGCAAAAAAAGTTTTTTTTAAGGTTTGAAATGTATGGTAGCTTTGAACTTGACACGTAAAGGCTTACCCAAGGTTAATCGAAAAACCCAATGTAACTACATTTAAAAGGAGGTAATTCTTTGAATTGTCGGCAATAACTGAATTTTTGATTTTTAGATAGTTTAAAAGTGAGGTTCTGTTTTAGCCAGAACGCAAGCGCTGACAACTTCATTGTTCTTATGAATCTTTATGTCGTTAAGGTTCATTGGTAAAAAACGAATAAATTTAAATCCCAGTATAGGGAAATATTATTTTGATTTACTTTATTTAATTATATTATATTGTTCATGTATTATTGCATCTTATTGAGATGTATCTAAGAAAAGCAAGGGAATGTTATATATTTTTTTGTGTTAATGAAAATTAATTATAAAGGTATGTTAGTTGTTAATGGATATATCAGTCAAGTTAGTTATCTGTGATATAGTATTGTTCTTGGTATCTGATTTAAGTAACAAGTGGTATATATCGCTTAGATTCTTGATGTCACTCTTAACATTAATGGAGAAATCGTTAAGGAAAATATAAGACATTTCAATGAACTCTCTTTTAGATTTATTGTTCTCACGGTGGAGAATTGTGGTGTTAGTATAGTCCATGAGATGACCAGTGGAATGGACATGTTTGGCTAATGCACAACGGTCAGGGTGAAGTCGATAGGTCGGTATAGTAGAATTTAACAGGATATCATAAAATCATATTTTCAGCGAATAGACAAAGATAACAATCATATTTCCCCTTGGTCTCCCCACAACATTTCTCATACACGTCCATAAGTGAACGCCAGACGATTATTTCCGATCCAGCTTATACCTAAGAAACAGCGGCAAGGTTGCCTTATTACATATTTTAATTAAAACATTGAATTGATTCAAAAAATTGGCGATCAGTGGCGCGGATATATTGCCATTTAAAACTGGATGATGATATTAAAAATGAAACACTAATTGACACAAATACTGGTACAAAAATTTCTTAAATTCATAAGAAATTTACAGATTTGCATTTTTATTTGACGAAATTGTAACCTAATTTCCAATAAAACAAGATAATTTTATGGTAAATTGCATACTAGACAGGCTGAATGCTATGCGATGTATTTTAGAGGTGGGTCGTTCTCGTTTTTATCGTGAACAAAACTGAACCGTTCTTCGTAAATAAGTAACTAGTTAAAAAACCAGTTAAAATATTCAATTAGTTGATTGTTTAAAATTAGTTTTAAATAAGCGAGTACATAAACAAACATATTGGCTATTATCGTTTATGTGTATACGTATTGAAGTGAAAGAAACTAACAAATAATATATTTATTATACATTTACATTACACAATATTATTAAATCGCTAGTCGTCTAAATTAACATTTAAATACATGTTTTTCCACTTTAATTGTTGTTAACCGTGTTCTTCTTTAAATTAAAATTAAACTAGATTTTGAACATGTGTTAACAAGGAAGAGATTTTGCTACAATATTACAATATTTTATAAATATAGTGGTTAAGTTAGGATAAACATTACGATGGTTTTTCCTCCGCTGTAATGGACAGTTCCAATCTCCGCTCGAATTTTTTCTGGGTAATATATCATCAGACAAATACATGTCGACTTCTTTTATAGCTCTCGATATAGGTGTACGTTTAGATGAGTCATATCCAATTAATTCATCAAAAATACACCATGGACTTAAATCATCTTTATCGGTTTCTTTTTCTTGTACTGGTTGATTTTTCAATAGTACAATCTTTTTTTTCTTCTTTAATTATAGAAAAAACCAACTTCTTAACTCTTTCTTTGGTTTTTTTTTGGAACAGTGGACAGTCGGGCGATTGGTTGACGTTAAAAATAAAATAACTAGGTATTGTGATTAATGAATAAGTTTCGATTTTCGATTGATCTTCATTTTCGATTTCAAATCTTCATTAATAGTTCGTTAAAGGATTTATTTATGGTGAATATTCAATTAAGAAGCCTTTTTTTAGTCAAAATTATTTACCCAGTATAAGAATAATTTTATTTTCAAAAAATGCACATTTGTAGAAGATGCAGCTATTATGCTTCACTTTCTGAATATTGCAATGATTGAAACATCTTCCGATACATTTCTGTCCGTTCCGACTACTTTTACTACAAGTACTGACATACTGCCACCGCCACCCAAGCCTCAAAAGGTGATGGATATTTCTATTAATAAAAAGATTAGTTTAGAACAAACGAAACAAGTAGATATGGATTTACTAAACCTATGTATAGACTCGTTTCAACCATTTTTTACAGTTGAAGAACGAGCTTTTAAGAAGTTGACAAGGTGGATTCCTGGATATAAACGGCCAACAAGAAAAAATTTTTTACTTTCATTATTTCAGGAATGTTATATAAAAACTGAGAAAATTATTAGAGCACAAGTAGTTAAAGAAGTAGAAAATATCTGTGTTACGACTGCCCTTTGGACGTCGCACATGGACATATATCTCATTAACAGGACATTATTTAACCGAAAATTTAGAATTAGAATGGTTTTATTAGGCTGCTGCCATTTCTCTGGAAACCATAATTCAGAAAAAATCTCTTTTGAAATTAGTAAAATTATTGATCAGTGGGGTCTAAAAGGAAAAGTAAATTTTGCAGTAACTGATATTACCTCAAATATTGTCAAAGCTATTAAGGATGTTTTGGGATGGAAACATTTAGGTTGTTTTGCTCATACGTTACATTTATTGGTGGAGGTCGGATTAAATGCTGTCATGTACAAATAGATAAAATAAAAAAAGTCGTTTTTTTCGACAAGAAACGATAAAAAACACATTTTAAAAAAGTACCTTATCTTCAGAAAGACTTTTAAAGTATCAATTACAACAGAACAAAGTTCCCAAACAGCCAATCCAAGACGTGGAAACTAGGTGGAACTCCACCTATTACATGCTAAAAAGAATGACCGAGTTAGAAGAGGAAATCCGTTTCACATTGGAATTAGTTATTACAGACTTGCCAAATCTAAATAATGAAGACTGGATTATTTGTTCTCAACTTTCCCACATTTTACGGCCTTTTGAAGAAATAACAAGTACAATAAGTGGTCAAAAATATTTGACGGGTAGTTCAGTGATTGTTATGGTCGCTGCCTGTAAGAATATTGCAATAAAATTTTAGAAAAAGGTAACCTTATATCTATAGTATCCGACGTAGTACAATTACTATAATCGGGTTTAGTAGAAAGATTTAGAGGGATAGAACAGAGTGGCATATTGTCATTATGTACATTAGTGGATTCACGATTTAAAATGCAGGGATTTTCTAATAAAAATGAAGTTAAAAAGACAAAAGAAAGAGTTAAGAGGCTGGTTACTTCTTTAATTAAAGAAAAAGAAGATTGTACTATTGAAAATCAACCAGTACAAAAAAAGAACCCAATAAAGATGACTTAAGTCCATGGTGTATTTTTGATCAATTAATTGGACATGACTCAAAGTACCGAGGATTTATAAAATAGCCAAACATAGAGTAAAGAATGAGTACTTTAACAGCTTATTTAATAAAGTTAATGGTCACCAAAATAACAAACGAAGAAGTGGCTGAAGCAATTCAAAAAATAAAGGTAGGAAAAGCAGTTTGACTAGATGATATTTCTGGGGACGTGTGGAAAGGTTGGTTAACAGGTCTATTTCACAGAATTATGGAAGTTGGACAAATTTCAGACGAATGGTTCAGTAAAATGTGTTGCCAGAAAAAGGGTTAAAAAATGTTTGTTACCTTAGATCTGAACAAAAAACATTATTCCACAAACTTCAAACAATTACAACCTCACCTTTGGAAGACACAAAATGGAGCCTGGACAAATCCTGGGAGAAGTCAAATCCAATATCTAAACTGGACTTCAGGTTATCCTGGATAATAACAATACGTAATCGTTCAAAAAACCCAGTAAAACCATGTCTGCTTACTTAGTCCTCAAACGCTGTTATCAAATTTCTTGTCAAATTATACAGCTTACAAAAACGTTAATTAACTTCACATTACAAAGGTGCCACATGGCATATTGATCTCAAATCAAATTCTTCTCACCAAAACTCATGGAATTCTTTCCATGTTCCTTTCTTACGGCGCTCGAGGTGACATCATCCTCAAAAATAATTATCTTGCCGGCTTCGGCGGAAAGATTGTTGTTTATTTCCTGCGTAAATATCTAAGTGGAATCGAGATTAAATGAGAGAGTAGTTAGTTTTTTATAAACGGAGTCCAAAATGTTCAAATTATCAATCTAATTGACGCAAAAAGATAAAATACTACAAGGTATGTCTCTCATCTTTTTTTAAATAAATCCTGGTTCTGTTTTTTCCGTTTCTCTTTCATTGTTTTATATTCCTTTATGGGTCCTTAAGTGGGTCTTAATGATCTATATCCTAAAAAAGCTTTTCTTCTCTTGACATTTTTTAATTATATTTGATAAACCAAAGCACAATCCTTAGCTGTCTATCAGAATCCAAAAATAGATTTGATATTATTATCATTTTGTTAATAAAGTTTCCACTTACTATTTAAGAAAACGATCTATGATAAAATATCTTATAAGAATATGGCAATAAAAATTAATTTGTTACAAAAAAAAAGTAGAGAACTAGTAAGAAGCAGTTTTCTACTTTTTTAGTAGAGAAAAAGGTCGTTTTTACTTCTTAGTAGTTAAAAACTATTGAACACTAAAAAATGTAGCAGTAGAAAAGTACACAATTAACTTGTCTGGGCCTTATATGCGAAATTAATGATATTTTATAATCATAGGCGTTTCTATAGTAATTGTTGGTACGAGACATATGTATTTAATATGTTTTGCAATATTATTATGTCTTAAAGAAATATTTATTAAAAAAAAAATGTAAACCCGCAATAAGTTCTTATCTTGTAATTTTCAAGAGCAATTTTATTGTTTCAGGAATATATCCGACAAAGTCGCGAACAACAGCTTAACGAATTGGAGAAACAAGACCACGGAGACAAGAGATCGTCGAGATCGAGGTCACGAAGTCATAGCTCTCCTTCGGTAGATTCATCAAATAGATATGATGGAGATGTAAACGTTGTTACCACCAACGTAGCTCCATGCTACGTGCCTGGGGGAGATGTGTTACCAATTCTCATAAGGAACGAACACAGTATGAGCCCATCGAACGGAGATGCTTATAATACTAACATTTATACGGTAAGTTATAATATAATATTTAGGTATATAAACAATTTATAGTGGCCAAATAAAAGAGTACATATATTTTATAAATTTATATGAAATTATATGTTTATGAACTACAGGTAAAATTAATGTGCTTAATTCTATTTTCTTCTTTTTTCATTAATTATGAATACTTTTATCATCATCTCGTTTATTAAAGAGTTGATATAATTCGAAATTAAGTTTTTTGTGCTACTGCCTTTGATTGTTTGTAGCTCCAAATATTTTGCAGAGTATTTTACGCTCGAATATTCCCAGAAGTATTTCATCCTTCTGGATTTTTAGTTTTTATTTGGATATTTATTGAGTGAAATTTATTGAGTCCATAGTATGCTCTATTTGTAAGGTTTATTCGTCTTTTAATTTCTTCGCTTGTTTTATTGGTAGTTGTCACTAGCGAACCAAGTTACATCCCTGGCCAAATTATTAGACGCACTATAAGATTTTATAAAAAATGTTAATTATGAGCTCATACTAAATAGGTTTTTTTATATACCAAAAACAATGTATGTTATTTGGTTGTCCATTTAATTGTCTATATTTTATTACCAATAAAACATCATTATTAATGAAAAAATAAGTATTTACTGACTCTTGGAAAAAAACAGAAATAACGACAATTAAGTATTAATATTTTGTTGAGTCACCTTTAGCCGCTATTAGAGCTTTAATTCTGCGCGGTATACTATCAATGCAAGCCTGTACTGTCTCTTGCATATGAGGATGATGATTCCACACGTAAATTATTCTTTTTAAGAGCTGCGTTTTGTTTGTAATCATTTCTTTTGCCACTTCTCTTTTCATCAACTTTCAAACGTTTTCTATGCGGTTCATATGGGGGCTATTACCCGGCAAATCCAACAAAGAGATATTTTGTTCTGCCAAAAAAGCTTTGACAGACCGTGCTGTATGGTAGGGAGCTCTATCTTGCATAAATGGTTCCCCATTTGAAAACCAGTTTTGGAGCTGCGGAATCAACCGCCTTTGCAAGATATCTTTGTACTGGTCTTGCCGCATCATTCCTTTTACCACGTACAGACGTCCAGTACCCTTGCCGCTAATAACTGACCAAATCATCACTTTTGTAGGGTGATTTACAGTCTGAACAAAACAGTCAGGATGAAACTTTTCTCCATGACGACGACGCACAAACTGAGCTTTGTTTTGCAAAATTTCAAATGTGCTTTCATCACTGAAGCAGACCTGTCAACAATAGAAAAAAAATATGTGCTGGTCTTTATGTTGGTTCAATGGTTTAATGCATTATTTGTAAAAGAAATATGAAATATTATGCAAGAAATTATGAACTTACCGACCTCCAGAAGTCCACATCTTTATCACGCAACTGTTTGGCCCAATTCAGACGCTTTGCTTTCATTGCAGGTGTTAACTTTCAGGGTTTCCTAGCGGGGCGGCAGGCCATAAAACCCAAATCTTTTAATTTTCTTCGCACAGTACGTTCAGAAGCATTCACGTTGACATCTTGGAGTTGAGATTTTATCAATTTTGTAGTAGCAAGTCTGTTTTCCGGGCAAATTTTCTTTAAAGATCTTTCTGACCTGGAGTGAAAATAGGCTTTCTGCCGCATTTTTTTTTTCGTTTTGGGCTCAATTCTTTCCCTAATTCAATCTTATTCTTTATGCGTCGTAAACTAGCTTGAGAAACCTTTAATCTTCGTGATATTTCGCGGTTTGAAAATATTTTAGTATTCACTATGGCCTTTATCTCAGCTGTTTTACGTGGTGAAAGATCGCGTTTTTTACCCATGATGAAAGCGTACAAACAGATTATTTAAACTATGCACACGAAATAAACAAATAACTGCGTAATATAAAACTGTATAATAAACAAACACAGTACATAAAGCCACAGACACACGTTCGCAACTGAACCACCTGCGAACGCGATGGGAGAAGGTTTAGACTTGTTTGCGTTCCGGCAAAAGAATTGATTAAGACAGTGTTGCCATTCATGACAAATACGAAATATAATAAATTTCCTGAATAAAAATCCATTTCATGTTCATGTATGTTTGTATGTGAAAGAACTGCATATAAACTCGAATAAAACATCAAATTATTAAAAAACAGGAGTGCGTCTAATAATTTGGCCAGGGACTTATGTGAAGCTGTCAACACGTTTAAAGATCTTCTCATTCTTAAAGTGCCTATCCGTTCCGGATGTTGGAGATCATCACGGCTATCTTTACTATGTTTATTGCAGCGCGGAGCAGTTCAGTGCTAGTCGTGTTATACCACTTTCGTAAATTTTGAAGCCAGGAAATGCGTCTTCTTCCCAGTCCTCTTTTACCATTTACCTTCCCTTGGAGAATCAGCTGGAGAAGGCCGTAACGTTCTTGATTTCTCATTACATGTCCTAGATATTCCAACTTTTTAATTTTGACGGTCATGAGAATTTCACATTTTTTCCCCATTCTACGCAGGACCTCCACATTAGTAACTCTGTCAACCCAGGATATGCGTAAGATCCGCCATATTTCAAAAGCTTCAAGCCGATTCATAGATGCAACAGTCAGTGTCCACGCCTCCATTCAGTAGAGCAGAACTGTGAATATGTAGCAGTTCAATAGACGGCATTTTGTTTTTAATGATATGTATTGACTGTTGAAAATGGTTCTCATTCTAACGAATGCTGCTTTTGCTTTTATTATTCGCTGTTTAATTCCTGTTGAGTGGTCCTATTGGCTATTTAAATTGGTGCTTAGATATGTATATTGCTCGACTCTTTCGATAGAGCGTTTAGTATTGGTTTTTTACTAATTGTCATAAATTTGGTTTTATTTGTGTTAAGAGCTAGTCAGTATCTGTTGCTGACTTATGTTATGCAATTTGTTAATATCTGTTAGTCATTCAGATTGTCGGCAAAAACTATAGTGTCATCTGCATATCTAATGGTATTCAACCATTCACCGTTTATTAGTATTCCTTTCGCACAACCGTCTAAAGCCTCCTTTAATACCCATTCCGAATAAATATTGAACAGCAATGGAGACAAAATACAGCCCTGTCGTACTCCACGTTATATTGCAATTTAATCAGTTAATTGGTCTTCTATTTTGATTTTGGCCGTTTGATTGTAGTAAATGTTTCAGATATTCCTAAGACCTTTGTTGTCAATTCCCATTTCTTGCATTAGAGTCAATAATTTGTCATGTTTTACTCTGTCAAATGCCTTCTGGTAATCTATAAAGCATACGTATGTCACAATTCACATCCCTGCATCTCTGAAATAGCACCTATACAGAAAAAAGGGCCTCCCGTGTTCCCAGAGCATCACGAAATCCGAATTGTGTTCTTGTTAGTTGTTCCTCACATTTTGTATATATTTTTTTGTGAATGACCTTTAGAAATGTTTTAGGTAAATGGCCCATAAGGCTGATAATTCTATAGTCTTCTTACTTCCTCGCATTGGGTTTTTTTGGAAGATTTGTAAAAGTTGACACTAACCATTTTTGGGGAATTATGCCTGTATCATATATATTGTTAAATATATTTGTCAACCATTTTGTGCCATCATAGTCCATAAGTTTTAAGAATTCTGAGTGAAAATTATCAGGGCCTACTGCTTTACCATCTTTGGTGCTTTCGATGGCATATTCTACTTCTTCGACTGTAAATGGTGGTCCAGATTCGCAATTGGTGTTTGTTGTAATACCAGTGTTACTTCGTTTACGAAGTAACACGTTCAAAGATATAACTTCTAAATGCTCATTTGCTATAAGATCCTTAGTAACCAACTTCTTCTTAAGGTGCCTTCGTCTTGTCAGGTGAGATGTTAAATATTCTGGATTGAATAATTCTGTTTTTAGCAGCATTGCGAAGCATTTCATAGCTGTGGATTCCTGTCCATTGTCGAATATTGCGCAGCCATGACATTTTTTTACGTCCGAGACCTCTCCTAGTAACCAACATGTGTTTGGTTTTATCTTTGCTGATGACTAGATCGACCTATTTAGTCGCCGCTGTAAGTTCTAGGAAATATTGCTAAACATATCGCTTGCTACGATCTGCATCTCGCTAAGATTTGTATCGATGTATTGTAAACAGTATCGCCGTCTCTAATTCGTGTGTCTCGGACTGCCTTTTCTAAGGCAATGTTAAATAAAATACAAGTCAGAGCATTCCCTGGTCTGAGTTCATCCTTTATCTTAAAGGATATAAAATTTTCTCTTTGAATCCCAACGCTGACTTTTAAGTTAGACATTGTCATTCTGGTTAATCGGATAAGTTTTTCTTTACACCAAACTCACGCATTGACTGGTATGGTACTGTATTCTTGGCACTGTCGTATAAGACTATGCAGTGCTTATAGCAGGGCGTAGCTACCATTCTTGTAGAGCTCACTACAAATTTGATCAATTCCTGGTGTTTTATTATTTTTAAGATTTTTAATGGCTTGGGCAACCTCTTCAGTGGTAGGTGGTCTTTCGTTTGAATTGAATATATTCCAATCATTTTAATCCGCTCCGGTGTTATCTGCATCCTAAATTTAATAGCCGTTAAATTTTGCGTTCAAAAATTCAACCCATCGGTTGAAAATTAAGGCCGTATCAGTTAATTACTTATATTTCCTTCTTTATTCTTACAGCTTCCTATTCTTACTCATTTTGTTTTTATTTCTGTCGAACTTTCGAGTTTCGTTTTGATTTCTTATTCATTCTATGTTTTCTAACTGCTTTTCTTCAAATTGCCTTTTTTTTCTTCTATGCAATCTTTTTTTGTTCCTTCTTAAGGAATTGTGTATTTCGCCTTTGCTTTACTTGTGCATCTAGCTTGATTTGTCTTTAGGTATGATCTATAACTGGTTTAGTTTTTCCCAATATTTCCGATGCCGACTCAGTTATTATGTTTCCATATTTTGTCCACAATTCCTTAACATTTTCCCCCGCTTGGAGGCTTTCTATTTCTTGATCCATTTGTCTCCTATACTCTCTCGCAATGGTTTCAAAGCGCAGATTATCATCATTAATTCTGTCTTGTTTTATATGTTTATCCTTCTTTAGGTTTGATATTTTTCCTCTAATTTTTGCCATTACAAGAAAGTGGTTACTATCTACGTTTGGACTTTAGCAGCTTCTGACATCTATGAGATTGAAAGAATGCTGTGTCGGAAGAATAATTTTTATTGTTTATATATTTATAACAGCTCTTCAGGTCTGTGGGCTTCTATTTTCTTCACTATTTTTCCCATTTATCTCTGTTTTCCGTCTTTTCGTTCCATATCCATTCTTAGTTTTTTCGTTACCTAGTCGGTATTCTTATTTTTCTTACATCGATTTTCACAACGTCTTTTTTGGTTTTCTTCGTCTGTGCTCTCAAGCTGCTTCTCCTTTTTTTGCCTGTCTGTGGAAATCCTGTAAGCATGTCCCATCCAACGTGCTCTTTGTGCTTTTACTTATTGTACTATACTTGGTTGGTTTTACAGCTCCATTACTTGTTATTGGTTTTCTTTTGTATGTCGTCATTGTTTCTTGTCCCTCCATATATCTTGCGTAATATCTTTATTTTCCATCGTTCCAATTTCTGTGTATTTTTCTGGCTTGACAATCAGGTTTCACTGCCATACATAACCGAACGTTACACAATTGTTTTATAAATCCTCATTTTCGTATTTTTGGATAATAACTTAGATTGTGTCATTCTGTTTAGTGCTCCTAGAGCTTTACTTCCTTTACTGATATATTTTTTATTTCAGTATCTTCTTCGGCTCTATATGTAATGGTCACTTCAAGATATTTGAATTGATCCACTTTTTCGAAACAATATTCTCTACGTCCGCTACTTATTCTTAGGTTATCTTCGGGCTCTATTTTCTTCCACGCTTATTTCAAAGTATTTTGTTTTATTTTAGTTTATACTTAGGGTCAGTGCACCAGTGAATGAACAAATAAGAGTATTCTGGACTTTGGGTCGTGAAATAAGCTTGATGATTTTGATATATAGGGCTAAAAATGCATACACAGGTAGATTAAACTATTTTAATTTTTAAGTCAACAAAAGCTAATTCAGTAAATCTTAATATATGTAATTTTCCAAGTATTTTATTAAAATTGCATAAAACTCCAGTAAGTGAACAGGTTTCTCTAATTACTGAACGATAGTAAGCCAGTGAATGAACATATGAGTTTTTATTGTCAAAATAGTAATTATTATATAATATCTATATTATGAGGTACATATTAGTTCAGATCAGACAGAAATTAAAAATTTGCAATACTTATAATAATGTAGTAAAGTCGACAACATATCTAACAGTTTTTATTCTAAAAGAATAAGATATTAACATAAAAATAGAACGATGATACAAATAACATAATACCTACTCTTTGATAGTCCATCTTTGATAGTCTTTGATAGTGATCCAGAAAATAAAAATTACAAATTGTAAACATAAAAATAGCCATTAAAACCACCAACAGCTGGCTCTGGAATTTTCTTCATAATATTCTGATACTTCTCTCCATTTGTGTTTCTTGCCTAGCTCTTGCTCCATAGTACTTACTTCATACTCTTCGTTCTAAATGTCTGTTATCAACGCAGGGTATTTTTTGTTTTTTTTTATTTGACTATCACGTAGTCCCCTTTGCCTATGTGAACAACTTCCTTTTTAAGTATGTTTAAGGGTTTTTCTTCCTCGACGCTTTCATCTGTTGTCCCAACTCGCTTTCTTTTCGGTTTTGTTATTTCTATCTCTTTATCACTAATGATATTTCTGATAGGCTTCTTCAGTGTTTTTTAGAATCAATTTTCACTTTTGCGTCCTTCATTTTCATTTCTCTTTTCATTTTCGGTTTTTTTTTCGTTATGGTACTCCACCCACTTGTTTGAAGTAATTGCAAAAGGAATTTTAGGCTGCACAGTCCTACGTTTCTTTAGTTGCCCCTCTTGTTTTGGCTAATGCAAATGTTTTTTCCACAAATCATTTATATTTATTATAAATGATTTGTGGATATTAATTTTTTCTTTCTGTGAAATTGCTTTTTGTTCTCAAATGCTGCTCCGGTTTGAGAAATATCAAAATCCTTACTTAAAATCAGGGCATTCTCAAGAATCATTTTAAGTATCTCTTTACAAATTAGTTTGCTTTCAATTCTGCCAATATAGGCGTCATTTACTGTATCTAGCATGAAATTATCATGCATGATCAGGTTATGGTTAATTTCATTTTTTTTTGTTTGAACGTTGTTCATTTTATCATTGGTGTTACAGTTCACGTCAGTTTCGTTAGCAGTTTCAACCAAGGGATCTGTTAAGTATGCTATATCATCAATTTATACAGGTAAACTATTTATAAAGGTTTCGGAGTATACATCTATTGATTCATGGTTACTGTCATTTAAATCAGTAAATGTTTCCATTACAGGGGTATGTTCCTGTATATCTTCTGATGGATTCTTAATTTTTGTGCATACATCTTCAGCAGCTTGAATTTTACAAAATTTCCAAAAGCGATACATTTCGTCATCATTCTCATTATCTTTATCTTTGGAATTAAATTTTTTATTAAACTCAATTATTCTGACTTGGTCCAAAAACTGCTCTATAACTTTCAAACCCGATTGATACTCCTCGGATGTCAATATTTCACTTCCACCGAAGATTTCCTTACGCCTTGAAGAAATGCATTTTGAGTAGTCAAAAGCACCAGGATTGATCGGGCATAATCGGCATGCTCTAAAGCTATTCATAATACTCTTAGGCTTACGGACCTGATCGAATGCTTATTTAAATATGCTACAGAAATTATGACGTGTAATTGGGGTACTTGTTAGTTGCTTGTGCCTTCGTGACACTTCCTTCCACTCCACTTTCAAAGGTCGAAAAATGCCAACATCACAGGGCTGTAAGATATGTGTTGCATTATGATATAGACAATACAGAACTATTTTGTGCTCTATTCAAAATTCGTATAGCTCCATGTTATAATGGGACTTATGACCGTCTAGAAATAAAATGACGGGAAACTGAATATCCTTTTCTACCAAACAAGGAAAAAATACGTTGCGACTGTTGCGAAATATTGGTTCTTTATTAAATATAATTATAGCTAAACACCCAAAACAGGTCAAACACCCTTTATAAATGCAGATTTCATAGTTTTATAAATTATCAATTTTTGGCTTACCTTAACAAAATATGGCACCTGGCCGTTGCACTCAAACATCGACAACACACATCAAAATGGCAAGAATAGACTAACAGATTTTTCAGCGCTTCTAGTGAATGAACGCGTTCGGAATAAGTTGATTGGCCACACGGCAGAGACAGAAGCGGTTTTTAGAAGCGGATCGTCTTAAGTTAACGGAAAATAGAACTAAGTATTCATTTACTGGGTGCAGTTCAACTACTGGTGCACTGACCCTAGTCCGAACTTTTTCAATATTGTTGTACAAAAAGGGTGTACATATGTGAAATTATTAATATAATTTCAGTGTTTGAGGGCTGTATTTAATAGGGCTGGTTCAAAATAACTAATATAGGTAGTAAAGGGTTATACAGATAATAGCCAAATAAAGTTTATGAAAAGTCTTAGCAATACTGCTGCTTCACATACACTCGCAGTATTTATAGGCTTTGACTTGCGGTTATTCCACGTACGGAGGGAGCTGTCTTTACCGGTTTCCAAATACGTGTCTCGAGTTACTAACACTAAGATCAAGAGATAGAGCACATCTGCGTTTGTTGTTTCTACGATTCAAAAGAGGATTCGCGGTATTTTTCGCGTAACTTTTGAAGAGATAGAGAGGGAATGTCTGTTAATAGCGGCAGTCAACAGTCGATAGAGAGGACGTCTGTTGCTAGCGAAAGTCAATAGTCAAGAGAGTACGTGTTTTGCTTTCGCAGTCAACAGTCGAGGAAGAATCTTTTTTGTTTGCTATTTTAAAACGGTCTGTAATAATAAAAGAGTGGGGTTGAAGTGAGTGTAGGAAGGGTGGAGTAGGGTGATGATATAGGGTAACTGAATAAGTTTGATAGGTATTTTTAACATATTAATTGTTTTGTAGATTTTTTCTCTATCGATTGAGTCGCATTCCTGCTTTAAGTCTCTAAACAGAATGTGCAAACCTATATTTTGTGCAATATTTGTTTCATCGTAAAAATCGGATTTATTGCAGACCTTACACTTCTAAACCCTACCTGATAATTACCTATTATTGCAGATTATTATTTTGTTGGTCGGTTTCTTATTAATAAAGCAAATATCTTATATTAAGGTACATCCAGAAAAGCAATTCCTTTATAATTTCGGACATATGGATGCATTTTTCCAGCCTTGTGGTAATTTCTTATTTTTCCAAATTTGTTTTATTAGGGTGATTATTGGTTTGGGCAATAACTGTCCACCGTCATTAAATATTTCTGCGGTTGTACTGTTTTTTCCTGAACTCTGGTTGCTCTTTCGCGGCTTTATTATTTCCTCTGTCTCTTCCGATCTGATGGTCCATTTATTTCGATCCTATTATTGCTTTGTTTCCGTCCAGTTCGTTATTGTATTTCATTAGTATTGTTTTCCTTTGGGTTCAGCAGTTCCTCAAAGTACATTTTCTGCCCACCTCTCTAGTTTTCTTGATAAGTCACCTCCTTTACTTCTGCAGCAGCATGATATTCCGGAACCCGTATCTTTATTGACTTTGACTTCTTGGTAAAAATTATTAATATTATTATATATGATTATTTTCCAGTATATCCATTTTAGCTTTTAAATCCTGTATACAACCAATTAGCACCTATTTGCTTTGTTTATTTTTTCCTAATGTCTTTTCTGTCGTTTTTCTTACGATCTTCTCTATTTGTATTCAGTCTTGTTTAGTCTCTTTATTGGGAATTGCGTCTACTAATATTTTTGTTATATCCCGTTTTAACTGGTTTTTAATGTTTTTATCCCTTAGCTTTTTTATAATAAAACCCATTTAATTGCATTTAGTTTTTGCCTAGCTTCCCTTGAAATTTTTTGTTTTATAGTCACTATTACCATAAAATGGTCCATGTTGCTATCAGCCCCTCGGAAACTTCTAACATTCGTGATCGTATTGGCGTGTTTATTTTTTTTTTTAATTTAAACGTGGTCTGTTTGATTAATGGTGTTATCATCCAGGGAGATCCATGTTGTTTTATAGAAATCAAAATACGTACTTTTGATTTTCATATTTTGTTCTATTGCAAAATTTATTAGCAGCATACCGTTTTCATTTGAAGTTTCGTGTTTACTTTTTCTTTCCGTGATATTTTTGTATATGTTTTCTCTTCCGATTTTTGCAATAAAATTGCCTATTACTTCTTTTATATCGTACTTTGGTAGGTCATTTGAGAGGTCTTTTAATTTTTGGTAAAAAACCATGTTTTACAATAACGGTCTCTTTATTTTCGCTCGGTGCATGTTCGTTAACTATAGGTATTTTACGGTACTTTCCTCTCAGACGTAAACGGCAGATCCTTTCCAAGATTGGTTTAAAGTCTACCACACTTCGCTTGAGACTTTCCTTTCTTAAAAACCCCGTACCCAGCAGTTTATTTGCCCCATCACTATTAAACAAGATTGCTTTATTAACTTCTGATATTCCAGCTGTCTTAAGTTTTGTTTCTTGGAGAGCCAGAAATTTCAGTTCGTATTGTTTCAAGATGCCGATTAAGTTTTTCACTCCTTCCTCTTCATAAATACTTTTAACATTTCTCGTAGCTATTTTAAATTAGGTTTCCCTAAATTGATATTAAGTTAACCAAAGTAGTGCGAGAATGAGAACTATACGGCCTTAAAGTGAAAGTTAAAAAAAAACAAAGACAATGGTAATTTAAAAAAAAACACACACCAGTTATAAACATACTAGTCAACAACAATCTAGTTGAACAAGCGAAAAAGTTTAAGTATCTAGGCTGTTGGATACATGAAACCTTAGACCAAGAAAAAGAGGTTAAATGTAGAATAGAACAGGCAAGAAACACCTTCTTAAAGATGCGACAGTTACTCACTACCCGTAATCTTGATTTGTGCCTACGATACCGCATGATAAAGTGTTATGTATATAGTGTACTATTACATGGCGTGGAAGCTTGGACGTTAACATTCAGCTCGTTACGACGTTTAGAGGGCTTTGAGATGTGGGTATTTCGTCGTATGCTGAAAATTCCATGGATTGACCGCGTTAGAAATGAAGAAGTTTTAAGGCGTATGCATAGAGAACGTGAACTTACAGAAATTGTCAAGAAGCGTAAAACGTCTTATCTTGGACACATATTTAGACACGACAGGTATAACTTCCTTCAGCTTATTATAGAAGGGAAAATAGAAGGCAGACGCGGCCCGGGTAGACGACAAATGACCTGGCTGCGCAACATCAAAGATTGGACAGGATTAGACTTTCAAAGTTTAATAAGGAAAGCCCAAAATAGGGAAGACTTTGCAGAGGTCACCGCCAACCTTCGCTAAGAAGACGACACCTAAAGAAGAAGAAAAAATTGATATTCTTTTTTTTGCTCGTCTCTATCATCATTTTTTTTTTGTTTACATTTGCCTCTTTGGTTTCCATAGTCGTTTCCTTATTCTTCACCTTTTCCGGATTTTTTTGTTCGCAATACGGTGCTTTTTTGATTTTTTGTTTGGGTTTTTTAATTCCTTTCCATCAACTTTCGGTTTCATATACCTTATTTGTGTGTCTTTTTTTTACTATTTTTCTAATTGCAGCCTGTATTCCATATATATATATATATATATATATATATATATATATATATATATATATATATATATATATATATATATATATATATATATATATATATATATATATATATATATATTGTTATGATGAGTTTTTTGTTTGAATGATGAGCAATGAGTAATTTTAATAATATATAGGGTTTTTATCGCGGTTCTCAAAGAATTAGTTTGTAAGTACTTTTTTTAAATTATCTTTATTATAACTATTATGGAACACACATATATATCTAACCTAGCTAATGTAAATTTAAAATAAACTATCTTTAAATTGATACTCTTATAAAACTAATTAAATTCTATAGACAATGTAAAATTTAAACAAACTATCTTCAAAATTGAAATTGTTATGACATTAACTAAATTATATTAACAAAATTTTGTACCTTTCTTTCACTGAATGCCTAAATGAACTGTTTTCCACTATATAGATTCTAATCACCACTGAATGTCTTCGTACTTCGGTTATCCTTGTTTTTGTGAAATTACTTTTTCAATTATCAGCTTCTACCAATTTAAGATATAGTTTTCTTCACCAGCATTTATACACCACCAGCAAACACCATTTATATTTATTCTTCTTTTCAATATACCAATATCCAATTATTATAAGTTGATTTATACTAATCTCCAATCATAATATAATTTTAATTCCTTCCAATGTCCATCCAATATTCTTCTAATATACTTTTATAATCTTCAATAATTATTTGTGTATAATTATAAATGTGCATTAAATATATGCATAATTTTTAATCTTCATTTAACTCACTATATTAAACAATTGGACTATCTCCAACTAACTTTCATATTTCTTATTAAACTGCTTGACTGACTTACTAAAACTGTGAACAATTGACTTCACTAACTAATCTACTAACTTTCATAATAAACTGCTTGACTTCTGACTAAAAACTTCTCTCTTGAATCCAAATCACGGGTATTTATATCTTTTGGATATTCTAGAACCATCTCGTAAGATATCGTGTTCTATTTAGTTCTATTTAATACATGTCTGAATTTTCTGGAATAAACCATTTCGCAAACATGGCCATCTCCGGTGATCCAGAGAATTCCATTCTTTTCTATTAATAATTTTGTTGACATTTAGGCTTTTCAGATCAGAATAAACATTCAAATTAGTAACTAACACTCTAATTTAATAAAATACACATTTCAAACAATATAACCCCACTTATATTCGTAAAATTCTTAAAATGACACTTAGGAATGGAGGGTATAGTGTGTTGCCTAGTCACATGGCTCACTTAAAAATATCTACAAAATCATAACTACTAAAATACAACTTTTTACAATTATTATATGCTAATTTCTTAAAATGCCCTCACATAAATAATTTTTATAAAATTCTCTAGTATATAACTTATTTAAAACAACCAAATATCTAATATTATGTAGTATATAACTTATAAATTATTTTCTATAAACCCTAATCGTATCAATACCCCAAATTAATATTTAAAATAAATAATTTACTTATTATTTTTTTAAATATTAATTTTCTCATACCTTATTAAATTTAATAAATCAATTTTTTTTTATTTAAAATGTGTTAAATACATCCCTGTTCGCTGTCTATGTCAAAACAGAGAACAACGGAGCACAGTTCGGCTATTCTATGGTCAAACTGTCATGTCAAATGGAGCAATGGATGCGATATCAGAGAATAAAATATAACCTTAATTAAAAATATAATCGATATGGTGTTCTGTTTGTTTATAGACAAAATCTAGGAATTATTTCCATTCAAAATAACTTTCATCAATATAAATTGGTAAGTTTTTTTTTTTTCACTTTATTATATTAGAAAGACATTTTTATAGCAATTATAGTATCAATTTTGTGTCTAACCCCAAATTATGATTTTTAGGGTACAAATTAATTTCCATATATACAAAATTCAACAAGTATGATGTCAAATTGATTCAAAATAATGAAATCTACCATCTACCATTTAACAAATCAAGTCTATTGAATAAAATGGATATATCAGTAAGTTATTAGTGTTATTATATTTGTGTTAAAGGTATAGAAATCATTATTCAATCTCTTCATGATATTGAAAAATGTCGTTGATATGAAATATGCCTCTTAGTCTGTTCTCTGCATCTATTAACACATAACTATTTAGTCCATTCTGATTTTCAATTGTATATGGACCTTCAAACATTGGTTGTAATTTCTTACAACGGTTTTCTTTAACATTACTTTTTCTAAGTGAACGAATTAACACTAGGTCTCCTTTTTGAAATGTGATTGGTTTTTTTATATTTCGATTTTGTCTTCTGATATATTTTTCAGCTTTCCTCCTAATTCGGTTATTCACTTTCTGCATTACTTGTTCTAACATATCCTGATTATATTCACTAATCCACTTTCTGTTTCCTATATGGCCAAACATTAAATATTCTGGTACTTCCTCTGTATTCAAATTATGTGTATTATTTAAAAAATACTCTACTTGTGGTATATGTTGCTGCCAAGTTTCGTGTTGATTTTGGCACAGTATCCTTAAATATTTTATAACTTCTTTAATATATCTTTCTGCAGGATTTGCCTGAGGATGTCTGATACTTGTAAAATGAATGTTGATTCCCTTTTTCTCACAAAATGTCCGAAATTTTTGGTTGTTAAAATATGTAGCATTATCTATTATGCAATTTCTAAATGGTCCTATTTCTTCGAAAAATTGATTAATATATAATTTTAATGTTTTAACATTTGTTCTAGAGCAGGGATATAGTTTAATAAATTTTGTATATAAATCAACTATCACTAGTATATGCTTTTTTCCTGTTGGACTGAGAACTAAATTTGAAATAAAATCCATGGAAACTGTATTTAGTTTTTCATATACAACATTAGATTTATATGTGTTCTGGTTTTTGAAATTCTTTTCTTTGTTTAGTTGACATATTGGGCATTGGGTAGTAATTTCTTTTGCTATACTTATGTCATTCTTTGCAAAATAATTGTCCCTAAATAGCATCCATAGCTTTCTTGAACCAATATGCATATAATTGTTATGTAAATTTTTCAATATTTTCTTTGCTAAAGTTCTAGTTATTACATATACTTCTATGCCATTTATTATTTTATAATATACCCCATCTTTCCTAAGGACTTTTTGTTTTTCACTCAAATTGATCTGATCTCTTATAATTTCTTCTTTAGAATATAATCCTGTACTTTCTACTAATTGATTTAATCCAATTTTTATTGTTCGCTGCCCTTTTTGTTTTGTATTTTCTAACCTTGATAAAGCATCTGCCACTATATTGGATTTTCCAGAAATGTATTTGATTTCAAATGAGTATTCACTCAATATTAGACTCCACCGATGTATTCTACTGTTTCCATATTTGTTATTTAATATAGATGTTAAAGCTTGGTGATCTGTTTCTATTGTAAATTCATTACCCAGCAAATAAAATCTTAATTTTGTGACACAGTGTATTATACTTGCTAGTTCTAATTCTGAAACTGAGTAACCCTTTTCATGTGGCTTTGTAATTCTTGAAATGAATTGTATTGGGTATTCGACCCCATCATGTATTTGTAATAATACCCCTGATAATCTCTCTATTGATGCATCTGTTCTTAATATGAATGGCTGTGTGTAGTCAGGATAGTATATTTTCAAATTTGACAGAAAAATGTTTTTAATTTCTTGGAATGCTAGTTCTCTTCTCTGATCCCATCTCCATTTTACACCTTTTCTCAGTAGTTCAAGTAATGGAATTTCTTTTATACTTAGATCTGGTATCATCCTTTTATAATAATTAATTATTCCAATAAATCCTCTTAAAGTTCTTAAATTGTGTGGTGTTTTATATTCCTGAATGACTTGTGTCCGTTCTGGATCCATTTCGATTCCCTTAGTGTTAAGTTTATAACCTAGATATATGACTTCTTTTTGAAAAAATGTACATTTTTCTTGATTTATTTTTAGTCCAACTTTGTCTAATCTATTTATTATAATTTTTAGGTGTTTCTCATGATCTTCAGCCGTTTTAGAAAAAATTAATATATCATCAATGTAGTGAATTACAAAATGTTCATATTGATCCAAAATATCATGAAGACATCTACATAGAACACTGCAAGATGATTGAAGTCCAAATGGTACTACTTTGAATTGATATACTACTCCATCTATCTGAAATCCTGTATACTGTCTACTTTTTCTTTCTAGAGGTATTAACCAGAAACTATGCTGTAAATCGATTTTAGTGAAAAATGACATTCCTGTAATTCTTCCTAATATTACATCTATACTCATTGGTGCATCAAATTGCTTTTCAGTAATCTTGTTAATATTCCTTGCATCCAAACATAACCTGATTTCACCTGATCTTTTTCGTACTACTACTATGGGGTTAATAAAACGTGTGTCTGCCTTCTCAATGATCCCATCTTCTAACATATTATTAATTGTTTTGTTTACTTCTTCTCTGTATTTATATGGTATTGGGTATGATTTTGTTTTAAAATCTTTTTCTTCTTTAACTTTTATACTATGGATATAATTTTGTGCAATTCTATTTTCTTTATTGACAAGTCCCTTGTGTTGCTGCAATATGGAAATGACTATTGATTTATATTCTTCAGGGCAATTTAAAACTTTTATCACATCTTCTTCTTTACAAATAAAATTATTCTTCATTATGTACTCATTATTCCTTGCTTCCAATTTTACGCACTCCGCCTCGTAGGCATCCATCTGCTTAAAATTTCCATTCCCTAAATATTCACTACAATAATTATTCTTTACATTCTTTTGGGACATTTCCCTATCATCAAAATACATTTCTTCTTCATAAACATCATTATTTTCTTTTAATAATATCCTATCAACTCTTATTCCTTCTTCTACCTCATCTTTCTGCATAAATTTAATTATTTGCCCTTCCAAAGTTACCATTCTTTCTTCAAAATCTATCTTTACTTTCTTCTTTTCCAATTCATCATTTCCCATTAATATATCAACACATAAATCCTTGACAATAAATCCTTGCATATTAATTTCTTTATTAAGAATATTAATTTTAAAATTGGCTAGTTTATCAATTTCACCCAACTTCTTATTATTTGCACCAATAATTTTAATTTTTGGAATCTTTATTATATCTGATAGTTTTAATGTATTAAAAATAAAATTCTCCGAGACTAATGTACTTTCTGAACCAGTATCTATCATAATTTTAATCATTTTATTTTTGGCCAAAGCATTTATATAAATTAAATTAATAGATTCAATAATTTTCTCTTCATCTAAAGAAATAAATTCAGAAGGTTTTTCATAATAGCAATGGCCTAACTTGTAATTCAGAAAGTTTACTGCACAAAATTTTGATTATTAGAATTGTCAGATTGTATCTGACCACTTGGATCTGATGTCCTATGTCTTTCCCTACTATGACTTCTACTCATATTTTCTTGCCTTGTACTATTTCGTTCCCTGTCTTCGCAGCTTCTATTCCTTCGAACACAATTTACCTGTCTGTTATAGTTAGGTCGCTCTGTATTTCTTCTATTGTTAAAATCTTGTCTATTATTATTAGTACTGTTATTAAAATATTGTCTATTATAATTAGTATTATTATTAAAATTTTGTCTATTATAACTAGTATTATTATTAAAGTTCTGTCTATTTGGATTACTGTTAGTATTATTAAAATTTTGTAAACTATCACCATACCTATTATTATTGTTATATGATTGTCTATATTGTTGATTATCATTTTTATTATATTGAAAGTTATTATTGTTTTTTCTGTTATTATTACTTGTCATATAGCCTCTTTGTATTCTTTGAATAAAATTAATAAAACTATCTATTGTTTGAATATTTTGTACAGTTACGGTTTGCACAACATCAGCATCAAAATGTCTAGATACATTTAAGACTGTTTCATCCTCTCTAAGTGGTGGTTCTAAATATTTTGCAACTGTTATCAATTTCAATGCATAATCTACCATATTTGATTTTAAATTTTGATTATACTTTCCAAAATATAGAATTTCTCTAAACTTGGCTTGCTCTAATTCACCCCAATAATAATTTAAAAATTTATTTTCAAATGTTTGAAAATTATCTAAATCATTCTCAATACTAGCAAACCAAGTTGCTGCATTGTCGTTTAATGTCACTCTAATATAATCTTTAATATCATTAATATTATTCACAAATCTTAATTTATGTTTTAAACTATTTATGTATACTCTAGGATGCAAATTTTTTATATTACCAGAGAATTTAATCCCAGTCTCATTTGTTAAATTTAAGTAAGGTCTCCCTATGTCTCTCATTTGTGAAATATCATCTATTCTCTGTTCCACATTTCTTATTTGATTACTATTTATTTGGATATTTTGTTGTATATCGTCTAATTTTTCTTCTGTGTTTCTCCTGTCTTCGTTAATTTTTACTTCTAAGTTACATTTCTGTAACTCTATTTTCTGTTCTATATCTATCTTATTATCTTGAATAATCCTCTTTACTTCTGTCCTCTGATTTTCTATCCTTTTCTTGTAGTCATTCCGTATACTTTTTATTTCATTTGCTACTTTTTTCTCTGCAGCTTCAAGTTTTTTATCCATTTGTTTTACAATTTTATTATTATTATCTTCTATTTTCTTCTCTAATTTTCTATGATTCTCTTCCAATTTCTGTTCCATTTTTTTTATGTCTTCTTTGACTTCTTTTGAATTCTCTTCCATTTTTTGTTCTATTTTTTTCATGTCTTCTTTGACTTCTTTTGAATTCTCTTCCATTTTTTTCGTATTCTCTTCTATTGTCTTGTTCATCTGCATCATTAATGACATCAAAGCTGCCATATTGACATTTTCCTCTCTTTCTGGATTCATTTCTGCAGTATCTTGTGGAACTTGAACTAAACTCTCCTCTTGTATAGGTTGTGTTTCTACTTCCACATCTTCTTCATTCTTTTTGCTTCTTGTACCTTTCTTTCCTTGAGACATTTTGAGACTTTACTTGTTCAAATATATTTAAAATTAAAATCTATACTTT
The DNA here is from genome assembly GCF_040954645.1 of Diabrotica undecimpunctata. Lineage (NCBI taxonomy): Eukaryota > Metazoa > Arthropoda > Insecta > Coleoptera > Chrysomelidae > Diabrotica > Diabrotica undecimpunctata. Next base: position 48,999,585 of record NC_092807.1, read on the forward strand.
TTTCTTTCTACTGATAATTAATTTAATTATATGAGAGCACTTATCTTCCCAAACTAATTCTTTTAAATAGAGAGCCACCGCGTTGGGTGCCAAATTGTTATGATGAGTTTTTTGTTTGAATGATGAGCAATGAGTAATTTTAATAATATATAGGGTTTTTATCGCGGTTCTCAAAGAATTAGTTTGTAAGTACTTTTTTTAAATTATCTTTATTATAACTATTATGGAACACACATATATATCTAACCTAGCTAATGTAAATTTAAAATAAACTATCTTTAAATTGATACTCTTATAAAACTAATTAAATTCTATAGACAATGTAAAATTTAAACAAACTATCTTCAAAATTGAAATTGTTATGACATTAACTAAATTATATTAACAAAATTTTGTACCTTTCTTTCACTGAATGCCTAAATGAACTGTTTTCCACTATATAGATTCTAATCACCACTGAATGTCTTCGTACTTCGGTTATCCTTGTTTTTGTGAAATTACTTTTTTCAATTATCAGCTTCTACCAATTTAAGATATAGTTTTCTTCACCAGCATTTATACACCACCAGCAAACACCATTTATATTTATTCTTCTTTTCAATATACCAATATCCAATTATTATAAGTTGATTTATACTAATCTCCAATCATAATATAATTTTAATTCCTTCCAATGTCCATCCAATATTCTTCTAATATACTTTTATAATCTTCAATAATTATTTGTGTATAATTATAAATGTGCATTAAATATATGCATAATTTTTAATCTTTATTTAACTCACTATATTAAACAATTGGACTATCTCCAACTAACTTTCATATTTCTTATTAAACTGCATGACTGACTTACTAAAACTGTGAACAATTGACTTCACTAACTAATCTACTAACTTTCATAATAAACTGCTTGACTTCTGACTAAAAACTTCTCTCTTGAATCCAAATCACGGGTATTTATATCTTTTGGATATTCTAGAACCATCTCGTAAGATATCAAGTTCTATTTAGTTCTATTTAATACATGTCTGAATTTTCTGGAACAAACCATTTCGCAAACATGGCCATCTCCGGTGATCCAGAGAATTCCATTCTTTTCTATTAATAATTTTGTTGACATTTAGGCTTTTCAGATCAGAATAAACATTCAAATTAGTAACTAACACTCTAATTTAATAAAATACACATTTCAAACAATATAACCCTACTTATATTCGTAAAATTCTTAAAATGACACTTAGGAATGGAGGGTATAGTGTGTTGCCTAGTCACATGGCTCACTTAAAAATATCTACAAAATCATAACTACTAAAATACAACTTTTTACAATTATTATATGCTAATTTCTTAAAATGCCCTCACATAAATAATTTTTATAAAATTCTCTAGTATATAACTTATTTAAAACAACCAAATATCTAATATTATGTAGTATATAACTTATAAATTATTTTCTATAAACCCTAATCGTATTAATATATATATATATATATATATATATATATATATATATATATATATATATATATATATATATATATATATATATACACTTCTCCAAGAAATTAACGCACCACTTTGAAATATTAAAATATTTTATTAGCGTTATTAAAAATTTTCATTGTAATGTTATATTTTGCAAGCCCCTTGTGTATGCTATTCGTATACTCTTATATTTATTGTCTCTGTTTTATCGCTATAGTTTTTTTTGCAACAAAACAAAAAGAAGCAAAAAATGTACTAATTCTATAAATATAGTAATTTTCACGTGTTCACGAATTTTATTCGGCTACTGATTAATTGTTGAATATTTTTAATTGTGTTTATTATGGGGCGTCAGTCACGTAATTTAACCCGAGATGAATGTGCCCAAGTAGTGATACTGTCGAAAGAAGGTTGAAGTTACCGAAGAATTGGTAGTCGGTTGAATGTGTCCCACACATCCGTCTGACGGGTTTCTCGACGGAGATTCCTCGAAATAGGGGATCATACTCGCAAACCAGGGCAAGGACGAAACCGGGTAACTACCCCTATTCAAGATTGATTTTTAAGAGTTTCTGCTCTTCGACGACGTTTTGTAACACATCGTAGTCTACAAATTCGACTTCGAGACGTGCATGCTATACAAATTACTACTGAAACTGTTCGCCAGCGAGGGAATACAACTTAATACCTAGGATTGCCGCCCGAGGTCCTCTATTAACTGCAGAGCATCGAAGGGGGAGACTACATTTTGCCACAGAACACGTTAATTGGTTAGAGGCTGACTGGGAACGAGTGCTATTAACTGATGAATTCTGATTTTGTTTGTATAATAACGACAGACGTGTTCGTGTGTTGCGACGACCCAACGAACGATATGCTCAGTGTAACTTCTCACACACCACATTTTTTGGTGGAGGATCGGTTATGGTGTGGGGTGGTATTACTTTGACCGCATGTACGGACCTAGTGGTCATACAAATGGAACTGTTACAGCTGAAAGGTACATATTGGAGATCCTGGAGCAATATGGTGAAAATTTCTTACTAATGCAAGATAATGCCAGACCTCACGCTGCACAGATCGTCAGAAATGATCTAGAAGAGGCAGAAATTAACACTATGGAATGGCCAGCACATAGTCCGGATTTAAATCCGATTGAAAATCTCTGGGATATCCTTGGTAGGCGATTAAGAGCGACACCGATTCAACCAAACAACTTACAGGAAGTGGGAGAGAGGCTGATCCAGATTTTTAGAGAACTAGACCAAAATGAAATACGGAAATTAATTTTAAGTATGGGCCAACGATGTGAGGCTATTATACGTAGTAGAGGTGAAAACACCCGTTATTAAGACTTTTTTTATATTTTAGTTTACTTTTCTTATCATTATTTTTTTAGAATTTTCCATTTTATTTTTTTTTTCTCCTGTACTTCAACATTTTATGATGATTAGACAAATTGTTATAATTACTAATAAAATGTAGAATAAATCTGGTGAAGTTTTATTTTTTATTCTTTGCCTGTTTACAACTAAAATTGATTTATTGAAGTGGTGCGTTAATTTCTTGGAGAAGTGTATATATATATATATATATATATATATATATATATATATATATATATATATATATATATATATATATATATATATATTATATATAATACTCTGCTTTAATTTTAAATTTAAAGTAATAATTAAAAAGGAAATTATCACCATTTCTCAATAGCCTGCTTTATAGAAAATATGCTGTCTATATAGGATCTTCCTGCATGAATGCCATTTTGTTTATCTACATCTGTCATCTCTTCTTCAATTTTCTTTTTTATTATCAAAACAGTTTATTTTACAAAATTTTTTTTTTAGTTTTAAGTTTATTTATTAAATATTTTTATTGTCATTATTTAAAGACTCGTGTTTTAATCAAATTATAGATGCTTTCGAGTTACAATTAGGTATTGGGTTACCACACATCGAGTATTTGGGCTGTTAAGTTGCGATCGCTTAAACCATTGTATATAGCCTATTAGTATTATGGTTCAAATTACTGCGGTTATATCGTCTGTGATAGATTAATGCAGATTGTGTTGATTGCCTCGAAAATATTTTTATTCAAGTAGCGTATTTTGTTGGGTATGATCGTAGTGGATATTAAGTTATATAATTTTGTATAGCCTATGGGTTAATACATGGAGTGGAGATATAAAAAGTAAAATAAGTAAAAAATAGGAATAAACATAAATATAAGACAAGTATAAACTAACCATATAAAATAGTTTAATCTATTTTTTACCCATTCTTCTAAAGGGTGATTCATTTAGAGGTACTTTTTTGGTGGGGATTTGATTGGTGATCGTGCATGAATACTGTCAAACTGATATTTCGCTTTGGTTCAGTATTGCTTGACATTTCATGATGGAAAGACTTAGCCCGTCACAGCGTCTACAAATTATTTAGTTGTATTTTGAAAATGGGAGTTCTGTGAAGAATGTTTTTCGTGCGCTTAGAGCAATTTATGGTCCACATAATCGGCCTACCGATCGTACAATTCGCTTTACGATTAGTAAGTTTGAAATCCAGTTTTCATTATTGGATAACACGCGACCAAATAGACCACATTCAGCATGTAGTGAAGAAAATATAGCGGCGGTAACGGATAGTGTACTCGAAAATAATGAAGAATCGATTCGTCGCCGTTCTCAACAGCTTGGCTTGTCATATGCAATAACTTGGCGTATTTTACGTAAGGATCTTGGTTTAAAAGCATACAAAATTCATTAGTGTAAGAGGTGAAGCCGACCGACCTTCCGAGTCGTCACCGTTTCAGTTGATGGGCTCTTGATAATCTTTTAGAAGATCCACTGTTTTCGAGAAAAAATTTTGTTTGTAGATGAGGCTCATTTTTAGCTTAATGGGTACGGGTTACACAAAATGCCCTATTTGAGGTGATTACCAGCCCAAAGGGGTTTAAGAATTGCCATTAGACCCTGAAAAAACAACTGTTTGGTGTGGTTTATGGGCTGGTGGAGTCGTTGGTTCATATTTCTTTAAAACAGAGGTCATCCAGAATGTTACTGTGAATGAAGACCGTTATCGTGCCATGCTAACGGACTATTTAGTACCTGAAATTGATCCAACAAGATGGCGCCACTTACCATACAGCCCGTGAAAGCATGGCTTTACTGCAAAAACTATTCGGTGAAAACATTATTTCACGTTTTGGACCAGTTAATTGGCCGCCTAGATCCTGTGACATCTCACCTCTAGACTCCTTTTGTCGAGGCTACCTAAAGTCCAAGATCTACATGAATAAACCAGATACGATTGAGGCATTGGAGGCCAATATTACTCGAGTCATTGGTGAAATACCAATCGAAATGCTGGAACAAGTCATCAAGAATTGAAACTTCAGAAATTGTCTTCAAGAAGTAATTGTAAAGAATGGTTCTTTACTAAGATAATGAATAATTTCAAATAAAATTTATTTTTTCCATTGTCTTTTCTTGTTGAAAATAGTACCTCTAAATGAATCACCCTTTATTAGTTTTATCATATGTAAACTTCTTTCAGCTCTCTTTTATCTATCTCTATTACGTTTCAGTTATTTCCACATTGATCCTGCAGATTTTTTAATGTCGTCACTCTAACAAAATTTCAATTATTCTTCAAAAGGCAACATTTCCTTCTACAATTCCCTAAATATTTGTTGTATCCAGGCAATTTTCACATTAATTTAGTAGATCTTTTATTTGAATTTTAGGCGCATCAACTTATGGTAATATTAGCACCGCTCGGTCTTATAAATTTTTTTTTACATTTTTGGATACACAATATACTTATACCGGGATAATATTTACATTAATTTTGACATACGTCAATCACAGTCAATCAAGATTTTCACATACATAGATTTTGAATTACATTGGTTGTTACAAGCATTAACTTTTACACATTTATTTTTACATAACACTGATGTTTATATTTGGATATATATTCTATGAAGCATTTGAGATGTGGCTTTATAGAAGAATGCTGAGAATATCATGGACAGCAAGGATCACGAACAACGAAGTTCTAGAAAAAATGAAGAAGGAACAAGAGATTGTGTTTACGATCAAACGCATAAAATTGCAATATCTGGGACACGTTATGAGAAATCAGCACCGTTACTCCCTGCTGCAGTCTATATTGCAAGGTAAAGTCAAAGGTAAGCGAGGACCCGGTAGAAGGAGAATATCATGGCTGCGGAATTTAAGAACATGGTTTAAGAAAACCTCAACGGAGCTGTTTCGAGCCGCAGCGAGCAAGGTCATGATTGCCAATATGATTTCCAACATCCGAAACGGATAGGAACCAGAAGAAGAAGATATATTCCTATTGATTTAAGAAAACCTAAACTTACGAAAAGTCGAGTAAGACATGTTGTACACTTAAACTGTTAAAATACTTACCATACATTTGATTAACACTTCCAGTGATGTGGTATTCATATGTTACGCGTGTATGTACTAATCTCAGTCTATTAATTATACTTTGGTCTTTCCTGCTGTTACACTTATTCTTCCATCTTGTAACTATTTTTTTTAATGGTACTTAGTTTTTGTTGAGAATAATTCCATTTTTAAAGCCACTGTTTATTTAATGTCGAGGTAATCCATCAATGTAAATCTTTCTTGTATGTAGTTTCTCTTAACTCTTCGTTGTTAACTAAAGATTTGGCAGCAACGTCTACTATTTTATATTTTGGTTCACCAAAGTTATGAACTTTGTTAAACCTCCATCACTCGCACCTCAAAAAATTACGCCATCACTCGCGTGTTAGATTTTATCTAACATATGGGTATACGTCAAATAAATGAGTCTTTAGTACTTATTGGTTAATTCTATTGGCTATTAACTCACAAAAAATGATAAACTTATATTTTTTTTAAACAAAACTGCAAAAAAACTACTAGGTAAACTAAAACATATACACATTACCCTAAAACAAAACAAATAGGTGAATTTATTCCAAAAAAAAAATGTACGCATTACGCATAAAATTAGATTTATTCCTCTTCTAGGTAGTGGTGGCAAGTAAAATTTATTAAACCAGTGTGCTCTTTACATATCGGCAACTTACAGTTAGTACAATAATGTTGGGTAAACCTGTTCTTCCTTACAGGGCAAAACGAACATCTTGGTTTTATAGTTGGAGTTGCCCCTTGAGAAACTGATGGCTTTTCTCCGGTTATATTACGGATCCTTAGTCAACTGAAAAGGCAGATTTGGGATATTGGAACGTTGTTGAAGATGGGACATTAAAAGTTGCTTGCCAAGCTCCGCAATGTAGCTTCTTCGAGATGTTACAATATTAGTGTTATTGTTGTAAATTATTTGGCTGTTTATAGTTGAAATATTTAGTAGGCTGCAAAAAACAGTAAACGACCAGCGATTGCTAAATCGAGTCACTAAGTATTCTGCCATCATCTTATCAACAACATCCACTCTGCTTTTTGTGAGGTTGTAATCAGTAATAATCTCTGGCTTCATGATATGCTCTTTAGTGTCTTCATCAATGAAACCATCGCTGTGTAGTGTTGAAAGTAGTAGTACATTCTTATTTCTTTTGGCACATATGATACAAGTATACACTTGTTTCCATCGTCACCATATGCTAATATACTACTGCATAAAGGTCTTACATTTATGTTTATGAACTCAGGGGGAATTTGTTGTTTGTTTTTATGCAAAATACCTATCGTTGTCAAGCAATGATCGTTCAATAAAGAGTTGGCTAAGGGTACAGAGGAAAAGTAATTATCCGTAGTTACATTTCGACCGGTTCCACTTATGGGTCATATAAGTCTTTTTACTACACTAGATGCATCGTTGGGTAGTTGATATGGTCCTTCAGGTTGTTTGCCGGGGTAAATTTCGAGATTTTGTGTGAAAAATGTTCTAGCGTCCACGAAGGCATAAATCTTGATTTCTTATTTCACTGGCTTATTGCCTATATACTGTCTAAATTTGCATCGACCACGAAACGCTTCTAATATTTTATCCATGGTAACATAGAATCCAGGAGTGTATACAGATAAACAGTTAGTGACAAATATTTGATATATTTCTCGAACGGGTGCAAGATTATCAACTGCCGCATTTTCTTGCCTCTTGATGGCGTCGGCAATTCTTATAGCTTGAATTATTTGGTGAAATCTTTTCTTGGATATAGTAGCTGCAAAAATATCTGGAGCTGTGTCATCTAATTTCCAGAGTTCATCAGTATTTAAATGTTGCGCTCTCTTTACCCCAGCAAGGATCAAAAGTCCGATAAATGCTTGCATTTCCTCGTAGTCAACAGCAGGACAATCCCTAGGGCGAGTATAAAACACTCTCATCATATCCAGTTTTTGATTTGTATATTTTACAATATTCTTGGTCACAGCTTCCGAGAAAAACAATTTCCAGCATAATAATATGGTTTGGGCGACTTTTGCTTTTGCTTTTACTCCAGGTAAGTTCGAAAAAATATTTCAAGCTTTGGTTTTACCTTTGGGAGTGTGTTTCTTATGTTTCAACCATGGTGTTTTATCTTTGCCATAAAATCTTGGATAACCATCATCTTGGCCGCTTTCTTTCATTGCATCTTCAGGATCACTGGCTAGATCTTGTGTGGACTGCTCAGAATCTGTATTGTGTATACTGTGTTCAGAACGAACATCACCTAAGTCCTTATTAGAATCTAGTGGTTCCACATCGCTGTCTATCTCTTCATGCCATTTCAGTAACTGGTTTTCCATTTTCTTGTCCATATTTACCTGCAATAAACCAAAATATCGCTTATAATAACGGATGTTCAACAATCTATAGGTATTTAACTAAAAATCGTACCTTTTATTATAATATTATAGCTTTTCTTAAGTGATCTCTCTAAAAATCAACACAGGCCAACACTCGCGTATTTAGGTTTTTTCTAAGGCTCCGACGAATGCGATTGCTCGCGTGTTAGATTTGACCTAACAACAACTGCTGTCGGCTATAAGATAATAGGTACTCCCACCATTATTTAACATAGTCTTATACTAGTCTTCATAAAAGTATTCCTGGTTGCAGAACCCAAAAGAAGCAATATTTTGAAAATTATGGCGAAATATTTAAAAATGTTACGGTACGAGTGATGAAGGGTTAAGTAACATGGAATTACAATAAATATTCATTTACTGAACTAAAATACACTAAGAAGCGCCACAGGGAATAAACCAAAATAGTGTTTTTTGTTGGTTCCGAAAAGAAAATACATTGATAACAAACAATAGTACATTATAATCTTAAATTAATTATTGTAGTAAGTATTCCGAGTTATTTTTCAAAAATATTTAAATCAATGTTGTCATTGACTCGTCTTTATTTCTCAATGAACTGTGAATCTGTGAAATAATAGACGTCAAATTTTTACTCTTTGAGTTTTTTGCCGACATTAATAACAGCATTTACAAAAATGAAACTACCAGAAAGAGAACGAATCGAGATATTAATCATGATTGGTTATAAAGATAGAGTGAGGACTCAAACAGACGTTGGTAATTTATTAATTGCTAAATACCTCAATTGCGAACCAGTTACTTAATCAACAGTAAGTAAAATTGAAAAAAAAATTAGAGAAACGGGCCATTAAAGATCTTCCCGGAAGTGGTAGAAAATCAATATCCGAAGCCATGAAACTGGACGTTGTACTGGCGTTTCAAGAAAATCCCCATACCAGTTCTAGGCAAGTCGCACTTGATAATAATGTCCACCAATTAACTCTTGTAAGAGTTCTAAAAAAGAAGAAGTGGCATCCATACAAAGTTCATTTGGTTCAGGAGCTATTAGAAGATGACTTTAAGAGAAGAATCGAATTCTGCGAAACCGCTATGGAAAAATGTAACAGAGATCAGGGTTTCAAACAAAAGGTATTTTTTTCTAATGAAGCGTATTTTAAGCTGAACGGTCAGGTAAATCGCCAGAAATATCGATACTGGGCAAGTAAAAATCCACATTAGATGGAAGAGTATAGGACACAATATCCCGAGAAGGGGAATGTTTGGGCATGCATTACAAACAATCAAATTGTAGGGCCATATTTTTTGAGGAAAACTGCTTCTCGTTATCTAGAATTTCTTCAAGACTATCTGTTGCCACAGTTAGAAATCGCGTTAAAGTAATATTAAATTCAATAGCAGAAGCTAATAAGTTGGTCACAAATAAAAATTTAAAAGAATTAAACTTAAAAGCTTTCATACCTAATCACCTTTTAGAGGTCAAGGGTCTGATCCGAGACGTTGACACAAGTTACGACGTTGATTATTTAAAACAAAACATAAATTCAAACTCAAGGGTTCTAGACATCAGACGAATGCACAGGAAAATTGAAAAAGATGGTAAAGCTGAGTATGTACCTAAGAAGACCATTGTAGTCAGCTTTGAAGGAAACATATTACCCAGCCATATATCCGTTAATTTTGTTTATTTTAATGTGGAAAAGTTTATAGGCAGGGTCACACAATGCTATAGATGTTTGAGATTCGGACACATATCAAAACAGTGCAAAAGCAGCCAAGAACATTGTATTTTATGTGGATCTGTCAAAACCGAAGAACATAACTGTTCTGAATTTAATAAATCATGTATACATTGCAAGAGTACACAGCATACATCGATTTCCAAACTATGCCCAATTTACGATGAACAGAAACGTATTAAAAATTTGATGATAGAACAGAAAGTATCCTTTTTAGAAGCCAAAAAGCTTTTTCAATCTTCATATTCAGAAATAACAACGAACAATCGCTTTTCTGCCTTAACAAACTACGAGGCAGATTTCCCGAAACTACCTCAAAGTTCTGGTAATAAACATTCCTTCCAGCAGCCACAACCTACAAATTCTCAACGTTCGGATAGTAGCAGACCTATGGCACTAACCCATAACAACAAAAAACGTAAAGCCACTACTTCTCCCTCATCCCCAAACTTACAGAACCCTCCCATGTTTAACTTCCGTTTTGGACCATCACATCCTCTTCCCCAGTATCCAAAGCAATCTCCCTTTCAATCCACAGAAGGTGATAATAAAGATATTGCTCAGGCAGTGACGGAGTGTGTCATTAATTTTTTAAAAAATATTCACACACTTGAGGATTTAAAATCTGTAGATAATGAGAGCATAAATCAAAAAATATTTTCAGTATTGGAGGGTACTAAAACATTGAAATAAAATTCTTAGCATATATCAAAATTAAAAATATTTTTCTAAATTATGTAATTCAAATGGAACTTTTTTCTGGCAGTATTTCTTATTTAAACATTAATCCAAGATCAAAATGCACTATTAAACAAACAAATATGAATGTTTTCACTTATTTTATTATACAACTTTTTACTTATTCGTTAGAATCAGATGTTGGAGGACATCTTCAGTAAATAAGGTTTTCCAAGGACAAACAACTCTAAGAATTTTACAATGGAACGGAAGGTCCGTTGCATCCAATAAAAATAGTTTAGTTCATTTTTTAACAGCTGAAAACATTGATATAGCGTTGTTAAGTGAAACATGGTTCAAACCAAATCAAAACTATATATTTAAAGGTTATAATATAATCCGCCAGGATAGATACGATGGATATGCCGGTGTAGCAATTTTGATTAAAACTTCTATCTCATTCTGTCAAGTGAATATTACTAAAAATTTCAATGATAAAATTTTAGTTTGTGGCATCTCCGTTAAATTTAACAATTTAGAATTAAGTTTCTTGTCTGTGTATAGGCCTCCTAAAGTCCATACTTCTAAAGATGATTGGAAAAATATCTTCTCTCAAGTTACATCACCTTGTATAATTGGAGGGGATATGAATGCTCATAACTCTTTATGGGGCTCACTGCACAATGATGCTGCAGGTCATCAAATCGTCAGTAGTGTCGAGGACCTAGATCTTATTATTTTGAATAATGGGGAACCCACATATCTTTCCAAATATGGTACTCAGAAATCTATGATTGACATTTCTCTCTGTACAGCTAATCTAGCCAGTAAAGTTTCCTGGTCCGTATCTTCAGATACCTTAGGGTCAAATCATTTTGCTATAACCATGAACCTTTCCACAACTAACACATCACATGAAACAATTTATCCAAAAAGCAAATGGAATATCAATAAAGCCAATTGGTCACTTTATACATCCTTAATAGAAAACATGTTTGTCTTACTATAGTATCTCTTTAAACACTTACGAAAATTATAATTTTCTTATTAATTGTGTTAATGAATCTGCTTCAAAATCTATCACTCAATATAAAATTCTTAAACTCAAAAATCGTCCCCCACCACCATGGTGGGACCCTGAATGTGATATTATAATTAATGAAAGAAAAAAGGCTTTAAAAGCTTACAAACTTTCATCGAGTTTTGATAACTACTTAAAATGTCAGGAAGTTACTGCTCGAACAAAAAAGCAGTTGAAGCAAAAAGCTAAATCCAGTTGGATCAAATGGTGCTCCAATTTAAACAAAAATACCTCTGCTAAGCAAATATGGTCACAGGCCAACAAAATGAATCGAAAACCGCAGAATAGTATAAAACCTTTCAGCAATGAAGTTTTAGATGACTTCTTTAATAAAGTTTCTCCTCCCTGGGTTCAATATTTCTCTAACCAATCCGAACAAAGTCACCAATCCAATCACTTTTTGTTGAAACCTTTCACTAAATCTGAATTAGATTTCGCTCTCAAAAATTGCAATAATACCTCCCCAGGGATTGATCAAATCAAATACCCTATGTTAATCAACCTACCAAGAGCCGCTAAAGATCTGCTGTTACAGGTATTTAATGACATCATTCAAAATAACATCGTTATTGATTCATTTAAAAACGCCATTGTGGTTCCTATCCTAAAGTCTGGTAAAGATCCAAATATTGCAAATTCATACAGACCAATATCGTTACTTTCCTGTGTTTTTAAAACTCTAGAGAGACTCATAAAATTTAAACTGGATTGGTGGTTACAAAAAAATAATTTGCTACCAGAAAATCAGTTTGGTTATAAAAGAAGCTTTGGAACACTAGATGCTCTAACAACCATTGTGGTAGATGTACAAAATACCTTAACCAGAAACAACTATTTAACAGGACTATTTTTGGATATTGAGGGAGCATACGAATCAGTTTGCTTGTCAACTTTAAGAAATAAAATGGTTAATTTATTTCATATGCCAATCGCATTCGTGGATACAATAATTGGATTTTACACAAAGAGGATCATCTATGTAAGAGATCATAATAACAAGCTAATTGGACCGCGATATAATTATCAAGGTATACCACAAGGCTCAGTTTTATCTCCAATCTTATTCAATATATACAGCTCTGACATACATAACATCCAAATAAATAACAGTTCATTCAAAATCGTACAGTATGCCGACGATTTCTGCATCTATACAGAAAACAAAAAATATGAAACCTGTATACAAAGCCTTAGCAAAGTATGTGAATCCCTTTTTTCATGGTTCTTAGAGAATGGTCTCAATTTATCTATAGAAAAATCAGTAGTATCTATCTTCACAAGACACAACATTCCTACAAATGAAAATATCATTCTGAACGATCAATGTTTTAAGCTTCAAAATCATGTCAAATATCTAGGCCTTATTTTGGATAAGAAGTTAACTTGGAGACAACACATAGAGTACATGCTTGATAGATGTAACAAAGGCAGCAATTTCCTCAGAATGACAACTAAAACGTGGTGGGGTTGCGATGTAGAAACATCCTTGTTGTTTTATCGCGCATATATACGATCTATTCTAGATTACGGTGCTACTCTTTATGGTTCCGCCTCTAAGAACCTTTTAAGAAAAATCGACACGTTTCAAAATTCTATTATGAGGATATGTTTGGGTGCTATGAGATCAACCCCTATACAACCCTTATATGTTGAAGCCGCTGAGCTACCTCTGGAAAATAGAAGAAATTTGTTAAGTGAAAAAAGCCTTCTTAAAATTCTATTAACTAACTCCCAGTTATTTTCAAGCGTCGGGAGAAAAAACCTTCCCCGCCTTTATGCATGGCATTACAGAATAATCCTATTTTTTTCAAGAAATTGGACACGGTTGACAGAAGCTTAGACTACTATTCTTTATTCCACAGAACTCAGGTTATAATACCCACTTATAGTGAGAACACCATTATGAGTAGCAATCTTCTAATATCTCTATTGCAGGATTATAGGGAAGCCACAGTAATATACACGGACGCATCAAAAACAACAGAAGGGACGGGATGCGCATACTTTTTACCTGCTACAAACGTAGATTTCAAGTATAAACTACCATATGAATTTTCAATCTTTTCAGCGGAATCAATAGCCATACTTGAAGCTCTAAAATATGTTAAAAACACCTGTAATAGACATATCTTAATTCTGTCAGATTGCCTTTCAGTTTTGCAGAGCATAAAAAACATTGAATTACCCTCAACATTTAGCAACCCCTACATATTTGAAATAAAAGACCGATTGTATCATTTATCATCGACTGGAGTCAACATAAAATTTATTTGGGTCAAAGCACATATTGGTCTCAAACACAATGAATATGTAGATCACTTGGCTAAAATGAGTGTAACAACTGGCTCTACGTTGAAATATATGCTTAACACATCAGATGTTACTACGATTTTCAAAAAAAATCAGCAACTTAGATGGAAAGAGCAATGGAAACATTACTGTTCTACAAACTCTAAAAGGTATACCTCTTTACAACCAACTCTACCTCAAACAACCTGGTTTCAGAATTTCAAAGCTCCTCGTAAATATATTACTACTATAAATCGAATACGCTTTGGACATGCATGCTACCCATGCCATTTATTTAAAATTAAAGTCATCGATGATGATAGTTGCAAACATTGCGGCAAGCTAGGTGACCTCGATCACATCTTCTTTGAATGTCCTAAATTTATTCAGCATTCAAACTCCCTGTATACAAAATTAACTAAATGCAATACATACGGTCCATATAATATACAGTCTTTGTTAGCCATAGGTTCTGTAACAATATATAATTTAATTATAGAATTTTTGTCAGACACATGCATAGCTTTATAAATCTGGTACTCGTTCATGAAAATTTTCATGAGCGTGTATAGGATTAGACTTGTACCCTTTGTTCATCCTATATGTAACAATACCTTATCCGTGGTCCAGTATTGTTTGTCTGTTAAAATAAATGTCTTGACGGACCCCTAGACGAGAAGCGAGTGTCCTTGTATTTTCCTTCGACGTGTTCTTCTATTAATTATTCGTCTATTTCGTTTTAGGGATATCGCTGTGCATTTGTCTGAGAGAAATAATCTGTACTAATCTGTCTATACTTTTTTAAGGAATATATAATAACCTTTCGAGACTGGCTGAATGACGAAAGTCAATGCCACAAAAAAAAAAAAAAAAAAAAAAAAAAAAAAAAAAAAAAAAATCTGTTGCCACAGCCTAATCAGCTATTTCCAAATAGAAATGATTTGTGGTACCAACATGATGGCAGTTTAAAAAAAATCAATTTAGACAAAAAAGACATTGAGTTTATTAAGGCTATATACTGGAACCAGAAAGCAGTGGTAAAGGTGAACGATATAGAAACAAATAATATACCGATTGCGAGAGGGGTTAGGCAAGGATGCGTCTTGTCTCCGACGCTGTTCAACGTGTACTCACAGGTCATATTCAGAAAAGCCTTATGGGAAAGAAAAGAGGGAATAAGAATTGGTGGAGAAATCATAAACACCATGAGATTTGCAGATGACACGGTAATTATGGCTGAGAGTATAGAAGAACTACAAACTTTACTAGATGCAATAAATAGTGAATGCATTTAAATGGGACTTGATATCAACACAGATAAGACCAAATTTATGATAGTATCAAGGAGTCCAATAAATAATGAACAACTAACTCTTGGTGGACAGCAAATAGAGAGAGTGACAAAATATAAATATCTGGGAGCTTATCAATATCAGACCAAGAGATCAGGGTATGAATAGAAATGGCAAGGGCAGCGTTCATAAAATTCAAGCAATTGTTCTATGACAAAAATTTGAATACTGTGCTGAGACTGAGGTTTGTTGAATGTTACGTCTGGTCGCAACTATTTTACGGGGTAGAAACATGGACATTAAAAGCGCAAATAGTTAAGAAGCTTTAAGCCTTTAAACTTTGGATATACCGGAGATTGTTGAGAATTCCATGGACTGCCAGGGTCACCAATGAGGAAGTGCTGAGAAGGATGGGTCGAGACAAAAAATTGTTGGGGACAATAAAAGTACGCAAGACTGCATACCTTGGACACATACTGAGAAATGATAAATATAGTCTTCTGCAGGTCATCATGCAGGGTAGAGTCGATGGCAAAAAGGGAATAGGTAGAAAGAGGAAGTCATGGCTGCGAAATATTCGAGACTGGACAAACATGACTCTAGACGAATTATTCCACGTTGCAAAAGACAGAGAAGCTTTTAAAAATGTGGTACCCAACCTCCGTTAATAAGGTCGGCATAATAAGAAGAAGAAGTTACATAATACCTTGACATCGCTCTAAAAGCGGCTCTGGCCGGGTCAATTCTGGATATAATTCTGCGTTACAATTTAACCCATATCTAACGTAAATAATTTAATTAACTTGATACTATTTATATAGATAAACGATTGTATATTCTTTTGTTTACTTATTTTGAGTATTTTGGTTTGCCGCATGTTCAAATCCAGACCTGCTTCCTTACAGCTCTCAACGACACTGTTAAGTAATTTTTGCAGATCTTTTTGAGTAGAAACTAGGAGTACAGTAGCGTCTACATATCGCAAATTATTGATGATTTCATAATTCACAATTATTCCTTCTTGGTTTTCAGAAAGTGTATTTCTGAAAATTCTTTCGGACCAATACAAGTTTGCAATTATGCGAACGTCTCCACCATCCAAACCAATGACTCTTAGAACTTCGATCAATATAAAGTGCTTAACACGACCAAATGCCTTTTGGAAGTCAATAAAATAACAGTACATGTCTATAGATATATCATGTTGGAGCAAGTACAATTTATTATTCCAAGCAATATTTCTCTCGTTCCAAACCCGTTACTTAACCAAACTGTGTGTCACTTAAGTATACCTCGTATTTATTATCGATACGACCATGTAAACCTTTAAATTTCAATAAACGAACTGAAGGTTTTATAATCAGCACAAGTTTTTGCTGTTGTCTTCTTAAGAAGAGTTATGAACAATGAATTGGACTATCCATTAGGTAGGTGTCCGCTGGTATTTTACCACTGCGTACCAAGTCTATTAACAATTTTGGGCTAGTGTAGGTCATATCGAAAAGTTTTTTATAGTATAACTTATGTAGGAAATACGTTAATATTTATTTCTTTTTTTTTATATAGTATATTCGTCGAAATAATACTGATACTGTACGTCATTATAAAAGCCAAATATGCTGAATATAATTTGGGCCAGTAATTCTTATCCGATATAGGTCGTGATATTGTATATTGTATATAAATCATGTAGTGTATAACCTATTTATGTATATAAATTGGTTTTTTTATTTAGAATTATCGATTTTATTATTAAAACAGTTTTGTTCTATTATTAGAACCATAGACGTTTTTTTTTTTGATTGATTTTGACTTAACAGTTTTTTTTTTATTTATTTTTTTTACAGGTGGATAGCGACGCTCCTCCTCAAATGTGCGACACGGCCTGCCAAACACGCGAAAGTCTCTTCACCACGCAAGGCTACAGTTCTGGAAACTCAACGCCTAGCCACAGCATCCATACAAACTCTCCACCAGCACCGTTTAGCACATTTGGTTACAAGAAGGAGGCTAAGTTTAAAGCGGAAGCAAAAATAGAAATGAATAAACATGACCAACAGAGGCGCCCGTACAGCGTCCAAACTACAAAATCAGCGCCCGATGTCATTGTAACGCACTGACAAATGCAAAAGGCCGCTTGGGAGCCATATCGCAGACGGTACCCTCGGCATATTGGTACTCACGTCTCCTTTAAGGAGATTTTAGGAACAGAAGGGACTCAAACGTATAAAACTGATTTTTATACATAAATTATATAGAAAAGTTTTTTAATGATTAGAATATTCAATATTTAAGGAATATAAAAGAAAAAGCTAGGTATGTTTTATTACAGAAATAGCAGTTTTATTAAACCAATCTCTATTTATATGAAAATTGTGAGAATTTATGTATAAAAGATGCTTATAAAAAGCAAAATAAATATTACAATGTTTTTTCTCTTAACCTATTAAGGCTCAGATTAACTTTCCTTTTATAAATTTTACTACAATTTTTATTACAAGTCTCTTTGACCTAAAATTAGAAGAAAACATATGACTTTTTTTTTTAATTTTGATTTTGATAATTTGAGGAGTAGGTAGATTCAGACCTCAGTGTTGTTTGACGGTTCTTGTATTTATACAGAACACGTTACTGATATGTCACGAGTGACGGTAGTAGGCAAATTGAGACCCTGAACTCGAATGGAACCGTATCCATCTTGAAAATGGCTCCAAAATGGGTGCCGAAACGTCGAGCATTAAATTGTCAACGCGGTTCTTCCCGAGAACTTAGTGATTTGCATTTATCTGAACGCGAAAATCTATCCTAACGTATATATATACACGTTATAGCTAATATTCGTACTATTTACTGTAGCGGACATTTGCAGCTAATCATTAAAAACCCGATACAATTTAAAATTCTTCTTGTTATAGCTTAACTAAAAGTATTGCGAAAATTCTGACTAGTTTTTATTCCAATCTGTTGATGTTGCCCGAGTGTTTCGTTCGTGAAATATTTCCATGTGCCAGAAAAGTAATATTACAAGCTAATCTCCGATTAAAATTTAATCCAAGATTATGCCATCGTTTCGCTCTGCTGTTAATTATCCTAATTGTTTACAGAAACGGTAACAACTTTGCATGAGGAAAGCTGACAGTTTCAAATTAGGAATAATCTTAACGATATACGAATTGACTAATATAATGAATTAATATATAAATGTACAGACACAAGCTTGGTTCAGTATGTACTAAGCATACAAATTTCATAATGCATGCAAAATGGTTAAAATTGGTTATGTAGCCAAAAGTATTTTACTTTAATAAAAAAACCGTTTTACGACAGTTAACGTATTACTAAAATTAGATTATTTGATTAACTTTATATATTAAAAAAAACAAACATAAAGAACTTTTTTTCAGCGATAAAACTGGTCATTTTCAATGAATAATAAAAAGCCCTTATCTTTTAGCTTCGAAAGTGGGCGAAATATAGATAATGTTTAACACACCACAAAATCATTTGTAGTGATTCAGTAAAAACGAGGACATATTTTCATTAGCCATAAACGATATTATATAGAAAAGAAAGGCAACTTAAGGAAAAGCAGTTAGAAAGCAGAAAATGGCTAAGCAATCAAAACAAAACTCGAAAGTTTTACAGAAATCTAAACAAAATCATTAAAGAGTTTAAGTTAAAAATAGGGAGCTGTAAGGCAGAAAAGGAAATATCGTAAGTGATATGGCCTCAATCTTGAACAGATGAGTTGAAGTTTTTGACGCAAAATTTAATAGCCATCATATCGAAGAAGCAGATAACACTCTAGCAGATCGAAATGATTGGAATCTATTCAACCCAACCAAAAGATTACCTACCACTGAAAAAGTTGCCCAAGCCATTAAAATGCTGAAAAATAATAAATTACCAGTAACTGATCAAATTTACAGTGAGGTCTACGATAATGGTGGAGACGCTCTGCTACAAACACTATAAACTTTTACAAGAAATATTTAATAATAGGTTTTATTCGCTTTATTTTTGACAGTTTTTTTGATAAAGATGCATTAGGAAAAGTATATAAAGTAAAATAGTACACACAGGTAAAAAATGGTCCATATTGTATAAAAGTTGATTATCTTTAGGGGAGAAGAAAACAAAACATTTTAATTTTTGCAGCTAACCAGTTAATAAATAAGCAAAAACTACTAGCGTATTAAATTTCTCGAATCAGATTTGGATAATCTTTCAAATTAAGTGTCACGTAATCCCCTTTGCTATTAAAAAAATTGAAATATCGAAATACTGAAACATTAATACCGTTAGACAGTTAAAAATTATAATCAAGGTGTCCGAGCAATTTAGTTTTATCTGAGATGCTAGAAAGGCTTTGACTTTATCCTTTCTTTACATCCCTAAAACGCGACAATAAGTATTTTGACAAAAATCAAAAACTGCTCGATATTGTTATTTAAGATAATCAATTTTACAATTGATTGATTAGTTACCACAAATCTAGTTCTAAAGTTTCGTTTCATTTAACAATTTTTATGAGGTTGCAATCCTTAGTACAGGGTTAAAGTTGTAAGAATTATCTTTGCATAAAAATTGGTCCTCCTTGATACAAATTTTTGATTTTTGTCAAAAGTTTAGTCCATTTGTCAGAGATGTGACCTTTTAAAATCATACTAACAAACTGAATTTTGCTGATAATATCAATTTCTAGACCCTACAAAGATACAAAAAAGTTTACTACATTTAACCACCAGCTTTCACCTGAAACGCCCCCTCGTAGTGGGTGAAAAATGAACAAATCGATTTTCCAAAAACCTGTACGCTGCACAAAAAATGTTCCAAATGAATAATGTAGTTAAGATAATTTTGAACAAAAATGTTTATTAGCCCTTTTTAAGTAAAATGAACCGTTCTCTTACAAACAATGCTTGAAGTGACCGGTGATTTGGAAATTAAGTTAACCGCAAGAAATTAATTTTGAATAAAATTTGTATTAATTTTGTAAAAAGTGCAGCTTTCGTATACATGTTTTGCGTTTTTCCGCTATTAAAGTCGATTTTTAGAAAGGTGTTAAATAAATAAACGATACGCAATTTTTGTCATTTTTACGATTTTCAGGAGATCAATAACATCAGTGTTAGCGCCATATTTCCATAGTTAAAGCTTAATTTTCAAAACTTATAAAATAAAATTTCGATTTTGAGTTTTGGCAACTGATATGAAACATTTGAAATATACGTAAAAATATAGAATTTAAACTTAACCCTAGAACACTAACCTTAATTTACACTCCCGTAGACACTAACCATTCGCACTAAACAAATTAAGATAAAATTATTTTTTTAAATGAACAACACACAACATTTATATGCCTAAAATATGCAAACAAAACTCAAAATTTATTTATCTATGTCACAGGTAACGTAACAACGAGCACGGTGTTCTGCGCAAAATGCTCAGTTGCTGTGATTGCAATGAAGTGACGTCATTCTTTTTTTTTAGGGACATATGTAGCATTCAGTGCGTTTGTTATAAGGTTGACTGGGGTCAGCAACTTCCAAAAAAATTTAAATTAAATCGCTAATCATAAGCTTCACCAAGTGTTGCAAAGTCGGCATCGCAACGAAATTTGGTCGAAAGTGTCCCCAACACTCTTTTTTTGGTAATAATATATAATAGACGAGTAATCTACAGCTGGCGCCGTTTCTTGCATCCTAATTTCCAGCGATTTCTGTCTCTTTAGTTTAAAACTAAAGTAATCTTTAGTTTTTAAATCTCTAGCGGTCTCTGCATCTTCGACATCCTCTCTCCATGACCGTCTTGGTCTACCTCGTTTTCTTTAAGAGAGCCGAGTCTATTTTTCTCTATTATATCTTTTTGACCGTCTACTTTCAGGCATTCTCTGCAGTTTGGTCTTTTGGCTTCGATAGTATCTATTATGTCTGTGTTTGGTTATATTGCAATATTATTTATGGTTTTTTAATAGTTGGACAAACAACTAAACCTTCGTGCATTGTCGATAAAACTAGTACGGTATTGTTCTATCTATATGTTCTTATAGAAAAGACTCAAATTGGTTTCCGTGAAAGTATAAGTGTGCAAGATGCACTACTAGTGCTTTGCAATCATATTTTAGCTAACTTTGATAAGAGTACTAAAGTTATCTGATTGTTTTTTGACTTAGCACGAGCTTTTGAAACTAATCATCCAATACTGCTGGAAAAACTTTATCGTAGTGGTGTTAGAGGAACTGCGTTAAAGTGGATCCGCACCTTTTTATCGGAAAGGTTTCAAAAAATTAAGGTCAATGTGAATGGGAATATAATATTTTCTTCAAAAGAAAGTGTCCTCTCCGGAGTTCCACAGGAAAGTATCATTGGCCCTCTTTTATTTTTGATTTTCGTCAATGATTTAAATCAACTGATAAACGATAGCTCAACATGTTTGGTTTGGAATCCATTAGATAATTTTTCTGATGCACTAAATGTTCGAGTAGAAAACATGGAACATCAATCAGGCTGTTATGTCACTCAATTTGCTAACGATACCACAGTTGCGCTAAATTCCAATATTTTTTTTCATGTAGTACAAAAAGCGAACTGTCTTGTAAAAAGTATGACTCATTACTGTTTAAATAATGCCCTATTCTTAAATGGATCAAAGACCAATATGGTAACCTTTTCACCTTCTACTATGCAGATGAGTCCATTCGTAAAACTTGACAATGGGTCAGTGGTAAATAGCCATTCCACTAAGTTGTTAGGTGTTTACCTGGATTCTAATTTGTCTTGGAGCTCTCACGTTGATTATGTAGTGGGAAGATTGTCTGTGCACTGTTATGTTATATGGCAACTTAGGAATTTTTTCTCCCTAGATATCTTAAAACTTTACTTTTTTGCTCATGTACAGTCAATTTTGCAATACTGCTTAGTTTGTTGGGGAAATTGCTCGCGAATTAATGAGGTGCTTGTTCTTCAATAAAAAAAAATATTCGTACCATGACGTTTCGAAGGCGCTTGGATTCCTGTAGACCAGTTTTTAAACAATTAAATATTTTAACTGTAATTTCGCTGTATATTTTTAGTTGTGTTGTTTATGTTAAATCACATAGATGCAATTTTATTTGCAGAAATGATGTTTCCTTAATGAGTGGCTACAATTTTCGTCACAGAAATGATTTGGTGACCCCTGTTCGTCACTTGACCGTTGTGGGCAAGGGTCCTTACCCAACATGCGTTCGTTTGTATAATAAATTACCTAATTATGTTAAAGATTTAAATATTTATGTATTTAAGAGAACAGTTAAGGACTTACTTCTGGTAAACAGTTTCTATTCGTTAGTGGAATACTTGCACGCATCCTTTTAACAATTTGTATGTTTTTGTGTATAATTTATATGTTTTTATGTTAACTGCTTTTATGTACTTATAGTTTTTACTTATTTATAGGTTGTATTTGGCGCATTTCAATATTTCAAATTTCAATAATTTCAATATTTCAAAGCAAAATCTTGTATTTCCGATTTCTCTGTTTTTAAGATTAATCATTTCAGGAAGTATCTCTTGTTTATTTTGCAAAGTACTAATAATTGGAAGGTTATAAGGAGGCTTCAAAAGACTATCCGCAAGGATCAGTGAAGGAAACCACTTGTTCATTGTGACGTTTTGGTAACTTCCGTAAATAGTTTTTCAGTCAAATTTTAACATAGTATTCTTCTAGAGATTCTTCATTTGTGTGCGTATGTTGGCCGAGGTAAGGGTCTGCGTTCAACATGTACTTGGTACTCACGTCGCAAGTCATTACAATTTTAATTTCCTACTTGGCTGGCTTATTCGGGATATACTTTCTAAAAGGGCACCGGTCCCTAAAAGCTAATACATGCTCGTCAATAGTTACATAGCTACCTGGACGATAGGACGCTTTACAATTAAAAATAAATTTCTCCCATATTTCCTAGATAGGGGCAAACCTATCTATATCTTTTCTTTTAGTTCTTGTAGTTTTATCGTCGAACCTAAGATTATGTAGAAGAAAATCAAATCTTTCGCCAGCATATTGTTACTTTATAAACGGAGCCAACCATTTTGGAATCAAGCATCTCTCTGCTATGAATATGGTTATCTTTTTGTCCTCCAGTAAATATAAGTAGTCCAACAAGAGCATTTAATTCACCCCTTGTTACGAGATAATTAGTATGTTTCAAAACTTTAAAATTTTTAGAGTTTAGGCTGTTTTCGTAACAGAATTTTTTGGTGTGCAATAGAATCGTTTAGTAAACACTGAAATACATCCAATGGTGTATAAGAATCTTTTGGCTAGATGGTCCTTGAACAGTACGCAAAATATTCCTTTTTGTAGTATGTTTTCGAAGATTAGATACAGTACACCAGCTATGACCATTTTTGCCTTTGAGACTCGTAGCCAAATTGAAAGTATGTGGTTCAGATTCGTCCACAATGTTTTTAGTTTCTCGCTCTCCAACTTGTTGAAAACACACTTCTTCATTACCTTTTTCGTTTTGATGAGGCTGATTTATTATTTACTAAAATGAATGGTCTTCTTAAGTCGGTTTCCACAGAAAAAATCTCATATTGAACTCTACATGAAGTGCTGGGCATAGAAACATTAGTAGAGTGGTTATTAAGCTTTCTTTTTTTTTCGTTTTAGGACTGCTACACTCAAAATCGATGCTTTCATTATCAGAAAATAAATGACTTAAACAATTGTGCACTCTATCTTTACTTCCTCAATTACTAGAAGTTTTCTCATTTGATTGTAGGCTACCATCATCTAATTCACCCATTAATATTTTTTTGGTCTCCAATTCCAATTCTAATTGAGTTAAGGGTCTTTTATCGTCAAATTTTCTAGCTAATTTTTAATTAAAATTTTCTGTAAATGAAAAAAGAAAATAATAATACCAAAATAAAAAAAAAACGTTAACACTCTTCTCATGACGCCGCGCCGTCTCCTTTCGAAGGTTGTCGATCCAAATGGCAATTGTAGTTTTGGAAACTGCTGCGCGAAATATTTCTGCGGATGAGCAGTCGAACCATCTCCTCAGGTCTTTCAGCCACGAGGTCTGGCGTCTTCCTACTGATCTTTGGCCCTGTACTTTTCACTCCAGTACAACTTGAAGTAATTCTTATAATTATAATATAAGTATGTAACTCTTTGTACCCATGGAATTCTTAATATTTTTCTGTATATATACATATCAAAAGCATCTATTCTTTTTTCTATTTCAGTCCATTGTCCAACTTTCACAGCCATACAGTAAGACAGAAAAAACGTAACTTCTGATCATTCGGATTCTAAGCTGCAGACTGAGGTCTGATCTTGTAAAAAATGTGATGCTTTCCTTGTTTGTTCGATTTTTGATAGGATTTCTTTTTTTGGATTAAACTGACTATTGATATCTGCTACATTAACACTAACTTTTCGTAAAAAATATGAAGCAACTGCGATCTTGCGGTTAACGACTGTACAAAAAAGGCAACTACACTGTGAATGTACTAGACAAACTGATTATCGAAGCTACTTCAATACTTATGCTTCTACAATTCATGCAAGGTTGCCAAATCTTAAAAACTAGTCAGCGTTCGTAAACTTTACGAATGGTTAGTGTTAGTGTACAATCAAAAAGAAGCAGTTATTTTTATGAATATTAATGCCTTACATTGATTGCAAAAACTCAAAACCGAAATTTTATGGTATAGGTTTTAAAGATTAGGATCTTACAATGGAACTTCCATAGTGACCGGCAATAAAAATAATAAATTTTATTGATTTCATGAGAGTCATATAAAATGGTAAAAAGCGCTCAACGTCTATTTATTTAACAACTTAATAAACACTGACTTTATTTGCAGCGAAATACAAAAAATGCATGCGAAAGTTGCACTTTTCACTGAGTGACAGTGATAAATCACTGGTCGCTTCAAATGTTGTTTCTTAGAGAACGATTCATTCCACATAAAAAATGCTAATTTACATTTTACTTCTATATTTTTTTAGCTTTTTTCTACAGTGTACAAATTTTTGTTAAATCGATTCTTTTTTCTCCCCTACGAAGGGGCATTTTAGGATAAGCTGGGAAGTAAAAGTGTTAACTGGAAGTAAAACTTTTTTGTATCATGTTTAGATTCTTCGAATTGATATTTTTAGTAAAATTTAGCTTATTCGTATAATTTTTAGAAATGCAGTGGCATTTTCATCTCTGACGACTTATATAATAACATATCTGGAATAGTCAGACTGCTATAAACTAGCTTTTTCATTTATAACCTGTAACGTAGCCGAAGTACACTGTAAAATTGATTGAATCTATGTTATATACAACTGAGTTAAAGGTTTGGTTTGCTAAAATAATCAATAATAAAATTTAAAAATTATACCTTAAAAATATAGAACGTTTTATAGTATATTAATTAACTATTGATCATGTTCACTCTATTGGTTTTCTACATTATGCCTTCTCAATAATTTCATTAGCAAAAGTTATGGGTTATGGGACCCATAGTACGTGTTAATATAAGGTTTAAGAGTAGAGAACACGTCAAATATAGTTGAATAGAACAATACATGCACTACACACATTCTTAGTGCAAGACCGCATAAGAGATCTAAGAGATCATATATTTTTTACATAAAAATATCAGAAGTGAATTTACCAAAAGGGAACAATATTAACTTTTATTTATGGATTAAGTTGATGGATCGAAATTAGTAGCTTAATATTACATATCAGTTATACGTATCTTCACTTAAATAATTAATGTGTTATTACAATTGTTTAAGCTGGTATAGTTTTCAAATACATCTTTTTTCTAGTTTTTTCGCTACTAAAAATGAAAGTTCAAGTTTAACACACTAAAGTTGAATCCGTTATTTTTAACAAAGGTTAGCATTTGGTTAACCTTTTTCCAAGGTTTGAGGCAAAATACTAATAACATAGGCAATAAAAATATTTCTATCTATTTATACAGCCCTTGCTGTCCAATTTTGAACATAGACCTCCTCTTCCCTCTTCCATGTCTCTCTATTGTAGACAGTTTGTATCCACTTCGGACCTACGTGTTTCTTCAAGTCATTTGACCATCTCATTTGTGGCCTTCATCTTTTTCGTTTGTAACCATATGATCTCCAGTGTATAATCATCTTATTCCATCTGTCGTCTTTCTGTCTAATGGTATGTCCAGCGAACTTCCACTAAAGTTTTGCTATCTGCGTTATTACATCGGTCACTTTTGTTTTGTTGCGGATCCAAGTATTTCTTTTCTTGTCTGATAGCCTGATGTTCAGCATTTGCCTTTCCATGGCTCTTTGGGTCTTTGCTATTTTTTTCATGTTTTTCTTTGTAAACGTCCAAGTTGAGAACCGTAGGTGAAAACAGGAAGTATACATTGGTTGAAGATTTTTGTTTTTAAATATTGGGGGTATATATATACCCCCCAACAAAAATATTTACAAAATAAAAAACAAAGATAGACATTACTACTGATAGACCCAAAATCCTTGAGGTTGTCGAATCCTTTTATCGCGAAATGTATGAGAGCACCGACGAAAGGAAAAATCAGCCCCTTCCCAAAATCACAAAACAAGGATCAGAATAAATGCCAGAAATAACTCCATACGAAATCAAAAGAACACTTTTAGAAATGAAAAATAACAAATCCCCTGGCGATGAAGAAATAGTGATCGAAGCGATCAAACTAGGCGACAATACAATTATCCAGGCTGAGACAAAGCTTTTCACCAAATGCATCTACCAAGAAAAAACTCCCTTTCAATGAAACAATGCAGTCATTATTTTATTACACAACCAAGGAGACATACAGATCTAAAGAACTACCGTCCTATCAGTTTGCTTTCACACATATCTAAACTTTTCACAAAAATTATCAAAAAAAAGACTGGGCTAAATTAGATTTCTATCAGATTAGAGAACAAGTTGGATTTGGATCGGGATACAGCACTAACGACCACGTACTAGTGATAAAAAACCTGATGGAGAAGTTTGCAGAGTACAACAAACCATTGACACTGATATTTGTGGACTACGAGAAAGCATTCGATACCATAAGCCATTAGAAAATATTAAAAACATTGACAGAATGCCAAATAGACCATCGCTATACTAACATAACCAAATATATCTACCAAAATGCCACATCTAGCGTAAGATTATCTGAACAAAAAACAAATAAATTCTGTATACAGCCAGGCGTACGGCAAGGAGACACCGTCTCTCCAAAGCTATTCATGACGCTTTTAGAATATACTTGTAACAAGGCATACCTGGACGAGCATGGTATCAACACAAATGAAGAGAAGCTCAGTCATTTGAGATCTTAAAATTTTTAGTTGACATCGTTCTTATAGCCGATGGTATCCTCTTCTTTAAGTGCCGTCTCCCGATCGGAGGTTGGATATCATCATCACTATCTTTATCTACTGCTACTCTGAAGAGTTCTATAGAACTGCATTTAAACCAGTCCCTTAAATTCTTCAACCATGACACTCTCCTTCTTCCTATACTCCTTCCTCCTCTTATCTTTCCCTGTATTATCAGCCTTAGCAGTTCATATCGCTATCCCCTCATTACGTGTCCCAGATATTGTAGCTTTCTTATTTTTTTTGTGTTTATTATTTCGCATTCTTTGCCCATTTTTCGCAATACTTTCGTGTTAGTTTTCTTCTGTGTCCATGCTATTCTAAGCATCCTCCTGTAACACCACATTTCAAAGGACTGTAACTTATTTATGTGTTCTTGCTTTAATGTCCAGCTTTCAAGCCCATATTGCAGTATCGAAAACACGTAGCATCTCAGTGCTCTTACTCTCAGTTCTAACCTAAGGTGTTTGTTGCAGAAAATTGTTTTCATTTTTACAAACGCATTTCTTGCTATTTCTATCCTTGCTCTTATTTCGGTTGTTTGATCATTATTGTCTGAAATCCAGGTTCCTAAGTATTTGTATTTATCAACACTTCCTATCGGTACATTTCCCAAATGTATGTTTATTGGTTTATTTTTTTCTTTGTTATTATCATGTATTTGGTCTTTTTTATATTCATTTTTAGTCCATATTTTTCACAGAAACTGTTTCTTTTGTTTATCAGTAATTGGAGCTGTTCAGCAGAGCTTGCCATAATTACGGTGTCATTTGCATATCTTATGTTGTTAATAGATTTTCCGTTAATTATTATTCCTTCACTTTGAGATAGTAATGCTTCTTCAAAAATGGCTTTACTATATACATTAAATAGTAATGGGGACATAATACATCCCTGCCTAACTCCTCTCCTGATTTCAATTTCTGGACTGATTTCGTTATCTATTACGATTTGTGCTTTTTGATTTCAGTAGAGGTTTGTTATTATTCGTAGGTCCCTATGGTCTATGTTTTTTTTCTTTAGAATTTGGACTAATTTTTCATGTCTTACTTTGTCAAATGCTTTTTCAAAATCAACGTAACAAACATGCACATCAACATTCATATCCATGCATCTTTGAGCTAACACATTAAAAGCAAATAACGCTTCTCTGGTTCCTAGTCCCTTTCTGAACCCAAACTGACTATCATCTATTCCTTCTTCCAGTTTTTTATTTATACGACCATGTATTATTTTCAGGAATAATTTGAGAATATGACTTATTAGTGATATTGTTCTGTATTCACTGCAATCTTTAGCGTTTATATTTTTAGGGATAGCACAAAAGGTGGAGAGTAACCATTCTTTCGGTATGTGTCCTGTTTCGTATACTGAGTTAAATAAGTCTACTATAATGTCTAAGGTTATCATTAATGCATTTTAAGGTTTCTATAGGAATTTGGTCTGGACCTACTGCTTTACTATTTTTGCTGTTTTTAATGCCGTTTTAATTTAAACTTTTAATATCTTTAAAACCATATCCTCTTATACTTATATCTCCATCTGTTCTGTTCTATGGCCTTTAAAAAGTTTATTAATGTATTCTGTTTATCTTTTTAATTTGGCGTTAGTATTCAACACAAGTTTCCCATTTGCATCTTTCAGTATTCCCGGTTTTCTTGTTCTATTGTTGTGGGTTAATTCTTAAATTTGTTTTATGTGTGTTAAAACTATGATGTCTTTTCTGGTATTCTTCAAGTTCTGTGCATTGTTCTTTTAACCATCGTTATTTCGCTTTCTTAATTCTGTATTTTATTTGTTTATCCACTTTTTTATACATCTGATTATCTTTGTTTTTATATTGACGTCTTTCTTCCATTAAATCTAAAATTTCTTCCATCATCCATTGCTTCTTTTTATATCTGGTTGGTATTAGAATTTCTTTTTGAATTTTATCTATTTCTGTCTTTATTATTAACCATTTTTTATCTGGTTCAGTATTTAGTAGAATTTGTTCTTTATTATTCATTAATCCGTTGTTGATTTCATCTGCCAGGCGTTGCTTTATGTGTGGGTTCCTTAATTTACTTTTTTTACTTACTCGATTTTTTACATTTGTTGTTCTTCGTTTTATTATTTTCATTTTGAGCCTAATTTTGGTCACTACTGGGTTGTGATCTGATTCTATGTCGGCACTTGAATAGGTTTTTGTGGATACGCAGCCATTAGTATGGATAATGCAATAATAATGTTTGAAAAATTATATCACGCTTCCTTGGAGATCGGACTAAAGATTAATAAAAACAAGATGCAAATAATGACTAACCTGGTGCTAAATCCAAATATTGCTGTTGATGGAAGGGATATTGTGCAGACTACATCGAATAAGAACCTAGGACATAAAATTCAGTTGGGCAGAGATAACCAGACATGTGAGCTCCCAAGTCGCATAGGATTAGCCTGGTCAGCGTTTGGTAAATTAAACTATGTATTTAAATCGGATCTAGCCATATGCCTCAAAAGAAAACTCTTTGATCAATGTGTGTTACCTGTACTCACTTATGGAGCGGAAACATTAACACTCACAAAAAAGGTAGAATGCAAGACTTGCGTGACAACCGATGGACAAAACGTATTTTAGAGGGGAGACCCAGGCGAGAAGCAATACGGAGCATAGGACGCCCACAAACTAGATGGAATGACGATCTCAAGCGTGTTAGCAATGACTATATGCAAGACAGAGACAACTGGAAAGAGCTAAGGAAGACCTATGTCCAGTAGTGGACGCATACAGGTTGACGATGATGAATAAAATGCACCATGCCTGCAGTTATGTTACATTTTAAAACGTGTGTAGTTAAACGTTACCCTGGAGATATCTTCCGATTTTCTTATTCCGGAAACGGTCTCTTCGGGATACACATTCTATGCGTTTTCTACACATTCTTAATTCTACTATTTGTATTTTTCTGCTTTGTACACCATTAATAAGTAGAGTTCATAGATGAAAACGATAGTGGGCATCTCTGTCGGAATCGGTACTGGCAAGTTCTTTACTATTTAATGCCGTGACTGATAAAATAGAAAAAATGAAAGAAACAGTATATGGAATAAAAATGCATAGAAAAATACATGTAAGTTTGTTATACCTTTTAGCAGGTAAATAAATTTTAAAGTTTTCACCCTACAAATTTTGATCCTAGACCTCCTCGCATGTCAAGGCCAAATCCTTCTCACTTAACAACTGAGGCTTTAGAAAGACATCATTATATACTATTAAGAACACTGTGCTCTATTAGTGCATAATAAATTACATGACCAAAGATCACAACATAAATTACATTAAAAAAGAGTTAATATTATTACAATAATATAAAAATTACTATTACACTAATGACAGAAGTCCAAAATACAAAATTGTAAAATATAAACGAGCTTCCCTGTCATCCACATTAGATTTGGACTTCCAAATTATGTAAGCGGAACACAAGCAATTCAGACTATATGCATTTATTATAATATCATACTGAAATATTTTATTATTGAAATTTTTTCCGTCTATTGCTATTATTTCAATCTTACTTTCCTATATTCTAAGCAATTCTATTTTTATCTTAACGTTTTGATTGAAAAGTTTTTTTATTATTATTCTGTAATAAAAGTATTCTAAAGCTGTGTAAAACGTTAAACGTTTATAATTGTAAACGAGTATTTAGTTACCCTAGTTGATCACCAATCAATTTTACAGAAACTTCCAATATTATAACATTTTACTGCTGTGAAAGCCCTTAAAATAATCAGTTTCCTGTTTCGTTAAATAATTGACAATCGGAATAAAAAATTGGATAGTAAATAAAACAAGCGCATTGCTGGTATCAGGTCCGTGAAAAATATTTAATCTAGTTGAAAGCACTTTACGAAAATGTAGCTGTACCTATCAATAAAGGGTTAAGGAAAGTGTTCCAGTTGAAAAGCATTTCATTACTTTGGGATGAGCATTTAGGATTAATATATTTTATGAGCATTGCATAACGGTACTTGCAGACAAATCCGTTATACAGGGTGATTGATTAGTGTGAGGAAGCTCAGAAAATATGCACTTAGCACTTATAGGTTATGTTCAATATTAGTGGACGCTTATTCACCCTTTCACTTGACTTAAGAGGTTTAATGTGCGTTTGTTATAGGAAAAAATACAATATTTTATATTTAAGAAAAGAAAAATATTTTAAAATTAATATCTTAAATATGTTGCTTGTGTGAGTCCATTTCAAATAGGTCAAAAGAAATAAGAATAAGACTTACTCACAATCAATTTATTCTACCACCAACAATGGTAGAACAAATGGTTGGTGGTAGAATAAATTGATTGTGAGTAAGTCTTATTCTTATATATTTTTACCTATTTTAAAATTAGTTTCAATCTTACAGGGAATTTCATAACGGCGTGCCAGATCAATGTTATATTGTTTAGGTAGTAAAACATCCAGTATTTTATCTGCTTTATCTTAACTTTAAATCTGCTTTACTTCCTCTATACAAAGTTGCTGCATTTTTAAAGAGTTATAATGGATATTAGATGAATATATTAAGTTTACCTCGCTGTATAATTAAAAAGAAATTTGAAGTTGTGATTTTCACTTCGAAAAGCATTCTTAAAATCAAGAAAATTGTTATTTGTAAATTATGTTAAAATGCTGCAAGAAAATATGTTCAGAACAATATTAAGAAACCAGTACAAGGCTAGCGTCATTCATAATTCAAAAGGAGTATAGGAACACTGATTTATTGCAACTGTAGTTTTTGCGATAATAGTCAAAAATTATAAATATTAATAATTTTAAAGTTTATTTTTATGAACGAGAGAGTAATTAGCATAATTTTAACTGGTACCTCCGACCACTCCATGGGCGTGCTCAAGATTAATTGAAAAATTACTTTGAATAATTGTAAAAACTAAATGAATTATTTCAGTGTTATAAAGTGTTATGTGTATGTAAACAAAAGTGACCTCTTTTATCACACACTATATTAGAACTGACTGGCCTACATTAAAAAGGGTTTTAAAAAATTCACATTTTTTAAAATTTTTAAAAATTACAAAAGAGAAAAAGAGTTTTTAAAACGGTCTAAGGTATGTTAAATAGATGAATAAAAATATTAATATAAAACTTACAGCTACTTGTTACAAATCCAAATCAGATTCAGAAGATGAACTTTCAGAACCAAGATTTATAATAACTGGCTCGATCATTTTATCAGTAATATTGTCCAGCTTCCACATTTTTTCCTCTTCTTTAATAGTGTGATTTACTGCCTTTTCCCAGTTTTCAGGTTTTACATTATTTACGGCCTCCAAAAACAACTGTTTAACATCATGAATTTTAAAAGTGGTATTTTTTCTTGAAACTTCACTTTTTATCTGTGCCCATACCAGTTCAATCGGGTTTAATTCACAATGATATGGTGGGGATCTAAGTACTGTCATTCCACGATTTTTGGCAATTTCATCAATTTCGTATTTTTTAAATTTTTCTTTATGAAGGGCACACAACGAATAAAGTTCCTTTCTTATAGATCCGGGATGGTACGTAATATTTTTTGAACTCAGCCAATTCTGCAAGTCTTTTTTTAACCACTTAGTTGTGGGCAGTCCTTCTATAAGTCTGGAGTGATAACTTGCATTATCCATTACTATTACACAGTTCTTAGGAAGAAGATCTATCATTTGTTCGAACCATTCTTGAAAGACATCAGCGTTCATGTCTTCATGGTAGTCACCGGTACGAGTTGATTCAAAAGTTAATAAACCACCTTCAACAAAACCGTCTGAACTGCCAATGTGTACTATTATCAGCCTGTGTTTCTTTCCTGATGGTGGGTTTAAACCAGTAGATAAGTTATTTACAAAAGCGTGCCTTTGACTTGTAACAGTTTCATCCTGCCAAAATTTATTTGGTGTATGACCCTCGTTGATCCATGTTTCATCAAGATAAAATATTTTTCTTTTTTGGTTTCTCATTTCCTTTATGGTTCTTAGAAAATGTCTTCTCCATATGACAATATCGCTTCTTTCTAATAAAATAGACTTTCTGGACTTTCTAGAAGCCTATTTCTTTTAAAAGTTTCCATAACGTACTTCGACTCATTTCTGGGTAATCCTTATCATCTCGAACTGAGACAAGAACTTTATCCAATGTTGGAAATTCTTGTCTAAAGAAGAATTCATGCACTTTCCGTCGGAGTCCTTCTTTAAAATGATATTCTATTTGAAATTTTGGTTTCCCTGGAGCATTACGTGGCATTTGAAAACTACCACATTTCTCTTCTTTAATAACTCTGTAAATCGTAGATTTCCCAACACCAAGTGTACTGCTAACTAACTCAACGGTCTCATCAACACTTTCACATAAACGTTTGTCTGTAAATGATTTAAAACAATTAAATATTAATGTTTTTTCATTAACTGTTAAAGGACCAATTTTTCGGCGTTTACACGGCACTTCCAAATTTTCCATAACACTAGTATACACAATAAACTGCACCTTGCAACTGAAGTACCTACTTTTAGTGAACTGTTAAGAAATTTGAATACGCCACTTGGACCTTCCTACAAAATGGAAAAACCCACTATCACATTTTCTGTGGAATAAGTTTAGAAGGTAATTATCTAGTCAATTACTGTCGTAGATTCCTGGAATTAAAGAATTAAATGTTTGATTGTTGAAACCCTTACTTCGTGGAATGCACTCATTTCAGATAAAATAAAACGTTTTATTTTATCTAAAGAATTAAACTTTATTTTGCAAATAGGTAGGTACTTATTAAACTTTTATTGGTTATATATAACCGATAAAATAAACATCTTACATTTCTTGCAAATTCATTAGTACCTGTTAACCTCCATCACTCCGACACTGGCAACCTTATTTAGGGATTAGTAACCCTCACAACTATTGTATTCTATTCTGCTCCAACCTTTATACCTGGTGGTAATAGTCAATTTAAAATTGTTTTCCTATATACTTCTGTAAACTTGTTGACAAATATCTGTTTTTCATTGAGTCACCCGTATCAACAGTTTAGGGATTTGCATACATAATTTATTGTTTTATTACTCTCTCATACATAAAAATACACTATAGTAATGTTCATTAAATCGAATACACTGTTAAATTGCAAGTATATTAGTTTCTTGGTAATTTTTATGTATTTTATATCACTATCGAAAAGTGCTGCTATGGTCCAGTCGTCAGAGAGTTGACCCCTAAAAATCATACGAACAAGCTGAATTTTGCAAAGAATATTAATTTTGGGACCACCAAAAAGATTCAAAAAATTTTACCACTTTTACCCCCGGGCTTCCCCCTAAAACCTCCTCACAGGAGTCCAAAAAGGTGAAAAAATAGATTTACCAAGAATCTGTACACCGTAAAAAAAATATTTCAAATAAAAAATGTAGCTGAGATAATTTAAAACAAAAATTTTTATAAGCATTTCTTGTGTAGAATGAACCGTTCTCTTAGAAACAACGCTTGAAGCGACCGTCGATTTTGCATGTCAGTTACGCGCGCGAAATCAGTGTTCAATAAAATTTGTATCAGCTGGACTGTAAAAATTTGATATCTTTTGATCCAAATATCCTATCAACAAAAATCAAGATGCATTTTAAAGACAAAGAGAGCAGCTTTCGTATGCAGCTTTTGTATTTTGCCAAGAATAAACTTAGTTTTTGTAAAGCTGTTAAATACATTAACGTGGCGCGATTTTTGCCATTTTTTACGATTTTCGTGAGATCAATAAAATTAATAACTTTCATTGACCAGCTAAAGTAAACTTTTTATTTTTAGAAAATAATCTTTAAAACCTATGGCATAAAATACCTACATGAAAAAAAACCTATATAAAATATGAACAAAAGACGCAGAATTTAATGTTTTACATTACAAACGATTACACTTCACGGAAAATGTATTTAAGAGGACTGTTTTGGGTGTAGATTATTGCAGTAGTCTTTTTCTTTTAAAAAATGTACTAGTGTAACTAAAAAAAAAAGTTTTAAGTGTATTAGATCGGTTGTTGTGTGAAAGTGAAAATCGAATGTTTTTTAAGCATATTTCAAATACCTCACATTTGTTGTTAAAACGCAAAACTAAAATTTCATGCTATAGCTTTTAAAGGTTAGGCTCTAGTAATTAAAACTTCATAGTGACCATTCGATGAAAGGGATATTGTATTGATCTCGTAAGAATAATAAAAAATGACAAAAATCGCGCCACGTTTATTTATTTAACACCTGTCTGAGTATAATCTAAGTTTATTTGGTCATTAGGTCACTTAAATCAAAAGATATCTAATTTTTACTGTCGAGCTGATACAAATTTTATTGAACATTGATTTCGCGCGCGTAACTGACAAGCCAAAGCGACGGTCGCTTAAAGCGTTGTTTCTAAGAGAACGGTTTATTCTACAGAAAAAATGCTTATAAACATTTTTGTTTAAAATTATCTACATTTTTTATTTGAAATATTTTTTTCTACGGTGTACAGATTCTGTGTAAATCGATTTTTTTGCGTCTTTACCCTCCAGCGAGGGGGGTTTTAGGGGGAAGCCCGGTGGTAAAAGTGGTAAACTTTTTTGTATCTTTTTTGGGGTTCCAAAATTAATATTCTCGGCAAAATTCAGTTTGTTCGTATGATTTTTAAAGGTTCAGTAGCATTTTCATCTCTGACGACTAAAGTACTACGATCGTTTTTAGTAAGCATTTTTTAGCCCTAAAGTAGTAAGTTTTTGTAGCTATTTTTATTTTTATATCAAAGTAGGTAGGTATTTAACCGTTTACCAATAATTATTGTAAGTTGGCCATAATTGATTTGTTAGTTGCCATGACTGATTGGTTTTCCATTGAATAATTGTTAACTGACAGTTTAGCAATTTAACATTATTGTATGTGAGTTTAGTAATCAACTAATAATACAGAAAAGAAAACAATTTATTTAAAAAAAAAAATTATAAAATATTTAACTAACGAAAAATTGAAAAAAAGATACCAACTCATAAAAATAAAAACAACATTAATTTTAACTTATCTTATTAAAAAAGTGTGTTCAAAATGACTTCCTAAAACATGTATGTATGATTAAAAGCGGTCATTACAAGAGTTGTTGAGATTATGAAGCATTTATAAAGAAATATTTTGAAATGCAATTCAGATTCTATCTTTCGTATTATCCCTTGTTGATTCCATATAATTCTCCCAAGAATTCAATTTTATTAAAATCTGGTGACCTGAGTGGCCACCTTAATATTTCGTTATGGTGTGCAGGAGCACCGTCATGTGAACCGTTTGGTCACGTATATTAAGTGCGACATCTTCTGATAATATCGGTAACTAATTCGCAATAATATCTAAGTACTCCCACCATGTAAGTTATTTTAAAAAATATGGTCCCACTACATGGTTACCGACGAGACCTCCCCACAACAACCATCTTGTTTGACTGTGTTACGATGTGGTATGGATTACTTGTTGAATAGTAGTAAAAATTATGCCTATGTTTCTAAAAAAATAATTAATTAATTCTTAGTGCATTTGAATATGGTAGGGTAATTCTAGCTGATAATAATGCATTTTGATTGTATTCCTCTAATATTCAGATCAAATTTACCATTCTGTTAATAGTAAAATTCCTTATTGCTAATTTATGGTGAATATTTCTAATTTACGGTTGCGGGCGTAGGGTAGTGACTACATATGTTAATGCCATAACAAGCTGGAGAGCCCGGGTTTGATTCAAGGCACTGACAAGTTTTCCAATTTTTAATTTAACTGAGCCGCCACGGTGCTTCGGAAGGAACGTAAACCGCCGGTCCCGGCTACGTAAGTGGTCTTTGTTATGTTAGGTTAGGTTAGGTCCTGAAAAACCCATAGACATAATACAAGATAGACTGATCATTGCAATACCAGCCCGTTCCCCCAGTGTGACAGAGAAGACTGACGCAACTGTATTGTAGCAATTAATGTATTTGTATTATATGTCTATGGAAAAACCTGGTAGGACCTGAAAACCCTAACACTAGACCTTAGCCAGATGGTAACATGATCTTACTTTAATTGCTACGGTAAATTTATTACTGAATTAATAAACAATAATGGTTGCTGAGTTAGGCACAATACTTAATTAATAAACAGTAATAGAAAATTTTTAATCAATCATGGCCAACTCAAAATTTGTTTAAAGTTTAAATGCCTATCTAATTAATACTTTATATATATAAAAAGGATAATATATAAAAAACTACTGGCTTAAAGCATAGGAAATGATTCATAGAAATTAAAGTATGGTAATAATTTTTTTCGATAGTGATACAAAATAATATAGTGTGATCCATTTAAAACTACCAAGAAATTATTGTACTTCCGTTTTAACTTATCCTGTATTCGATTTATTAATTTATGTTATCAAAATTAAAAATTTTTGTAAGTTCTTACCCCGATTAAAATACTGCCTCTGCAATAGATTATTGTTTACATCCTTTTTTATAATTATACAAAGCGTTGATACTATTTTCATAGTCGTAGTCTTATTTATAACTTTTTAAATATTTAGTATAGCAGGTAACAACTTTTATCTTGACATGAAGGAGAGTAAAGCAAAGGGCATAGCCGGATAAGATTGTCAAAATTGCCGGAAACTTAACCTTAAATTTTGGGGTAATGTTCGGCATCACGAAAGATAAGGATCACCAAATTTTAGCACAAAATATTGGCACATAACTCCAAAATTTTGTAACCAAAATAGACGTTGTTTTTTTCTTAAATTAATTAATTATGTATTTTTGTGCTCTACAAAAATTTATACAAAAATGAGAGTTGGCGGAAAATTTAAATTGATTTGAAAGTTTTAAACGCCTGTAAAAAAATAATCAAAAATATGAATTAGTGTTCGAAAAAAATATATCTGATGTACAATCACCCAAAACTATGTTCCAAAATTTTTTTTTTTCAGATTTTTTAAAGTATTACAAAGTATTTAAAGACCTAATATTTATTGAGTTATATTTTTACTTATAGATGCGCTACTGTTTTAAAAATGATTTTAGTAAATATCAGACGTCAATACCTTTAATTTGGTTTCCAGATAAACCATTTTGGACTCTTAGAACCTGAGTTATGGTGACTTTAACGACAAAAATCTGATTAGAACCGTCGCGTCGATTCTCCGCGGCATTTTCACCGTTTTAGGGTTATACCTTAAGTTTTAGAGATACTACTTTGAAAATCATTTAAGCCATCAGTTAATATCAAAACATTTAATTTGTACTTGGAATGAACCATTTTAAACCCTTAGAATAAGAGTTATGATAAATTAAAAGACGAGAATCTGATTTGAATCTTGGGTTTCCTAGATATTTTGCTATTTTTCCGCCGGTTTGTGTTATATTTCTAGTTAAATTATTATTCGACTAACTTTTTTTAAAAATTGAAATCATGACCTTAAGTTAAACCCTAGATTTGGCCCTGTCAACCATTTAAGGTAAGCAATATGAACCAGTAATTGATAATTTCATAAATAAAAAGGTTTTGCCATTTTTGTTTTCCATTTAACTGGTATTAAATTTAATATTCACATTTGAAAAATTTTCAATTTGAATTTGAATTTTGAGGTTTTGTGTCAATATTTTGTGCTGAAATTTGTTGAATCTTCATATTTTGTAATGCCTAACAATACCACAAAATTTGGGGTAAAGTTTCTCCTGGGACAATTTGACATTTTTTATCGGCTAGCCCTTTAAAATTTAAAATAAAATACAGGACGTTCCGTTTACAAAATTTAACTTTATTTGATACGCCGTTATAAAACAAACTGTAAGATTGTAACTTATTTTAAAATATGGAGATTAAAGTGTCATATATTTGACATTTAGTAGTTCCATGACATAACACTTGTACGTTGACAAATAAATATCATGGGATATTACTCACATGTTATTACTAACGGATATAATAATTTAATATAATAATTTATGTATAGGTTACTACACACATGTTTTAATTAGTGAAATAAAGGAACCTAAAATACATTCAACACCATTTTCATTACGTTACACGTACATATACAACATAAAGCTATCTACAATTTTTGTTAATAACGTTTTTTATATCTATTACTCTAACAGATCTACTGAGCTTCCTCAGAGTAATCAATGATCCTGTATGTGCTGTTTTGGATGGGTTGGAGTCAATAAAAGGGCTATTGGTTAACTATTTTTTATATCTCGAGCTTTCAATTGTGTTTACAATTATTATCAAGAGCTAAAAAAGACAAAATATCTTACAAGGTTGAACTAGAAATTTTTGTTAACTTACCAAATAAAAATTAGTTTAGTAAATAAAAATTGCTGCTAATACATCTTAAAAATAATTAATATAAAAATGTCCTAATCTAATAAATGCTTCTCTGAAAATTTTTAGTATAATTTTGAAAACATTTTATTTAATACAAAAACAATTGAATTTATAAATAAATTAAAATAGCAACCAATTACAAATAAGCCTCAATGTCATATATGCCAACTTAAAATTTTTATTTTTGACAATTATATTGCCAAAAATAAAATTTTGTTTAAAAATTCTTTTTTGTTTAGTAACAAAAAAGAAGAAGATTTATTCACCGTTGACAGATGTCTGAAAAAATTTAACAGATATATGGAGAATTAAATATGACATTTTACAAGTTTTATATATAAATCATAAAGAAAGAATATAATTATAAATTTTGCTTAGATTTTGAATTTCTGATCTTTTGTTTAAATTACTATCACTTTTGCTAATACAAACCATTTCCAACAAAGTCCTTTATAATATATATATATATGTTGATTTCATGTAGAGGGTGTTCCAAGATGTTTTTAACAGACTGTAATGAATATTTTTATTTGAAAATTGGGAAAGTGTCAAGTGACGTATACATGAGTTCAACGGTGTATCAGAATAAGGGTATTAATGTTAATAAATATGCTAAATTTTCAATTTAATTGCGCATTTATTATCTACAAATTTACCTGAAACTAGCATTATTTTATAGTTTTTACAAATTCACAGAAAAGCAAGTTGTCTTTGAGATTTTATAAACTCAAGGGTAGTATGTCCAATACTGTCAATTGACATATACATGAGGTCTATGACGTCATCGCAAACGCAGTGATCTCATTACAATGGAAAAAGTTAAATGTACCACGGGGGTAAAAGTTAAGTTAAACTAAAGGTTTTTTTTCCCTTAAGTTTAACGTTAACTTTTTTCTCTTAAGTTAACAACACTCAAATTGACAACAAGAATAATAGCGATAAAAATAAACGAACGAATATCTCTGCAAGAGGAACATCAAGGTTTTCGGACAGGAATATCATGCACGGATGCAGTTTTTTGTAATAAGACAAATAAAAGAAAAGTCGCTGGAATACAACAAACCAGCATATATGTGTCTGATAGATTTGAAGAAAGCGTTTGATAGAGTGAGAATTCGGGACGCGATACATTTATTATATGAAAAGGGAATATCACTGGATTTAGTAAAAACCATTGAGAATATATATATATATATATATATATATATATATATATATATATATATATATATATATATATAAAGATAACATAGCTATGGTAAGATGTAAAGGAAAACTATCGCAACCTATCAAATATGAAACTGGAATTAGACAAGGTGATTCGCTGAGCCCAATAATATTTAATCTGATAATGGACGAAATCATAAAAAAAGTTAAAAAAAGGAGAGGATATAGAATGGGAGAAAAGGAAATAACGATAATATGCTACGCCGACGACGCCATAATAACAGCCGAAAATACAGATGACCTACAAAGATTAATTAAAGAATTCGAAGATACGGCGCTCATATAGAATATGGAGATCTCAACAGAGAAAACTAAATCGATAGTGATATTAGCGGAACCGAGAAGATGTAAACTAGTCTTAAATAACAAAATAATAGAACAAGTGATGGAAACTGAATACTTGGAAATAAAACTGTCAAGCTACGGAAAAGTGGAAGAAGAAGTACAAAAACATGTAAACATGGCAAACAGAGCAGCAAGATGTCTCAACAACACAATCTGGAGAAACAAACACCTCACAACGGAAACGAAAACCAGGATATATAAATCAACAATAAGACCGATAATGACGTACACAGCGGAAACACAGAGACTACTGGAAACAACAGAAATGAAAGTCTTACGAAAAATAACAAACCAAACTCTAAGAGACAGAGTAAGAAGTGAGGAATTACGAGCGAGATGTGGTATAGAGAAAATAAACGCGTGGACCAAAAGAAGAAAAGTGGAATGGAATCAACACATCGAAAGAATGACAGAAAATAGAATAGTACGAACAGCAAGAGACAAATTGCCAAATGGAAGAAGATCATTGAGACGACCGAGGAAAAGATGGTCAGACAAC
This sequence comes from Diabrotica undecimpunctata, assembly GCF_040954645.1. NCBI lineage: Eukaryota > Metazoa > Arthropoda > Insecta > Coleoptera > Chrysomelidae > Diabrotica > Diabrotica undecimpunctata. Next base: position 49,041,800 of record NC_092807.1, read on the forward strand.
GTCAATTAAGGCTAAAAACCGAAGTAAAACGGGCATTTTGCCTATTTATAAAGTAGGAAGAAGAAGAAGAATTTTAACGTGTATTATAATGGGGATATAAATGTTATAATAAATACGCTATATTTTCAATTTATTATTTATAAATTAACGTATATTTTTATAGTTTTTACAAATTCTCAAGAAAAGCAGTGGTAAAAATGCCACGCCTATTCACATCTTGTGAGTTATAGTGAATAATGTTGTTGATTTATAGTGAATGTAGGAAAAATGCTCAGGCCCTGTACATGAAACGCTTTCAAGAAAGAAGTACACCGTTTTATGTAACTTGTGCTATGATTAAGAAGATGCAGCAAGATTTATTTTCGAACGATAAACATACAGGTTATTTCAAACCAATACTGGCCAAACAAAACTTGGGTTGCACGTTTTAGCATATGTAACGATCGATCCCCATGTGTTCATAAGGTCAATTGCTGCAGAAACTGAAGTGTCCTCAACTGCAGTTCAAAGGATTTTAAAAAGCTACCATTACCATCCATTTAAACTGTGACTTTTTGACTAGAATTTTGTGGAGTAATAAAACTGGTTTCCACACTGGTTAAGGGAAACTCGCTTTCAAACTAGATGCGGAATTATTGTTTGGTGTAGGTTATTTATTGGGAGTTTACTAGGTTAATATTTTTATGAAGAATCTGGAAAATGAGCTATCTTTGTTACTGGAAAATATTCCTTTACGCGAAATGTAGTTATGGTATGGCACAAGTTAGCGTACCTTTACATTAAAGTGGTATTTTAATCAATTAACTTAATGCCACATCTGCTAACAGATAAATTGGAACCAAAGACCTCAAAGATCGCCTGAGATATCACCCTCAGATTTTTTAGTGTGGATCTATTTAAAAGAAATTGTGTATAACGAAGAACCTACAGTTGTAAAAGATTTAAAAACTAATATTGGACAAGTGCGTAACCTGGTTATGCAAGAGACGATACATGCGGCATGTACACGTGAACTGCTTAGACGGTTTGACGCTTATGTTGTAGCATCATTGTGAACACTTCTTAGAATTATTTCACATTTTGAATATTATTGATTATTGTTGAAAATAAACATTAAATTGAAAATTTTGTGTACTTATTTAAATTAATACCCTTACTGTGGCACGCCCTTAAATTTGGCATAAAAAGCCCTTTCATGTTATCTAACTTTCACCCAGTATTTTAGGTTTAATTGACATTTTACAACTTTAAAATAAAAATATTCATTACTTCCTAAATTATAGACCGTTAAAATCATCTTGGAACATTCTATATAACTAACTTTTGTGTTTTAATTGCAATTATATTTATTGGTATTCGTAAAATCTACATGTTTGGAAAAATTAGAGGAAAAACGCCCAGAATCAAAAAAAGTTACAGAGGGAAACCGCTTCCGACTCAACCTAATGAAGCAATACTCAAAGTTTGGAAAAAGTATCTATCATACACTTTTTTGCTGATACAAACTCAAACTATATTCACACTCTTTTATTTTACTACATAATAGTAGGCAAAATTTGTGTGTCTGTCAAAATTAAGCGAGATGTTTTAGGCAGCGACAATAATTTTGGGTAATGCTCGAAAATAAAAAAGAGTTTTTATTATTTTGTTCGCTTTTATTAATATATTAAATATTTTTTTTAATATTCATTTTAAGAAAATTATTATTCATTGTCCATAACCAAATTCGAAAATTATTTTACGCTGTCGAATTTACTTTATCCTCAGTAAGCTGAAGAGCTCTCAAGCGGAAAAATGCCATTTATCGTCGACTAAATTCAGTCATAAACTTTACTGCGCCGTGAGGACGAGCATAAATTCTTTTTAAGTGAACTGCTTATAAATATCCTGTATTTTAATCACAATGTATCAAATCTTTCTTACGGAATAGAAGCTAATACTAGCAACTGCCTTTATCCAATAGTTATGAACATATTAGATTTTTTATATACTTAAACGGTTAATTCCATTTTTTTTTGTTAAACATAGACCTCTCCTGTGTGTGTATTTCTCTATATGTATTCCTACTATAGAATCTAGAGGTTTTTAAAAGCCAAACTCATAAAGTCCAAAGTAGCTTTTGAGAAAATGGCAAAAAACGGTAATTACTTTATATTAAGATATTTTATTCTCAAAATATTTAAACTATGTTTAAATGTTCGAGTAAATAACTGTGTAGGAATCTGGTGTTCTAAAAAATTTCTGAGGGCCTTAATTATGATTTTGAAAATGGATGTCATCTCTTTTGCTTTCAAAACATCGATTTTTTGCCATTTGTATCACAATTTATGAAGTTGATTTGTTTTGCTTTAATTTGTAATTAATAACATATAGTTAAAAAGTCGGTAAAAAATATATTTTATGATATTTCATTACATTTTTAACAATTAGGATAATTTTTTATTGTTTACTAAGATATTTTCTTTAGCCATTTTTGAGCTTAAAAATTTTCATTCTCTTTCATAACAGATTTTAAAATGCCAATAGAGTCGTAATAAAACTATTCTGCTTAGACGAGAATCATGAGCTTGGATTTTGCTGCTAGCTTGAAGGCTAAAATTTAAAGGGCCCATTCAAAATACGTTCAAAATGATCTACTGCCTCTTGCTTCCAATCAAATATATCAATGTCAATGCCAAATCGTCGTATGGTCGCTTATTTTACATTATTTTAATATCGGCATGCGGATTCTTGATAACTTCTTGTAATCGTTTCGCGAGCGACTCGAGAATATGTTGCGATCGACCGATACATCGCGATCTTGACTGTTTTTGTCACCGTAGCTTTAGAGTCTCTTTTAAGATGGTCTCACTCTATATCATGTTAAATATACATAAATCCACTTAAGCATATCTATCTTTTTTGACTTTGACTTTGACTTTTGATTTTGACTTTATGATTCCAATATAATTTTGTTATTAATCTGATCTCACGAGTATCAATGTCCGTTGTTCTTAGAATATTAATTTATTTATTAGTATTCTACCTCTACGTTACACTTCCAGTTACTTAATTATAAAAGGCAAGATATACCAATTCCAAATAAAAATTCTTGGCATACAGATTTGTTACAACATACATTCACGAAAGAAAAAGATAGTTTTTCGAAAACCGCTATTTATAAGGTGCTTTTATGCATAGTCTTATGTGGAAAAATTTTATGCTCTCTCACAATAATTTTGAAATATCACATTCGTGTTCCGGAAGGTGACATGTTTGCGCCAGGATATTTTTTTCTGTAATATAAATATCTGTTTCTATAAATGACTTTTTTAAACTGCACGTGTCACAAATTATACTTTTTCTCCAAACTTATTTAAAAAATTAATAGAAAAATAAATATTTTACAAAATAATGTTTTACATTTAACCTTTGTGGACAAACTTAGTATTGAGGGAATCAAAACTAAATAAACAATGTTGGTTGGTTACTTAGCAACATGTATTTGATCTTAATAACTCAAAAAAGTTATATAAGTTTCTGGAATTTTATATGGAACTGTGCAGAAAAAACTTTCTGGCACAGAAATCCCACTTTCCGGCACACTAATGTCATGGCAGCACCACACTTCGCTATGTGTTATTCGTTATGCGGCATATCCGGTCGCATAGAAGACGAAGTGTGGAGGGTACATTCGTCAATTATTTGCTTTATTCGCACGTATACGCAAATACCCGAATAGCAAAAATGCCTCTCCGTTCACGTGTAGGTTTTTTACAGACTCCAAAGGACCCGAATAAGCCGAATGCACGCCGAATGTATTTGTCGACTGCCCACACTTCGCTCGCACTGGTGGTTGTCTCGCTGTTTATCTTAACCTAACTTTATTGTAATTCTCGTTATTATTGAACCATTAATTCGACAAAGTATGGTTATATACAACCAAAGAATATAGACGCTTATAAGCGTCTATATTCTTTGATACAACTATCGTACCTAGTACAATTTGATGTGTAAATGGACAAATGAAAAGAGAATGAGATTTCTGGATTTAGGTAAAAGCAAGTTGCAGCCACCGTCAATATGCCCACGTCCATTTTGGTTTTGCCAAACACGCATGACATAAATATTTGGCATGTTTGGCCATCCGGCACAAGTGTGGAGTAGCGTATTTGTTAACCGCTGACAAATAACATGTAATGTAATGTAATGTAAGACGTGCAGAAACGTAACTTCTTACTCGCTTGCGCTTGTTCCGCAATTTTTTAAACCTTGAGAAATTACTATTTTTTTCACTTTTTGCATAATATGCGTTCATAGAAGGCAGCAGCAGTACAGTTTTAATAAAAAGGAATATGAATGAAAGAAATAAAACAAAGTAATTTCTAAAAAAATAAGAGTGTGTCTAAAATAAATATTTGTATGCAATTTATCCTATATAAGATAAAATACATAAAGGATGATTACATTGAGGTTTTATAAATGATGCTCAAACTATCACAGATTGACTCGATTTCAATCAAAGGTATATTTTGCTTTTAAAATTGTAAAATTATCACTTACTTGAATATTATTTTAAATATGAAATGCTTTTAAATATCTTGGATTATTATTAAAAACGTATTTCTCACGGATCTAAAGCCGGTGCAAGTAACCAACATACAATATACAATGTTCATGTAAATAATAGATTTGGTGTATGCATTAATAATTATTTAAATCTATTTTATTTATTGTTACTTTAATTAATATATTCTAAATTGTTGTAATGTACAGAAACATGGGAGCAGTTTGTACAACAAAGGTGGATATGGTGTGCACAAGCAAGAAAAAAAAAATATAAAAGTATATATATATATCTATATATCAAAATCGCTCATTCCGAGATAATTGCGTTTAAAAATAATTGTGAAAAGTGAAGTTCTGTAATTTTTTAATTATCACTACTACGTTTTTCATTTTTTCACTCAGTAATTATTTGTGCAATCAGAACTATTGCAAACAAATAAAAATTTCAAAAAGATATTCGATTTTGTATTTTGAATGAGTTACTACAGGCTTCGTCAACAAAAATTTTATTTATAAAAACATACTACAATAATAAAACAAATATTTTGTTTTTAGCAATTTGTTTATAATGACATTATGACACTAATAATAATTAACGACTAATTGCTCAGTACAATACACCGCTATTGTTCAGATTCGGAACTAGTTTCTTGATCTTTAGAGCACTCTGGTAGAATGTCTACATTAGCAGACCGCAGGGAGTTATAAAACCCATGGTACATTGCTGGTATCAAATTGGCTTTATATAACTACTTAATAGACCATTTAATTTTGTACCATCTATTGGTAAAAACCTTGGTATAAACGTGGTAGTTTTTATTCTTGGGGTTTACGTAATTTCAATGTTGCGATGTCGAGTTCTTTGTAATTTTCTGCAAAACTGTAGGCAAAATAACCTTTATAAGGATTCTTCGGTTCGAAGTGAATTCCCCTAATTTTGCTTATCTTTACCACCTCCGCAGTGTTAGTTCTCTTCCAGTTATGTTTCTGAACCATTGGTTTAAAACTAAAAAAGTTTTCTTGAGACATTTCTTTCACTCTATATTGTGGCGAAGTAACTTTTGCCATCTTTATGAGGCTAATCCACTGGCCAAGAGTATAAATATTCGAATGTCGTTCGTTGCAAATTCTATCACAGCGTGAGTGTCATTTACGTTCTGAGTACGACCCATCTCAAGTAAACGTTGTGTTATTTCCAGATTCAAATTATGTATGACCAAACATCGAAAAAATAAAACCATTGCGGTTTTGCCCTCCGTAATTGTCGGAGTATAACAAGACTTTTCGAGTGCCATCTTGTTTTGCACCTTTTAAAAAATGTCATAAACTGCTTGCAATTTCACTTGGCCCCATTTTTATTATTTGTTCATGCCATATGTCGTAAATAGTAAAATTATAAGTTGCAAGTTTACTCTTATAATAAAAGTTACTTACCTCTGACTTGGACGTTACTAATACCTTCTGCAAGTCGAAGCATATTGTTAAAAACTATTTATTACTTTTTGACAATTCCTTATTAGCATCTTTCAGATTTCTAACAGATTATTTGTTTAAAACATGGCTAGTGTAATTTTCTTCCACCGATTGAATTTTTTTTCCGGATCTGTATTGTTATAAGCACTGCATACTGAACACTGATCTTTCTTAGGCTTAAAAAATGCAATGTTAAATTATGAGTTTAGAGTATCACCGTATTGTCTAACTATAGCGACGGCATCCCATTTTTTGAGTTTGGCATATTTCATGTACATTCGGTGCATTACAGATATGTTTAAGCCCCCTTCTAAGTATATGCGTTTTGAGTTCCTTATTGTCTAATGAGAAGGTACAAGTGGAAATAACTGTATGTGTTCTAAAATGTTATCTTTTATACTATCCGGGATCTTGTGCGGTCTAGTATTATGTTTTCCTTTCTTATCGGCTTCTATGGTACCAGATAACTTAGTACTTCACTTCACTTAGTACTTAGTACTTTACTAATTTTTTTCAATGCAGTGCTAACAACAGTTTTAGAAATCGAAGCGTTTTCAAGAATATTGTCTTACAAATTTGTTTCTTGACATTACCAATAACAAATTTATATTTGTTATTGGTAATTGTTTACAGTGATTTTCGTTTTACCTTGTTGTGTCACGCACCTTTTCTGGGTGAAAAATCCCACTGTCTGGTATGATCTCCAAGTTTCCAAAATTCGTAAAAAATTACTTGACTTGTTTTAAAATTGAATATGCTATTAAATTTTTATATCTGCAACTATTCTTACAAGGAACCTTCATCTTCTTTGCAAGTATAAACTTATCTTTGCGGTTCTTATGTTCCAGATCGCTATTAAGTTATGTTTTGACTTTTTTGTCAATCCGTTAGTTCTCATTTCTAACTTGTTTTCTTCTTATCTTAACCTTTTCTGCCACTTTCGCTTTCTTTTCGATGATAGTCTGTCCAATGACACATTATTTCTCTTGTTACCAGATAGATTCAAATTTTCGTTTTCGGCTTCTAATCCTGAGGGAACATACTTCGGATCATCATCGGAATAATTAGAAGGAAATATATTGGTATCAATGCTAACGGTATGATTGTCGTCGTTACTTTCAGTTTCGTTGTCTAAAACAAAAAAAAATATATAAAAATTTAAATGAAGAATCAAGAAACGTTTAAATGAAAAAACAAGAAACGTTTAAATGATTAAATAGCTAGATTGTTCCTTTGAAATTAACTTTTTTACTGTTCATGCTATGTAGGGTATTCAGATTTTAAGCAGATATTCAAATGAATATAATGACAGCAACTTACCTGATGCTATTTGTGTATTATTACTTCATCTTATGTAAAACGACATTTAGCATAACCATTGCATAACCTATATTTTATTCGCTTGAACGTATAGCCGTATCTCGGTTCCTTCTCACAAATTTACAGCGAATAATACTACTTTCTTCGCGGTAAAGTACAAAGACCACCACTGAGATACTACATTTACAATAATGTATATTGTGTTGTCTATATTACGATTTGAGTGATTATAGTATTCTCTGAAAGAAATTTCGATATCATGAAATCTGTTTATGGTAATAACTCAAAATTAAAAAAAAATGAGTTACGACAGTTTTCGTTGGGAGGGTCGATTTTACAAGTCGAATTCTTGCCCCTTAAATTAGAGCAAAACTCCGCTTAGCGTACCTTTGCCCCTATGAATAAAAATGATTTTATAAAAATAAAAATTAATAGTTTATAAAATATAAAATTATTTATTATGTAAAAAAAATTCCTGGAAAAAATATTATCTAGAAATTTATAAACATATAAACAACTTTGTATATTAAGTAAATACAAAAAAGAAGAAATAAAACAAAAATTTTTCAGCTAGATCGCTTTTAAGCTTACATCTTATGCAATATTGAATCACATAAACTGGTTGAAAAGATCACAAAGTCCTTTAATCTAGCGGAACTGCCTTGCAAAGACTTGAAAGGTTTCCTTATAATTTCAGTATTGCCTTCTATAATAAATACCATTGTAACTGTCATCGATTATTGCAGAATTGGTTTTGTCGTTAACTTTACTATAATTTAGATAATTCATTTTGATCATCAATGTCAAAAAAACTTTAATGGCTGCTACTGAAGTGAAATTTAAGCCTCCAAGTCAGAAAAATATTGATATCTATTTCTATTAAGTTTGCTGTATTTTTCTTCAAATACTTACTGAATGTTTATTTATCTGATACTCTCCTTCATTTTTCTCTGCAGTTTTGTATTTTCTCCCCAGCTCTAAAATTTCCGTTTACTCTTTATGTGGAGTTAATGTGAGAAGTGTAGATTTTAATCCTTTTTTTTTGTTCATAATCATTTTTAATTTTTTGGTTAGTTTGGCAGTGAAATGAAATGGAATCAGTCAATAAGGTAACAGACATTTGATCTTTGGAGCTTTTCGGTTTTGATTCCAGATTACTTAAAGTGTTAGCTCTAACTGTCGGATTTTCAACAATTGGTTTTTCTGCCTCAACATTGGATTCTTCTATTTAATTGTTTGGTTCTTATGTTACTGCTTCTTATGTTCCTGAGTTTTGAAAAATTTGATGCCTGCTTAAATAATTCAGCGACGTGGTATATTTGCCTCGGATTCAATGCAGTTCAGTTATCACACAAATCATCATAGTACGGTTACAGCCAAAGCGGAACCAGTTGGAAAGTCCTTTATCAAAAGAGGATTTAGACTTTTTGTACGACAATAAAGAATGGTGGAACATACTGTTATGTTGTATTTATATAACATGCAGCTGATACAGGTTTATTTTGCTCTACGGCGACATTTTTTACTAGTTATTTTTTTCCTGTGGGGCAACATGTTTAGTTAATTTATTTTGTACATTTGTAAACCACTCTTATCCAGGTTGTAAATTTTATTAACTGGAAATTTATATTTCTTCCAAACAGATTTTAAATTTTGAAAATACTTGAATAATTAAATCATCATCATCATGCAACCTCTTCTGTCCACTGCTGGACATAGGTCTCTTCCATTTTTCGCCACTCTTCACGGTTCTGTGCTTCTTGTTGCCATTTCTTGGATATTCGTCTAATGTCGTCCATCCAGCGTGTTGGTGGTCGTCCTCTGCTGCATTTGTCTTCTCGTGGGCGCCAGTCAATTAGTTTTCTGGTCCATCTTTCAGTCTCGCTATGTGACCTGCCCAATTCCATATCAGCTTGGCTATACGTTCGACGACATCACTGGTACCTGTTCTTTTCCTTAAGTCTTGATTCCTTATTTTGTCTTTTTTTGTCACGCCGAGAATTGATCTTTCCATGCGCCTTTGTGCCACTCGTATTTTTAGTGCTGTTATTTTTGTGAGCATGAGAGTTTCTGCTCCGTATGCCATAATAGGAAGAACGCATTGGTCAAATGTCTTCCGTCTCATTGCTATCGGGATGTTGCTCTTAAAGATGTCTCTTAGTGAACCATACGCCGCCCAAGCAAGTGTTATTCGTCGTTGAAATTCGCAGGTCTAATTATCCTTACCTATTCTGATTGCATGACCAAGATATATGTACTTTTCTGTCAATTCTACCACTTGATTTTGGATGATTAGGTGTTCGCTGTGAAATAAATTTGTCATAAATTTGGTCTTACTGATGTTCATTTTTAGACCTATTGTTGAAGACACGTTTACGTATCTACCGTTACGAGGACCGTTATAAACAATTTAGGTGAGAGAGTGTCGCCCTGTCTCACACCTCGCTTGATATGAATTTCTCTGGTGGTATCATGTAGTTTTACACGCATTGTGGCATTTTGGTATAATGTTTGTACTAGCTTTGTGGGCCGGTAATCTATTCTACTATTGTTCAGAGCAGTTATAATGCTGTCTAATTCCACAGTGTCGAAGACTTTGTGAAAGTCTACGAAGATAAGTACCAGTGGTCATTCTAGCGACTTTTCTATTAAGGTTTTTACTGTTTGTAGGTGATCGTTTGTTCCGAATTTTGAGCGGAAGCCAGCTGCTTCTTGTGGCTGGTAGAAATCTAACTTTTTCTATATAATTATAGAAATATAATTATTAATTTAAGTTTATATATTCGCTGTGTTTTCTAGAAAGCGCATGCGTACTTCATACAGACTTTTGTCCCCATCTACTATATATCAAAAATTTTAAAATACTTCATATTTGATTATAAGGTAATTTATTTTAAAAAATATTTGTGTATGAATGTATGTATTAAGTTTGACGTTTTACCATCATTATTAACTTGTATACGTCCACTGCTAGACATAGGTCTCTCTCAGCACTTTCCATCTGTCTATGTCTTGTGCGGCTTGCATCCAGTTATTGCTAACATGCTTCAGGTCGTCAGTCCATCTAGTTGGTGGACATCCTCTGCTCCATATTGCTTCTTGCCTCGGTCTCCACTCTAAAATACGTTTTGTCCATCAGTTGTCTGATAATTTTGCGACGTGTTCTGCCCAATTAAATTTTAACGACGCGATTTTTTCGATACTGTCTCTTATTTTTGTTCTATGACGTATTTCTTAGTTTGGGATTCGGTCTATCAGGGAGACACCCAACATCTGGCGCTACATAGCCATCTGAGTCACGCGAATCTTATTAACTACCTTTTTTGTGAATGTGTTAATGTTTCCGCTCTATAAGTAAGTATAGGTAATACACATTGGTCAAAGATTTTCCTTTTGAGGCATATGGGTAGATCAGATTTAAATACATAGTTTAATTTAGATTTACCAAACACTGCCCAGGCTAATCCTATGCGATGTGGGAGCTCACATGTCTGGTTATCTTTCCCCAATCGAATTTCATGTCCTAGGTACTTGTACGATGTAGTCTGCACAATATCCCTTCTATTAACAGCAATATATCTATTTAGCACCAGATTAGTCATTATTTGCGTCTTGTTCATATTAATGTTTAGTCCGACATCCAAGGAAACGTGATATAGTTTTTCAAACATTATTATTGCATCATCCATACGATCGGCTATAAGGACGATGCTCATCTGCAAACTTTTATACTTGAGCCTACTTCTGTCTGATGTTTGTTACTAACAAGGGGACGGCTCTCGTTAACAAAATTGGAAATATAATTTTCCCATAGTACTTTTGTTTCTTGTGTGTTGAAGACTGTTTCATTATTATGATTTAATAACTTTGTTATGTGTTGGGGATTTACGATTTTCTGTCATTTCCTTAATTTTTTTGTGGATGTTAAGTAGATCGTTTTTGATACATTTCCTCGATTTCCTTGCTCCTCTATACCAACATTGCTTTCTTGGTATATCTAATTTTTGTTCTGATATGTGTTTGAGTTTGTTTTTACTTTTCTATATGCGTGTTGTTAAATTTTTGATGTTCCATTATGTCGGCTACATTTTAAGTCATTCATTCGTTATTTATAGGTTTTAAATAATGCTATTGTGCGTTTAAAATTGCAGATTTAATCTGACTCCAAGTGTGTTCTATAACTTTCTAAGTAGTGTATTTGGTCTCTTAATTATTTTGGACTTTACTCATCTGATCATTGAGTTTGTCAGAGAAAATCCAATGATTTGTGTCGTCTTATAAAATTGATGCATTAGGTCTGCTTAACTTATATTATGTGTATTATTTTATATAAGATGGGTTTCGTTTTTTAATAGGGGTCATGCATATAGTATGATCCGAAACCAGTAACCTGGTCTGTATTAAACAAAACATCACTAAAGGTCTTACCCTACTGTATACCCTACTGTGAAATATATTTTTTTTAATTTCTATTATTTGTTTTCAGTAAGATAATTTTATAATGTTGGCTATTTACACAAACTAAAAATACTACATATTTATTCAAATAAACTGCAAGTGTGTATTTACATGGGATAAAAACAGGTTTCTAAATTTATTATTAGGGTTAAATTTGGTAATACTTTCTCTATAATGTTTAAAAAGACACACCAAAACTTTTGAATAAATTATAAACTGTAGAAAACGTTTGTATATTAGAGTTTTGCCACATATTAACAATAACATCTAAAATTCCTGTTTAAATAAGACTTTTGTCATAATAACAATATCATCCAGAAAAAAATTAATAAAAATTAAATTAGATTTTAATTTGAAATAGAAATAAAGTTGTAGTAAAGTTCCTTTATTCTAATTAAAACTTTCTAATTTGGGGTTTGTCTGTAAGTTCACTATTTCGTTTTCGAAATTTAATCCTAAATCATCCAGAAAGCTATTTTCATTTCTAATGGAATAATCTCTATTAAATTGATGGATTGGCTTACCGAATGATCCGGTAATGTTAGTATAACCAGATATATTTGATGTTATTTAGTTTCCATTACCATAATTGGACTTCGACATAATTACTCTAATTACTGGAATAGGTTACAACTATTAGTAGGGGTATCTGTAATTCTACATCTATATCACCTTTTATATATATATATATATATATATATATATATATATATATATATATACATAGTAAAAAATACGACCGTTGATTAAATATGGAATATATTCAATGGTTGAATAGCAGAGGTTTTATCGGTCAATAATTGGCAAATAAAAGTCGTCAACTACTTTATTGATTTATTCGAATACGTTTCGCTTTTATTTTTAAAAGCATCATCAGTTCACTACAAATAAAAAAGATTTTAGAATATAAGTAAACAAACCAACAGGGTTCATATTTACAAAAACAATTTGTAGGGTTTTTTTTATAGATGTTATAAAAACTCTACGATAACTTAACATTAAAGAATAAAAACTAAACGAGAGAAACAAAACAAAAAAATACAAGTAAAACTGTAAGAACATTAGTTCATTTAATTTTAACCGATGGCTTCATTTGAATGTTGGTTTAAGCTCTTTCGAGGGTCAAACCACACTAATCTTTTCAATTGTTTTGGATCAGCTCGTCATAATTTTCACATGTGGCTTGTTGTCGTCCATGTGTTTCTTTGGAATGCATGGTGCGGATTACGATTCTTAAGGGAATTATCAAGCGGAACAGGGACGGACCTTTTTTTTTAAAAAAGGATTCATTTATTCCTTTTTCTTTACAGAACAAACAAACAAAAAGAAAAAAAAATTTGGAAACAAAAATAGGATTGAAATTACTGTCTTGTAAGTCATACAAAATAAATAAAAAAAAAACCCTGGCAAGACAGTAACTTCAATCTCATGACGAATTCTGAGATGCGTGCCTCTTTGAACAGTTAGTAGAGTTCAAGGTAGTACCTGAATCTCCGTACTCCGTTATCGTTAATAAATCCAAATATTTTCCTTAGGACTTTTCGTTCGAAGACTTCCAGCTTTCGTTTTGTGTCTTCTATCATCACCCATGTCTCGCGTTCATAGCATACTATTAATCTGATAATAGTTTTGTAGACACTGATTTTTAATCTCCAATGTGTGTTTTTGGAGCAGAATACATGGGCGAGTGAAAAGTAAGCTTTGTTTCTCTTTATTATTCTTCTTTAAATGTCTGGTTCTTCTATTCCATCTGTGTCTAATGTGACTTTCACATATGTAAAACTTTCTACAGTTTCAATATCGTTCTCTAATTCAACTGTGCGGCTATTTTCCCAGATCTTGTCTGAGTCAGCTTTTTTGTCTTTTGAATAATTATTTCTAATCCAGTCTCTTCTGCACCTGTTTTTAATTGTAAATACACTCGTGGACAAAAATATCGAATATTTTGGAATTTTCTAATTTTTGTTTTTTCAAAACAAATTCTGGTCAATCAAGTCGTTTATTGTAAAATAGAGTTCATTTCAACAATGTTTAATGAACAATTTTAAGAAAATTGCAAAAAAAATAATGTTTAATATTAGATAAATAAGGTTATTTTACTCTAAACTTAAATGATAATTTAAATTGCTTAAACAAGTCGTTTTAACTAAAAGAAGTGCATGATCAGTAACGAGTATTCCCTCTTCTAGCTCTTATTACTGCTTGCATCTTTCTCAGCATGCTTGCAAGTATATTTTGGACATATCCTTGTGAAATTGCATTCCATTCATTATGTGCAGCAAGCCGAAGCCGCTCTATCGAATTTGGATCGGGATTTCTTTGTCGTATGCTGCGTTTTAAGTGATACCACATCTGCTCTATTGGATTTAAATCCGGGCTAAACGGTGGCCAATCCAGTCTTCGAATTTGGATCTCATCAAGATAATTACTCACTATGGCAGCAGCATGTGGTCGAGCAGTATCGTGCATTAATGTGAATCTTTCATATCCAATGTAACCAACATATGACAAAACATGATCTTGCAGGATGTTTTAAACGTAAGAATCAGCAGTCATCCGTCCAATCACTTTCACAAGTGCGGTACGTACTTCCCAACTAATACCTTTCCAAAGAATTATGCTATCAACTCCAAAGCTTACAGTCTGGGCGAGACTGCAGCTAGCGAATCGTTCTCCAACTCTTCTGTAGACGTAGTTTTGACCATCTACCTTCCATATTATGATTCTGGTCTTATCAGTGAAAAGAACGTTTTTCCAGTTGTCGATATTCCACTAAATATGTGTTCTTGCAAATTCCAAACGACGAGCTTTATGATTTTGGAGGAGACGTGGAACTTTGGCGGGGCATCTGGGCTTTAAGTTTGTTTCTTTTGATCTTCGTCTAACTGTTTGTGAACTTACATTAACTTGTCTAACATTTAATATCTCATTTCTGAGGTGCATCGATGTCAATGAACGATTTCGTGTAGAATTAAGAACCAAAAAACGGTCATCAATTGCGGTTGTGCACCTTGGGCGTCCTTGACCAGGCCTTCGTACAAAATTTCCTGTTTCGCGGTACCTTTTTAGAGTATTTGAAACTATAGATTCAGTTCTGCTGAGACGTCGTGCGATACCTTCTTGTGCATATCCTTCCTCGTACAAAATTACAATATGTGCTACTTGGGCTTCATCGCAGTGTCGAATTGGTGGGATACTTGTTTTAAACTTAGTTAAATCAAAACAATATTTAATTAAACTTAATAAATTAAACTAAAAATTACCGAATTAGTATGATTGTTACTTCACGTGAAGAAGGTTTTTTATGATGAAATGTACGACTGACACTAACCACTGAATAAACGTCAAAATAAACATCAAAATTTTTCAAACCAGTTGAGTACATCAGCCTACTATATGAGTATTATCAGTAATCTAAAAT
This sequence comes from Diabrotica undecimpunctata, assembly GCF_040954645.1. NCBI lineage: Eukaryota > Metazoa > Arthropoda > Insecta > Coleoptera > Chrysomelidae > Diabrotica > Diabrotica undecimpunctata. The sequence continues at coordinate 49,057,020 of NC_092807.1, forward strand.
TATTTTGAAATAATAGTGACTACAAAAAAAAATTGGAAAATTCCTAAATATTCGATATTTTTTCCATGAGTGTATATTTCTGCCGCCTCTTCTGTTCTGCGATACATAATGCTAATGTCATCGGCATAGGCGAAAATCTGTAATGATTTAAATCATGAATGTGTTGCTTGTGTGAGTCCATTTCAAAAGGTAAAAGAAATAATAAATTAGACTTACTCACAATCAATTTAATTTAACTATCCAGATGACCGGTTTCGCTTTCTACAATGTGCAAAGCATCTTCAGGTCTCGATACAAAGTTAAATAAATGCTGAAATAATGAACCCATATTAGGATGTTGTCTAATAAAGATAAACAAAGATAGATGAAATATGAAATAAATTACAGTAATTATGCCAATATAACATGTTTGTGGTTTTTCAAAATGAATAAAATGTTTAAGCAGACAAGGTAAGACCCACAAATTGGTAAAATAGTCTATTAAACTGTAATAAATTAATAAATGAACAAATAAATAAAACATTACTTACATGCCGGTACTCTATTAATTGATGGTTGAAAGAACATGGTTCAAACTATCCTGTATTGTTGATTGGAGAACTTAAGTCTGCTATTGTAATTGTTTGACAGCAAACGGGGAAGTTCTTGAGGAGACAGATTTTATCCAATGAAGTAGAGATAGGTGCAATGTGATTGTTTGATGAAAGTAATGTTCTATACCATGGAAGTATTTAAGTTATTTATATTTATTCTAGAGATATATTTATGAAATGTGTATTATTTATTGAGATTTTATTTTATGAAGGTGACAGTTTTAAGACAATAAATGAGATTAGATGTACAAATTGTGTGGGTGTGCAATTCTTTCAACTTGTAACTATCAAATTTCTTTGATATAGTTCTATTGCAATATATGGCAAATGATTGTAAAGTCCAGTATTTAAAGTTATAATTAAAAATTAAAATTAAGGACACTTTAAGACACAGAAAACAGACAGAAAACACTTAACAGGGGGACGAAACAGACATTAAATTAAAGGGGGGGGACTTGAATGTACTACATATCTTACTTGGAGATAATGAGTTTTTATGTTATCTGTTACATTTAAGAGGTAAATTTGACAAATGTAGATTAAAGTGTGACAGTTCTTCTTCTATTTCTAAATACTGTGAGTTAAGTTATCTAGTTTTATGAAACCGGTCGTCTGGATAGTTAAATTAAATTGATTGTGAGTAAGTCTAATTTATTATTTCTTTTACCTTCTGTATTGATTTATTTACAAGATTACCTCTTTCTATATTCAGCTGTCTTATTACATATTCAAGAGTCATATTGACTAGTGTCTATACCAGCCCGGCTCCTTGTTAATCCTTTGACTATTAAAAAGCTCTCAGTGAGCTCATTTTGTATTCTGACAGTTGCTGTTGACGATTTCGTTGTTGCTTTTACTAGTCGGATGTATTTCTGGGGATATTAAAAGCTATACAATATTTGATATAACTTTTGTCTATTAATTGAGTCGTAGGCCTGTTTGAAATCTATGAGTATGTTGTGGACGCCAATTTCGTATTTCCACGATTTGTTTAGAATTTGTTTCACTGTGAATAGCTCAGTTAGGTCAGTTGCAGATCTTCCTGACAATGTTTTCAGTTAGTTGTTGGAGTCGTTTATTTAGTATATAAGTTCTAAGACTACTAGATCTAGGACGATATTAAATAGCGTCGTTGACAGACGCCCTTGTATTACGCTACGTTCTATATTTATTTCGTTTGTATAATTTTCGTTTGTTTTAACTCTTGCTGATGAGTCCTTCCTAGGTTAATCAGGTCTGGAAGGCACTGTAGAATATCAGCTCACTAGGCGACGAGTAGGATATACAAAATCTCGAATTACATGAGAAAGAACAAGAACACCAATTGCGAATACAAAATAGATGAAAAAGAGATACCAATTGCAGAGCTGACATTAAATCAAAAAATGTAAAATATAAAATAAACGATAGAAACAGCAACAACAGGATGCATAGGAAAAGGGAAAAAACGTAATAAAATACTTAAAATGACAATAGGGTGAACTTCTTATGGAAAATACAAGTATAAGCCGACAATTAAGAGAGTATTTAAGACAACTGTTAAATCAACAACAACATACTAGCAGTAACAGTATCACTAAGAAGAACCTGAACGCAGTGCTTGAGGATTTAGGGACAGCACCACTGGCACTAAGCAATAACAAAGCCCCAGGTTTAGATAACATCCATGTGGAACTACAAAAGAAAGGGGGAGAACAACTTCGTGTACAAACACATCACCTTATAAATATGAAATATGACAAATTTCTTCGTCTTCTGCATTTGTATTTTGGTTGCTTTTATATAAAAATTCGTAAAATATTGTTCCCAATATTTTTTGTTTATTTTATTTATTGATATGACATAATGCAAAATTGACAAACAAAAATTAGGCATATATATACGATTTCTTTTCACATGGCATTCTTTATATTTTCCTATTTCTCCAAATACCTTCGTCATCACTCTTGCATAGAGAGTGTTAGTTCTTTCTTACATAACGATGGAGACAAAAAATATGTTAGTAGAAGTTAGATAGGGAAGTTCAATAATAGACCAGATGTTTATATTGCGTCAAATTTTAGAAAATAGTTGGGATTCCAACAAAGATGTACATCAAATATTTGTAAATTTTAAACAAGCGAATGATTCTGTAAACAGGAATACACTGTTTAAGGTAATGGTAGAAATGGGAGTACCAAGAAATCTGGTAGGATTAGCCCAAATGTGTATGCAGTGATAAAAAGCTAAATAAGGATTTTTCGTCGGTTTTTTTATCTATTATATTTTTTTCAATCTAAGACTTCACAGATGGACCGAAGGAGAGATAAACATAGTTTAATTTTATTTTTGTATTGTTGCCCCAATTAATTTGCTCCATCATCAGGTTCCAGTACGTTATTTTTATTTGTATTAAAAACTAAAAGGTAAAACCACATAAAACACGCAATAAACAACTGAAACACAATAAATGACACTAAATATTAACAAACTAAGGCACTTCTAAGAATCACCTTCCCCCTTAAGGAATACATTTACTCATAACAAAATACACATAATAGGGTTTTAAATTCAGAACTGCGAGTGAATGTATTCCTTAAAGCCACATTAATTCTCAGAAGTTCCTTAGTTTATAGAGCTTTCCTGTATCTGATATGTAAGTAGTATATGTTTCTTCGCAGATTAAAATGTTAATAAATTCAATTCAACTAACAAAATTTTTCTCTAATAAATCCTATACTAACAGCTGACTAACTATTTAGTGCAGCTTCAATCAGATTGGTGACACCCAATGGCACTAATGTTCGAATACAATACTTGGTTTGTCAATCTCACTGTCAATAAATAATGTTATAGCTGCTCACTCACTCAATTTGTTATTATTTAATGTCATTTATTTGATTTAGAACATCAATAGAAACAGACATATTAACATATATAGAAAAAAAAGACTAAAGTGGTATGGACATGTAAGAAGAACTAGCGACAGCAGATGGATAAAACCGAATGGAGCCCCATAGAAAGAAGGAAAAGAGAAAGACCCCGAAAATCCTGGAGGAACGAAGTAGACGACGCCATGAGTAAGAGAGGCCTAAACGAACGAACCATTGAGAATGGAACAACAGAGAGATATGGAAACGGTTGAGCGAGGGAAGGCAGTCAATACTGTAGAATCCCTGAATGTATATAGTGTCATTTATTGTGTTTCAGTTGTTTATTGCTTGTTTGATGTTGTTTTAGCTTTTAGTTTTTTAATACACATACAAATAACGTACTGTGGCTGATGATGGGAGAAATATTGTAAGCCTTGAAACCGTTATCCCAAAATTTACCAACTTTGTTTAATAAAAACTACTTAAGATTGTGCCTATTGATTCATTTCCCATATGCTAGTTTTGTATTGTTATTTCGAATTAATTAAAAAACTTTTGAATTTGAACCTAAAGTTAAATATCCAAAGGACAGGATCTAATTTCTTTTATGTCTAGTATTGTGCAAATAAAAATGAAGAATTGGTTTGAATTATTGTCATATTTTTGTAAGTTATTCAAATCTCTGCAATATTAAATATTACGAAATGAGAAAGTTCCCATTCCCTCTATTATTCATTTTCATTTTCTTTTTCTTTTACGTACAATTTAATAACCGAAGTGTGTGTAGTTTTAAGAATGTGACCGGAGATCATTGTTCCAACTTTTGAACTTCACAAGCATTCCTTGTTGCTTTTCTGTCCTGCTGTTTAATTATGAAACTTTTCACCAGGGTTGAATATAATACCTAGTGTAAGTTATATTAATATTTGAAATCAACAAACTTTATTTAGTTTATATTTATTGTGAGATTTAATCTTCTTGGCTAGGTGTATGAAGCTAATGATATACTGCCATTAATTTGGCTGTTGGTAACAAATATCCCAAACTATTTATTGTTTATTTGTGTAGATCCCTCACTTATTATCTGTCATTTATTTATTATAGTAGAGCACTTTTTAATGACCATAAAATATTTATGGTAAAATATTGAATTGTTCGTAATTTTATTCATTAAATTGTCAATAATATCGTTTTTCTGATTTTAAATTATTTATATTAAAACTGATGTTTTTGTAGAGAATTTTTAGATACTAAAAAATAAAACATACACAAGTACATCTAAAACATAAAGTACATACAACTGACACTTAACCCTAGGATGCATAACTAAACCGTTGTCTACAATAACATAACAGGGGTAAAAAATACCCGACTAGTATATTGGCTTTTATTAAGCAAATTTTTATTGATACATTAAAATAGATAAAAGAAATGAAATGAAGATATTACAATAGTAATGGAAGACTTTAATGCTAAAGTCTCCTGAAGATCTCCTGCAGACAACAAAAACCGCATTGTCAGAAATCAAATAGACTATATATTAGTGAAAAATAGATCCAAAAACTCAATTAAAGCAGTAAAAGCATAACCCGGAGAAGATATCAACTCAGACCATAACCTGCTGATAGCTAGAATGCACTTCAAACTCAAAAAGATTGTAATACTTAAAAACAAACCAACGTTTGATTATACAAAATTAAGAAAAAGAGAAATACATCAAAAAGTGATCCAACAAGTCAACTCAAATCTAACAGAAGTAGAAGAAGAAATTTTACCATCAGAAAATGTCAATGAAAAGTGGAGCAATATTCAGAAGACATTACTAAAGACTGCAGAAGAAAATTTAAAGCCTGAGAGCACAAATAAAAAACAGGAGAACACAAATAATCTAAGATTTTGGTAAGAATACATAATGAAACTATTCTACGATGACAAAATGACACAAGAAGAACCACAGGAACAAACAGTACAGAAAATAATATTGTGTGAATTAGAACAGGCAATCAGAAATACAAAGACCGCAAAATCAGTAGGCCCAGATCAGGTACCCACTGAGCTAATTAAATGCATTGACGAAGAATCACTGCATATACTTTTAGATCTGTTTAACAAAGTATATACTTCTTCTTCTTCTTCTTCTAATGGCGCTACAACCCTTTGTGAGTCTTGGCCTGCTTAACAATGTTCTTCCATTCTGCCCTGTCGGATACTTTCCTTCGCCACTGCCTGATGTTCATGGTTTTAAGATCCCTCTCTACGTCGTCTATCCATCTTTTACCGGGCCTTCCTCTTGTTCTGTTTCCTTGGAGCTTCCATCTCTGGACTACTTTTACAGCTCGATTATCTGGCATTCTTTCTAGGTGACCAAGCCAGTTTAGTCTTTGTGATTTTACAAATCTGACAATATCTGCGCTCTGCATTAGTTCATCCAGCTCGTGGTTCATTTTAATTCTCCACGAACTATCGCTGCATTGGGTTGGTCCAAATATCTTCCTTAGTATTTTGCGCTCAAATATTCTCAGTTGATTTTCATCAGTGGTTGAGAGGGTCCACGTTTCACATCCATATGTGGCCACTGGTCTAATTACTGTTTTGTAGATTCTCAGCTTAGACTCACGATTCAGTAACTTACTTTTCATTAAGTCTTTGTATGCATAAAAACACTTATTACCGCTAAGAATCCGTGCTTGTATTTCTTGACTGATGTTGTTGTCATTTATTATTGAGCCTAGGTAGGGAAAAGTGGAGGCATATTTGTAGGTATGGTTGTCTACCTTCAGATTCTCATGTTCATTCGATTTTGTGCACTCCATATATTTTGTTTTGCTTTCATTTATATATAGACCAAACGTAGCAGCTTTTCGTTTCAGTTCTATGACTTTTTCGCTCAATACCCTTTTGTTGCGGCTTATTAGGGCAACATAATCCGCATATGCGCATATTTGCATAGATCTTGTAAACAAAGTAAAACAGGAGTAATACCCGAAGTTTGTAACACTACCAAAGTCAGTACATGCGACAGAATGCTCCCAGTACAGAACAATTTATGCCACACCCTTAAAATATTTCTAAAAATGATACATGAAAGACTATACAAAAAAATAGAAGAAGATATAGATGACATTTAATTTGGATTCAGAGAAGGACTAGGAACGAGAGAGGCCCTGTTCACTTTTAACTTTCCCGCACAAACACGACTAGATATGAACCAGGATCTCTATGTCTACTTTATAGATTATCAAAAGGCTTTTGATAGAGTATGACATCAGAAACTAGTAAAAATATTGAAAGAAAAGAATGTGGATATTTGAGATATACGGGTTATTGTCAATCTGTACTGGAATCAAAAAGCAAAGGTTATTGATTAGTTACGCTGACAGCGCTGTTTTTGCAGACAGTCTAAAAGCACTGCAATGCTTAGTAAATAGATTACATCAAGTCAGTATCAAATATGGACTACAAATGATCGTTAAGAAAACCAAGTGCATGATTATTTCTAAGCAACATATAGTAGGAAGGCTAGATATTGAGGGAAAATAAGTAGAAAGAGTGAATAACTACAAATACGTGGGAACCTGGGTAAATGAAAACAATGACCAAGGTAGAGAAATATGGACACGCATTGAAATTGCAAGACAAGCATTTATAAAAATGAAAACAATGTTTGCTAATCGAGACTTTTCTCTGGAGCTGAGGATAAGAGCCTTAAGATGCTACGTGTTCTCGACATTGTTGTATGGAATGGAAAGCTGGACACTAAAAGTGGATGATATATAGAAGTTGAAATCATTTGAGATGTGCTATAGAAGTATTTTAAAAATACCAAGGGCCCAACGAGTTACAAATGCAGAATTCTTAAGAAGGCTACAAAAGGATTGCCAGGTCATAAAGCACATCAAAACAAGAAAACTGGTATATTTAGGCTCCATTACCAGAGGTGCGAAATATGAGATATGAAGGCTCATAAGGCAAGGTAAAATCAAGGGTAAAAGATCCATAGGAAGACGAACAATTTCCTGGCTAAGAAACCTAAAAGAGTGGTATAGTTGCAGCTCAGTAGATATTTTCAGAGCAGCCGCCAATAAGATACGAATAGCTGTGATGATAGCCAACCTCCGATAGGAGAAGGAACTATAAGAAGAAGAAGAATGAGACCTGAATTTAACAACATGTTTTACATATTATGTAAATTGAATGTTCTTTGCAAATGCATTATAGTTGGCACAAACTTGTTCGTATTTTCAATATTTTGGATGGACAGACATTTATCAGTTAAAAAATCTTTTATAATCTTTTTATATATACTTATTTTTCATATCATTTCTTACAGTATTATGTGGATAGTCCCACATCAATTTCTTTCATTTTCTACATTAATCAATTTTCATAATACTTACGATGTCATAAATTCAACCTCAAACATTAATTCCACTAATTTAATAACTCACTTGTTGGTTTCTCAATAAAAGAGATTTGCAGATTTAAGGCAAAAATTTTATCATTTAAACAAATTTAATTTTAACTAAAGGTTATATTTCTTAAATTATATTCCTGTCACCTCAGCCAGTTGGTCTGTGTCGTTTTAACTGACAAGAACCACGTGGTAAAAACCGAGCAGGGAGACATGTAGCTCCTCAAGTATTAAATTTTATCCAATATCATCGACCTAGTCACCATATAATTGGTAAAGATGTAAACCCATATATGGATGTCATAGCCACAAATTCATTGATATCTTCAACTACATAAGGCACTGAAGATGAACTAATTAGATCGAAAACGTTATGCTACTATATGAATTTTGACGACACTTGTAAAAGTTTTAACTATTATGTTTTTATATACCTAAATGCAATGGTAAAGTGTTTTAACTACTGTATTTTTTTTAAACGATGGTATACAGCCAACTACTGGGATTTTCCCATTAATTTTTATTTTTGTACCAATTTAATTTGCCTACCATGTTGGGTGTCATTTGTAACAATATATAATTGCTTATGGGGCGTTGGAAAGGGGAACTGAACAACTACTGGGCTAGAGATAGGTTAAGCAAATAAATTGAAATGTTTGCGAATGGCTACTCGTGTTTTGTTTAAAGGGGTGGGTCATGGATAAGGTATCTTTATTTGAGGGACTAGGCCACAAACAGAAGAAGATTACTAAACTATTTAAAGTAGACACGGTTTAAAGAAAATCCTCTTGATGGTTAGAAATAAAGGCTTTTCTTTCCTAAAATAGTTTAAGGGTAAAAATCTTAAAAAAAATAATTTTAAACTCATGGTTTAAAGAGAAAAACTTATCGTCATCTATCAAAATAAAATATCAAATTTTTCTGAATTATTAATTAATTACTAAAGTTAACTTTATTTAAAATAAAACTAAAATATGACAATTAGCTGATCCATAAAACTTATGTTTATTTATAATTGTTTTTAATTTGTAATGAAAGCAAATCTTAGTTTATTTTACTTAGAAAAATTTAACAAAAGCTATTTTGTTTCACTGGCTGATTATTTCCTTTTAAATTATTAAGAACGTTAAGAAAGTTTACCTAGGCACGTAACACAGTAACAGGCTACATCAATATGCTTTACAAAGACCGTCGAATAGCATGTTGAGATTAAATTCACCTCCTAACTCATAGAATTAAATGAAAATTCTGCCGAATTCTGTAACTCTATGCCGAGAAAGATCTTTACAGTTCCGAACCCAGTCTGCTTCTCTTTTACTGCTCACTAACTAATTTTCGATGGCAAAAACGAATACGAATAACTGTAACGAATTTTAAGAAAATCCGGAATAAACAATGAAACCGACTGGTTTTGACAGCGGGTCCACCGAGAGTAATATCAACCTCAAAAATCATTCTCTTCCCTGCATTACTTTCCCACCAACATGACTGTAAAAATTAATATTTATTTCCTGCGTAATAGCTAGGCGGAATCACGATCAAACGAAATAGCAATTAAAATTATTATAAACAGACTAAAAATGTTTACATTATCAGTCTTAGCGACGTTTCTAAAAGATTAAAAATATTTTTCGGTGTTTTAATATATACGAGGGAGAACGGGAATGGTACATATTCATATAAAACATTCATTGTTGTTTTGGTAATTATACATTTTTTTAAGATAACAGTATATAAATTAAATAAATACATTTTATTAGTATAGGACGTTTCTTTGTGGGCCGGTAAGGTAAAGCGGGGCGGTATGGTAGTAGTATCTAGATATGTAGATGATCGGCCCTTCCTCTTAACAATTCTAGATCCGCTGTTGTTGAAGGTGAGCTTATTAGGGTAAATAAAGTTTAAAAAACTATTTACTTTATCCAAGACATACATACAGAATATAAATTAGCAATATTAATCGCAAATATGGTAGCTAACCTTCACTTTTCCCTCTTCTTCCTCAGCTGTACCCTTTTTACGGGCCCTTGTTCCCTACTCTTCTTCGCCACTAATTTCTGTAAATCTTGCCTTCTTCATCTTAATTTTCTCTGCCACACAGTCCTTCCATCTTCTCCTCGGTTTTTCTCTTCCTCTCTTTTTCTTAACTTCTAACCTAAGATAGCTAACCTTTACTAACTGGATATATGACTACAAGAAGAATAATTTCAATATGTAAAAAGATTGCCTGTGGTATTCCTACTAGCAAGATATGAGAATAAAAATAAGGTGTTTTGTACCTTAGCTTACCAGTAATTTGTCTCAAATGTCGGTACTATATCCACCAACAAGTATCTTCTGCTATACTATGGTTAATTCTGTACGCAATTTCGTGTAGTTTGTTTAAAAAATGTTAAAGATTTTGAAAATATTTAAAAACTATTGTTAATAACCACAGGTTAGTTAGAAATATATAAAAATGACTTTAAACCGTTTTCGTTTAGTTTGATAGTATGACTTGTGTATATATGTCTAAAAAGATACTATGTTGGTGCGGTGTAACTTCAGTTACTCGTTTTAAACCTCACCAATATGTTAATTTGGCTTCTTTTCCAATATTTTCTATTTTGACATTCGTTGGCAATTGAATCGTTAAAATCTTTTTGTTCTACTTGATATTTTAAACGTATTAAATGCAATCAATTTACTAAAAGTGTTTGTAATCGTTGTTTTTACTAAGCAGTTATTGTACAACACTAAAACCGTATGAATATAAAGTAAGTCAATGAAACACATACAAAGTTAATGAATTTAAAGTCATTATTTATTGTAAACGTTAATTTTATCAGTACCGTATACAGTTAATACAACTTTGTAAAACTAGACATGTGAAAGTCTAAAGAAATTAAAATAAAAATTAAATCATACTGTGAGAAAAACATACGTCATTTTTACATATTTTTAAAATGCGCTGAAAAGAAAGAAATTTTATACGTAATTGTTAACCACGTTTTAATTTTAAATATTATTTAAATATGGATATTAAATTTTAAGTTTAAGAGGTTTTATTGTTAACATTTACACAAATCTAAAATATTTTCAGTTTATACTGTCCCTTCTGTTTTTTGGAATATAATGAAATCAAATGTAAATAAAATATCAATGTAAAATAAAATTTACTGAGGTCACAAAAGAGTTTTTATTATTACTTTTAATCAATTTCAAGTGAAAATAAAGAATCCTTTGGTTATTCTTTATAATAGGCTGAAAAGACAGGATTTGACTGTGTCACAATGGAGACACTGCAACAAAAACCACTGCATATTTTGTTATTTACGATGAAGAAAGAGCGTCACAAACAGTTAAGGTAAGATTAGATAATAAAATCGTGATAAAATTAACAAAATATTGCGTAGAAAATACTCAAGACGTTTTTAGATCATGCGAAATATATAGAGAAATAGGCAAAGAAACGAAGCACTAAACCTACCAAATTTGTGAACCTTCTTGTATTCGTTTCTGAAAAATGCCAGCAAAGTTTGTGAAAAAAATTCATAGTGGTAAAATGAAAATTGCATTTTATGCATAAGAAAAATGCAAAATGCAAATAAAGTTAAATAAAATAAAATCAAAATAAATTAAATAAAAATAAATTAGAATACAATAAAGTAAATTGGAATAAAATGGAATAAAGTAGAATAAAACAGTGTGAAATAGAATAAAATCAAATCTTAAATTTGACGAATATTAACAGACTCGCCTTATTCAATTTCAATTGTTTGGTCTGAATTTTATTTTATTTTAGCTTATTATCAAGAAATAGTTTTTTTTTATGTTGCTTGATATTATATTTCAAAGAAAAGTTATGATGCACCGTTAATATTTGATAGTAAGCGGAAAACATACCAACGCGATCTCGACGCGATGGCGTTCACGATCGCGATCGCGATACGACTCGTCTGAAACAATCAAGGGGATCCGCACATACTTGTCGCGACCTGCTGGCCATCAAAGGAATTTGTGCAACGTTCTGACGGCGATGGTGGCGATATAATTAGTTAGCGTTCAGAACGCAGCAGTTTACGTTTATAGCTGGTCGCGTCGGTGCAAATTTTCAAATAAAATTAATATCAAAAGACTTATTGAAATTGTAAAAAAACATGATATATAGTTCCGCATGTCCCACCCAGATTGTAAGAACGTGCGTATTAAAAATAAAATTTAGGATCACATTGGAATGAAGTACATATTACAAACTAAAATTAAAAGCGAGAACTTTTTCCAACAAAGATTTATTTCAGACTGACTAATTATTCAATCTCTATCGGAAACGATAAATTCGTCACCAAACAAAGAATAATTTCACATTTTTACTTAAATAGGCAAAACTGATAAATCGTCTTTTTACGTTGTATCTACAGGTCCGTCGCGAGTATTTCTTGGTTACAGTCGGCCAAACCTGACACCTTCGCGCCCTCGAAGCCTCAGCGACGTTTACCTGTACCTAACAGAAACAAAAACATAAATTAGTTACCATAATAAGTCTAAGCTTCTTGGTGTAAGTTGACTTCTTCCCCGGACGTACACGTTTTATACAACTTTATCTTATCAGAGGGACACATACCCTTGTATGACAGGCGCGTACGTTTCGCTCCTGGCATGTCTTCTACAACATATCGATCTTTATCGAGTACTTTCGTTATTATAAAGGGACCCTCATAGCGCGGCCCGAGCTTGGTACTTTTACCATCATTGGCGCTTTTAACCCAGGAACACCTCGTAAGGCATCTTCCCGGTAGTAGAACAAACTGTTAAGTTTATATCCCACCGAACCTTGCTAACCACTTCATCCCAACGCTCTTTGATTTCGACTGTTGCAGTCAGAGCATTCAGAATGACACGATTCATCCGCTCTACTTGGCCGTTTGCCCTTGGAGTAGCGGTGGCACATAAAACGTGTTTAATTCCGAGGCTAACGCAAAAGCTTTTGAAAGTCTGGCTTTTAAATGCAGTGCCTCTATCCGAGATTATGCGCTGTGGAACACCAAAAAGCTCTATAATTTCATTTAGGAATTTTATCACAGGATTCGTACTTGTATTGGGCACTGCTTTCATAATGGTGAACTTCGTGAATCCATCCACAGCCACGATAACATAGCTGTTCTTTCTTTTGCTCTTCGTAAAGGGGCCTAGATGATCCAAATGGATCGTATCCATTGGTATTGCCCTTTTCTCTATTTTGTTTAAAATACCAGTCGGTTTACCAGCTGGTTTCTTATTATATAGGCAACCTAAACAACACGAGATATAGTTCTTCGTATAATTTCGCATTGCAGGAAACCATGTTTTCTAAATTGCCTCTAAGGTCTTATCCAACCCGAAATGGCCTGCACCATCATGGTAGTACGTTAAAATATTCTTTCTTGCTACCTTGGGTACCACCCAACGTCTTCCTTTGGGTGTTTTTCTATAAATTCTATTATCTTTTAGAACATACTCCTTATGAACCTTTCGTTCTTCTGTACTAGTGGGTACTCCAGACAAGATTTTGTGTAAAATTTTACAGCGGTTGTCAGTAAGTTTTGCAGAAAGCACCCAATCATCCTTCTACTTCTTAGGGCATCGACATTATTCATTTTTGAGCCAGCACGATATTCGACTTCAAAATCAAATTCTTGAGTAGACAACCACCATCTACCAATCCTTGGAATCAGATCACGTTTAGTTAGTGTAGCACGTAACGCATTACAATCGGTGACAACCTTACTAACTAATAACAACCTGACTAACAAATATACTCTGAACTTTTTCAGCGAATTAACCACGGCTAGCGTTTCTAACTCATAAGAGTGATAGTTTTGTTCTTCTTTGGTAGTTGACCTGCTAAAATATTGTATCGGCTTTAATTCTTCATTTGGTTATACTTGTAGTAGGATGCCTCCAATTCCTATTTTACTAGCATCTGTGTGAAATTCCGTAACTGCCTCGCGATCGTATATCGCCAGCAGTGGTCTTGACGTTAGTTTTGCTTTGAAATGAAATTCTCCTTGTTGCTTGCGCTTTAGGTTAATATCATGTACCCAAACATCTTTTATTTTTTTGCATAATAAACTGCCTAAATAACTGCATTTTTAAATGGAAAAAAATAGAACGCCCTCGGATAGAGCTTTTCAACGATTCTCATTTTGTTTCGAGCTTCCGTCATAATATGACGTATACCTAATCCGTGTATAATACTAATATACGACATAATGACAAAAGCTCGAAACAAATTAATATCCTTGAAAAGCCCTATACCTTTTATTAAATTTCTTTCTTTTTCAGAATTAATTATGTTACATACCTTCGAACTTGATTGAACTGCCTTTCTTCATTCAACACTACGGCAACAAACAATGCTTCTTCTTTTTTTAAATCGCACATTGTATTCATGTACTATATATATATATATATATATATATATATATATATATATATATATATATATATATATTCAACTGTATGATTAAATAATTTTATACTAATGAAATCGCAGGTCGCTATCGCGCCGATGTGTTTGCTTTCTACAGAAACCGAGATCGCCATCGCGATCGTGGTCGCTTAGATGTGTTTTCCGCTTTAAATGTTATTCTCATTTCCTTTGTGACTCAAAAAGAACAACAATTACAAAGAGAACAATAGTTTAACACTCATTTGTCGAAATCATCATCATCATCTTTGGCTCGACAATCATCTGTGGCTGATTGTCGAGCCAAAGATGATAATGCTCTAACATTAGACGCCATTCTGTTTGGTTTCTGGCAACGTGTTGTCATCTTCGGATCTCTAGTAGGTATCTCTAGTTCAGTCTTAGCTTCATCTAACCACTTAATTCGTGGTAGACCTCTGCTTCTTTTTCCCATAGCTGTTCCTGTCGTTTGTTTTTTAGCAATCATGTTGTCAGGCATTTGTATTATGTGTCCGGCCCATCTGTCGCTGTGTTTGAATGAACGTTACGATATCTGGTATATTAAAGAGTTGGTATAATTGAAAATTACATTATTTGCGCCACTACCCTTGATTCTTTATAGCTCCAAATATTTTGCGGAATATGTTACGCTCGAATATTCCTAGAAGTCTCTCATTTTTCTGCGTTAGAATCCACGTTTTTGCGTCGTATGTGAGGACCAGCCTCAGCAATGTTTTGTATATATTAATTTTAGTTTTTCTTTGGGTGCTTCTTGGGTGGAATTGTTTTTGGAGTTCATAGTATATCTTATTTGTAAGGTTTATTTTTCTTTTAATTTCTTCGCTTGTTTTATGTGTAGTAACGTATGTCCCTAAAACTTTCAGAAAATTTTAGATTTAAAGGTATTATTGGTAGGAAGCATTGGATCAAGTTTCCATTGGAAAATAAAGTTAATAAACAACTTAAACGATATAAACAATGTTAATTTTGACAAATGCAGTTCGTTAAAAGGTCGTAAAAATTTAATATTCGTCATAGTATTTATCGTGTAGTTGAACATGTACCAAAACGCGATATTGTAAGAATTTTTAGTGCTCGAAATATTTCTGGGTCAACGCTTTACCAAACAATTAAAGAGTGCGAAAATGGTACCATGTCTTAATTTGCCCAAAAGTGGAAGAACAAGAGTTTTAACTCCTGCTCGGGAACAGAGATTAATTTAGAGTATGGAGAACCAATTGGTATAATCTTTACGAAATGTTGGCCGAAAATATAATATTTCACGAATGACTGTAAGTAGAACAATTTCTAAAAATAATTTAAAAGAAAAAAACTCCTAAGTAAACACCAGCCCAGTTAGAAAAAATTCCTAGATGTTGCCATGCATTGAGACGTATTAATTTTCCTTGTAAAATTCTCATTATTGATGATGAAAAGTATTTCACTTTATCCAATTCCTAAATAAAGGGCAACGACGGATTTTATACAAGCAATGTACAAGATGCACCAGACGAAGTTAGGTTTAAGAAAAAAGTGAAATTTTCTGATAAAATTTTAGTATGGTGTGCCATCTCAGAAGCTGGTGTTTCATAGCCGTTTGGGCGTGTTCGGGGTAATGCTCTCAATGCTGACAATTACGTTGACAGGTGTCTTGACAAAGCTTATTTAATTTATTAATACTCATTAACGCAATAATAAAATTTTGGCCTGACCCAGCGTCATGCCACTACGCCAGGAGAACGACAGATTAGTTAACTGCTCAAAATATAAATTTTGTTCCCAAGCGCGACAACCTTCCAAATGTATCTCAGGCGACGCCGATAAAAGAGTTGGGCAATTTTGAGTCGAATGGTGTATAATAATGACTGGGAAGCCCAAAATGGAGATCAGCAAAGGCAAAGAATTTTGCAAAAATTTTATGAGATCGACTTGGAAACAGTTCAAAGGCTAGTTACTTATTTTTTCCAAAAACTTTAGGGACATGCTTCAGTTACAAGCGAGCCAAGGTATGTAAAGCTGTCAACACGTTTAAAGATTATGACTTCCAAATGGTGTTTCCCGTTCCTTATTTGCGATACGATCCTTAGTAACCAACATGTACTTGGTTTTGTCTTCGTTGATGACTAAAACGACATTTTCCGCCGCTGTTACCAATTCTAGGAAATATTGCTCAACATCTCGCTTGCTACGCCCTATTATGTCAAAGTCACCAGCATATGCTAAGATTTGAATCAATCTATTGTAAATAGTACCGCCGTCCCTAATTCGTGTGTCTTAGGCGAGCGGTTTACCCCTCAAAAGACGCTTAGAAACAGAATATACCTACTAAAATTCTTTATGCATTTCTAATGAACCAAACCTTTTTTATTAAATTCTATATATTTTTCCAAGATGAAATGTATTTTTTTTAAATTTTTACAAGTGGGCCGGCAATTGTTATTAACAAATAACTTATACAAAAAAGCAATTTCACCGAATTGCTTCGAAATTAATTTTTTTAAGTGTATCTCATCAAAATAAACACTTTTTTTACTCTTGATAATTTTTCGAAAAATTCTTCCTTTTCGAGTTATTTGCATTTTTTTGTTGAAAAAATGCCTTAATTAGTGATTTTTGGGATTTTTTTTCTAAAAATCTACTAAATGAATTGCAATTCTACAAATAGCTTTATAATCTTTAAACCGTCGAGTACAAGTTAGAATATTTTAACAAGGATAATTTTTTTCTATCTTGCTAAAAACGTGGACCCAAATATTTCGAATATGCCTTTCGAGCAGTCTACCGCTAAGTGTGTACAGCGGTTGCGGCGATACAGGCGTGCGGCGCGTAGAAATATTTGTTTAAATTTAAAAAATTAATTCAATACAAATATTACGTACAATTTATTTAAAAAAAAAGATATTTCTAATTTTTTTTATATAGACATATTATAATTAAAACAATTAAAATTAATTTTTTACAATGCTATAATAATGTAATTTTTCTTTTAATATACGTGGTGACTATATTATTGAATGTTTAATTACAGTGAAATACATTAAGCAATATATAATTAATTTTTCATTAAAAAATATAATAAAATTAAAATATAATATTAATTATACATCGTTTTCATTCGTCAATAATTTGAAAATTTTCGTCAACAGCAACAGGATTTCCATCTAATAAGCTGATTTCATTGTCTTCAATAGAGTCGTCTTTAACATTTTTACAATTCTCTGGTGTACATGCACATACCGCGCAGCATTCTAAATTATAGGAAATACAATTACAATTTTTCGTAGAACATTTTCCGGTACATGAGCAGAAATGCTTTTGTAACATATCTAAACTAGTTTCGCCTTCAAAATAATTAAAATCGAAATAATTATTTTCCATTGTCCAACCATGGGTTAATGGATCAAGAGATGAAATAATATTGTTTTTTGCTTGAATCCATTCATTTATTTGCCACTTTGCTCTTAAGTAATGTTGTAATAATGCTGGTTTCGAAGGTGGTAATTTTTCATTAGATGCATTTTTTTTAATGCAATATTATATATTAATTCATTTATGGATTCATGATTTTTTTTAAGCTTATTTTGAGGGTCATACAGTTTAGATAAAAATAGAGTCAAAACTGTAAGTCCTTCATCTAAAGGTAAAGTAGGCAAATTTCTTAATTTTTCCAATTGACTATCAGTTAATTTCTGCAAAGCTTTATAAGCCTTCTTTTTTCCCATATCATAAACTTGTGGTATCACAACTTGTTATAGAATGCATTATTAGCATACTGTTGCACATTATTTTTCCAATTTCTTTTGCAATTTGATGTACAGGTATATATCGAGAACGATCCACATTTTTTACAATATTTCCTGTGTGAAACCATAAAAGTGGTTCACTTGTGAAATCATGATAATGAGATAAAAGTAAAATAAATATATCTGTATCTGGAGATTTAACAATAATTTGAATTTTTTTATCCAAATGCTGCTCAAATCATATATATATATATATATATATATATATATATATATATTACATTATTAAAAAAGTCGAAAAGATTCGAGCGCCTACAGCACCTCAACCGCTGTACACGCTTAGCGGGATAATCTCGATAGGCATATTCGAAATATTTGGGTCCACGTTTTTAGCGAGATAGAAACCATTTATCCTTGTCAAAATATTCTAACTTGTACTCGACGGTTTAAAGATTATAAAGCTATTTGTAAAATTGCAATTCATTTAGTAGTTTTTTAGAAAAAAAATTCCAAAAATCACTAATTAAGGCATTTTTTCAACAAAAAAATGCAAATAACTCGAAAAGGAAGCATTTTTCGAAAAATTATCAAGAAAGAAAAAGTGTTTATTTTGATGAGATACACCTAAACAAATTGATTTCGAAACAATTCGGTGAAATTGCTTTTTTGTATAAGTTTTATATTTGTTAATAACAATTGCCGGCCCACTTGTAAAAATTAAAAAAAAAATACATTTCATCTTGGAAAAATATATAGAATCGAATAAAAAAGGTTTGGTGCATTAGAAATGCAAAAAGAATTTTAGTCGGTTGATGCTCTGCTTATAGGGGTAAACCGCTCGCCTATCTGGGACTGCCTTTTCCTTTTCCTATTTGTCGAAATAGTTTCTACAAATGTTCTACAATTGAATAAAGAACAAAGAATTGCGTACCATACTTTCATTGAACTTTGAATATTGGATCTAGTGGAATTTACTTCCTTAATGCTGGTAATGAACATTGTAACACAGTAATTTTATGGTTATCGATAAGGATCAGATCGCAGTAGCCCTAGTGTTTGCTTCATCTGGAATATGTGAAACTTTATTGGAAGGCGAACTAATTGCAAATTTTGCCTTAAAATTACCATTAAACAAATTAATAAAACAGCAGACTGCAACATTGCCAAAAATAGAGCAATTGCGAAGATTTTACAGTTATGCAAATTAATTATTTGAAATGAATGTACATTGGCTCACAAGGATCATCATCAAGGAGATCATAACAGGAACTGGACAGAACTTTAAAATATATTCGTGACAATCAGAAAAAATTTTGATGGAGCCATAATTTTATCTGTGTATCTTATTTAATAATTATTTCCCAATTAACTGTTGCGGAGGAACTAAACGCACACCTAACATCATCAAATTTGTGGCGGCATGTAAAGACGCCCCGATTGACAAATAACATGCAAGTGTTTTTGCAACAGATTTAAGTGCAATTGTATTTTCGAAGTAGTTGTTAGATATTGGAAAGGTAAAGTCGCTATTGACACCTCTACCTAATTAATTACCCAGAGATTTCTATTACTTAACAAACTTCAAAGAGAAGTTTATTGAATTCTGATACATTATTTTTTTTTAATGCGAAGTTTGGCGGGCTAGCTACTTTTTATATAAAAACAGTGGTATTTATAATAATTTGAAATAGAGCGAGGAGGAAAACGCACTTAAACTATGTAACTTAAATAATATCTCTGGACTATGCGTATGAGAAAAAAAAGTATAATATTCTCTTTTCTCAGTATCAGTATAAGAGCTGCTACAGGAAAGAATATAATGTGTATTATATAGCATTTTATAGTACTATCAACTGCTTAACAGCGCCAAATTGAAAAAAGTATGTTTTGGATAATTTCTTTTAAGTTTTATATAAAGATGCATGTATTCTAAAGCTTCCGCAGATGAGTTCACCCTGGACACCAGATACCATGGAAATCATTAATATTTCCAAAAAGATTTTTGACTGATTTCGAATAAAAATAAAATGAATCTCCAGGAGAAGAGTTCCAGCCTGGCCACCACGGAAATTAAGGACCATCATCGTCATCATATTCATGTTCAGTGGCCTGGAAAACCCCGTGTAACGACTGTTGACCAATTTAGAATGAAATTAACATACTCCAAGAGAAGAGGCCATCCTGGGCACCAGGTAGCTTGAGAACCATCGTCGTTATCATATTCTTATTCAATGACTTCAAAAACAACCAGCAATAAAATTAAACTTATTTTTGTTAGTATTTTCTAAGTTGCAAAATGCTTATGCACTTTGCTTATGCATTTACAACGTATGCTGCACCAATTTAATATAACCGCCAGAAAATTTAACATGTTAATTTCCCCAAAAAAGACAAAATGCATGGTTACAACAGCAAATTTACTCAGATGTAAATTGCAGCTGGAAGGTCAGATAATAGAACAAGCGATGGAGTTTAAATATCTAGGCATCACATTATCTAGCTACTGAAAGCTCGAAACCGAAGTGGAAGATCAAGTGAATAGGGCAAACAGAGCCGCAGGCTGAATAAATGAATCAATATGGAAAAACCAAAATATCGGGAAAGAAACGAATGGCAGAATTTACAAAACAGTCATCAGACCAATAATGACAAGCACGGCAGAAACAAGAACTGACACAGAAAGGACAAAAAGGATTTTAGAAACAGCAAAGATGAAAACACTTAGAAAAATTGAGAGTAAGACACTATGGGACAGAGCTATAAGTACAGATATACGACGTAGATGCAAGGTGAAGAATATCAAGAACTGGGTGATAAATAGAAGAGTAGAATGGAACGATCATATAAGCCGAATGATAACAAATAAAGTAGTAAAGACGGCAAGAGACGGTTCCCCAATAGGAAGAGGATCAGTAGGAAGACCACGAAAACGATGGAACGACAACTTACTGGAAGCACATTGAAAACCAGACAGAGTCATGTCTATATAAAAAGAAGAAGAAGAAGAAGGCATAAAATTTACAATTTAATACAATTTACAAAATATTTTATTGTCTGGTTTCGCCGTATTCGTTTACTATTCTTTTCCAATCACCTCTGTTTTTCACTGTCCCTCTCCTGTCAAGAACTCCAATACCTCTTAGATCATTTTTATGGATATTTTTTTTTATTTTTTTAAGTGGACGGAAAATTGTTATTAACTAATAACTTGCTTTCTTTTCGAGTTATTTGCAATTTTTTGTTGAAAAAAAAATTAACTAGTAATTTTTGGGATTTTTTTTACAAAGCTACTAACTTTATTGCAATTTTATTAAAAAGCTTTATAATCTTTAAACCTTCAAGTACAAGTGAGACTATTTTGAAAAAGTTAAGTGGTTTCTATCTTGCTAAAATACTCCAGTCGTCAGAGACGAAAATGCCATTGAACCTCTAAAAATCGTACGAACTGAATTTTGCTGAATTTTGTCGAAAATATCAACTTTAGGACGCTAAAAAGGATGCAAAAAAGTTTACCACTTTTACCACTGTGCTTTCTTCTAAAACAACCCAAGTAGAGGGGGAAAACGGAAAAAACCGATTTACCAAGACTCCGTCTGCCATAGGAAAAAATGTTTCAAATAAAAATGTAGCTAAGATAATTTGGAACAAAAACATTTATACGCATTTGTTGTGTAGAATGAACCATTCTCTCAGAAACACCGATTGATGTGATCGGCAATTTTGAATGTCAGTTAAGCGCACGAAATCAATGCTTAATAAAATTTGTATCAGCTCGACAGTAAAAATTCAGTATCTTCTGATCTGAGTGTCGTATCGACAAAAATCAAAATGCGTTTTAAAAGTAAGGTGCGCAAATAAAAGCGTTAGGCGTTCACGGCCATCTTCTAACTTGTTAAACTGTTTGTTCGGGCTGTTAGGCCGTTATAAGCTGAAACTGTCAGTTTCAGCTTACAAGCGAAGCAGTAACATCTCCAGAAGAAGCCAACCCCTAGTCTTGGCGAAACGTCAAGAACTAATCTCAAGAGACAACGGCCTAACAGCCCGAACAAACAGTTTAACAAGTTAAGGTGCGCAGGATTTGTAAGCAATTTTTGTATTTTGCCACAAATGAACTTAATGTTTATAATGGTGTTAAATAAATAAACATGACGGGATATTTGACATTTTTTATGATTCTCAAAAGATCAATAGAATGTATTTCTTTCATTGACTGGCCACTATAAACTTTTATAACAATAACCTAATCTTTAAAACCTATAGCATACAATTTTAGTTTTGAGTTTAGGCAACAAATGTGATTCATTTTAAATATGCTTAAAAACACTAAATTTAAACTTTCACGTTACAATTATTGATCTAAAACGTTTAAAACTGCTCTATTTTAACTACACTACTACATTTTCCAAAAGTGCTTAACTTCTGCTATAAATTACACCCAAAACCGTCTTCTTGGAGGCATTTTCCGTAACGTGCGATCATTTGTTATGTGAAAGTTTAAATTGTGTGGTTTTTTTCATATTTCAAATGCTTTATATTTGTTGCCAAAAATTAAAATTGAATTTTTATGTTATACGTTTTGAAGACTGATCTCCAACAATGAAAATTTGACTATGATCGGTCAATAAAAATAATAAATTTTATTGATCTAATGATCGTGAATTATAAAAAACGTCAAAAGTCGCGCAAAGTTTATTTATTGAACAGTTTTATAGAAACTTACTTTATTTGCGGCATAACACAAGAATTGCATACGAAAGCTGCACTCTTCTATTTTAAAAAGCATTTTGATTCTTTGTCGAAAGGACACTCTGATCAAAAGATATCGATTTTTTACCGTTTAGTTAATATAAATTTTATTTAACATTGAACTAGTGTGCGGAATTGGCATTCAAAATCGCTGGTCGCTTTAAGTTTTGTTTCTGAGAGAACGGTTCATTCTACATAAAAACTGCTAATAAACATGTTTATTTAAAATTATCTCAGCTACATTTTTCATTTACAATCTTTTTCTACGACGTAGAGATTTTTGGTTAATCGTAAACTTTTTGCATCTTTTCGGGGTTCCAAAATTGATATTCTCAGCATAATTCAACTTGGTAGCATGATTTTTAGGGTTAAAATCTATGACGACTGGACTAAAAACATAGTTTTAAATTTAAATCTAGATTTCTACGCGCCTCGAGACTGTATCGCTGCAACCGTACACGATTAACGATAAATTGCTCGAAATGCATATTCGATATATTTCATTTCATGTTTTCAGCAAGATGGAATCCATTTATCCCTGTCAAAATATTCTGACTTATACTTAAAAGTTTAAACATTATAAAGCTTTTGTATAGAATTGCAATTCATTTAGTAGCTTTTTAGAAAAAAAAAATCCCCAAAAATTACTAGTTAAGGATTTTTTTAACAACAAATTGCAAATAACTTGAAAAGGAAGCATTTTTCGAATAATTACCAGGATAAAAAAGTATTTATTTCGATGAGATACGCCTAAAAAAATTTACTTGAAGCGATTCGGGAAATTGTTTTTTTTTGTGATAAGTTATTTGTTAATAACAATTTCCTTCCTACTTGACAAAATTAAAAAAAAAATACATCTGAACTTGAAAAAAAAATTGAAAATCGAAGAAAAAGGTTTGGTGCGATAGAAAAAAAAAAAAAATTTAGACAAGACCATGTTGGCATTCTATCCCTATCCATTATTTGCACATGCGCCTACTTGGCTTTTATGCTCTTACCTCTTACCGCATTAGTAATGTTGGGCATCACGTATTCTAACTATAATGTGTTATTTATCCTCTCCCACCCATTTGAAGTACTTTTTGCTTCATAAATTTTTTTTAATATTTTTTACTTTTTTCTCTCTAATACAATTTCCTCTGATTTTCTTAAAATCCATGTTTCACCAGCATACATGTCATCACTGTGGTTTTACTGCACAGTTATATTTTTGTCGTTTTATATATACAGTGAGGACGTTTAGGTTGGAATAAATTTAATATTTTTGGGTCTAACAGTATTTTAACAAAAAGCTTTCACAACTTCAATTTTTATTTTCAAATGCACATCTAACGCTACAATTGAATGTACCAATGACGTCATCACTTTCGTGTAATTGGCCATCGGTTTTTTTTAAGTGGTACAACATATGAGGCACTAAAATAATATTAGTCTAACTATGAATACGTTAAATTTGGATAATTAAGATATTTTTTAAAATTAAAATAAAAAATTTAGAAAAATACTCTCAAATGGTTATTTATAAATAATGCAGTGTAACAGAAGTGGGATTAATGACAAATTTAAAAGTTTTACAAAAAAAACACCTTAAAAGAATGAGGTAAACAAAAAAATATGGACTAAGACCACTATAAATCTGAATGATTTTTTTTCATCTAGTCATTTATCGGTTCATCCTCAGAAGATCTATCTTCGAGATTTCGTTAATCAAATTTTCGGGTAACTACCGCAATGGTAAAGTTTTTATAAAAAGAATGATATACAGGTGGTAGATATGGCAGTAAGTCCATCATGTCGTTTTTTTTGCAGCTGTAACAGTCCTTCTTGTTGGATAGAGTGGAACTTCTATTCTTTTTAAACTGCTAATCAACCTATCAACATTTTTCTTTGGAAAGATCAACAATTTCAAATTCACTTTCGAATTTAAATTTTCCTTAAATTAAAATTAAAGGGGCTCATCTCTCTGAAGTGGAAGCCATCTTAGCTTCAGCCAGTTTTCCGCTTGGTAATGAAATTATTTAAACCTGCTGTACTCAAAAACTCTTGATGTTGCATTTCAGTCATCACAAATCTGGGTTTTCTTTGTTCGGCGATTTTAATGATATCAATTCACTCGTCTGGATAATAGACTGCAATGTGAAATCTACTTTCACCTTCTATTGTACCGAATTAACCATAATTGGCAGAAATGAGTGCCCAGTTACCAAAAGTTTAAGATGCATGATGTTTATATCAAATTCTGGATCTTGTACAAGTTTCAACAAGGATAAACTTATCTTTGTATTTCTATTCTGACCTATACATGAGTCTGAATAAGCAATGATATGTTTATGATTCACAGAATATTACTTCAACTGTTTTACTTAACAAGTTGCAACCTTTTGTCTTGTTACATACATACATGTAACCAGTATTGTTGTTGATGGAATAAATTTTTAGGTTATAGAGATTAAGATTTCTTTTTTAGTACGCCACAGACGTTGTCACATTAGAGAAAGGCGAATCCTTTTGTAAATTAAATGTTACTTTGAATTCATCTGTTGTTTTCCTTGAGTTCCTCCTTAAACTCTCCCCATTTGAATTTGCTTTTCGTAGATGCAACTTCTTTTCAACTGAAATATGTTTTTTTTTAAACATCATTGTCGGCACATTTTAGTTTTAACTCTAGATCATCACACAACTAGCATATATCTTGTTGCAAGTTTCTGCATCTTAGATAATACAAAAATCTAGCATTAATATAAGGATAAATTATGATAAAATAGGAAAATCATAAACCTAAGTAATGCTGCTAAAATTATGAAAATTATACTTACCCAAAGAATTTTCGCTTTCACTAGGTACCTATATATCCAGACCCAGACTCATTAAAATTACAAAATTTATCCATTATAAAACTCGTGTTCTACTGTAAACACAAAAAAATATTTTGAAATGTATTCGGATATTGAAAGAAATAATGGTCTAACTCCTAAGATGTTCCAGTATTATTGTAAATGCATGAATATACCATTTTTTACATTGGACTATACTGAAATAAAATCAGAATAAGAGTAAGATAGCGCCATCTAATGGCGGGAGACTAAAACAAGGAGTTAAACCAGCTTTATACTAATAGATCTCATGAACGTATTATAGAACATTGACGTTAATATATATGTCTATGATATATATAGGTAGATTGATACCTTTTATGTAAATGGCGAGAATTTTCAAAAAAATGGATTTAAACCATTATTAGTCTATATGCCAACAATAAGACAAGGATATTCAACAAGAAACAACTAAATCAAAATACTCTGTTACGCAGACGGCCCAATATTAATAGCCCAAGATGAAGATAATCTGCCAAAGACTGGTTCATAGATTTAACATAAAAGAAAAAGAGTTTAATATGATAATCTCGTCTTAGAGAACTAAAACAATAGCAGTCAGCAAAGAACCCAGCAGATGTAAAATAAAAATTGATTGGCATCAATATTAAACAAGTAATGGAAAAAAAATATCTGGGAATTACACTGTCTAGCTATGGAGAACTGGATAAAGAAATCAGAGATCAAGTAAAAAACGCAAATAGACTGGCAGGATGCCCTAATAACACTATATGGCGAAACAGACACATTAACACTGAGATGAAATCAAGAATTTATAAAATTAGTGTAAGATCAATAATAATATATGCCTTAGAAACCAGAATAGAAACCGACACAGCTACAACGTAAAGGCTACTTGAAACGACAGAGATGAGAGTACTGAGCAGAATTACAATTAAATTACGCTGAGAGATCAAAGAGAAGTGAAGACATTAGAAGAAAATGTATCGTACAGTGTATAAATGAATGGACACAATATAGAAAAAAAGAATGGAATAACCACATAAACAGAATGGGGGAGACCCATGTCATCAAAATAGCAAGAGATAAGTCACCAATCGGCAGAATAAGTATCGGACGACCGCGCAAAAGATGGAGTGACAACCTTCATAGAGGTATTAATCCGCCAATGAACAAGCAGAATTGTTAACAAAGAGGAAGAAGAAGAAGAAGAACAATAGACGATTACGAAAATGCATAATACTTAGAGCCTAAAATAATTATTGGTTTGTGAATTACACAAAAATATTATAACAGAAATAATAAATCTAAAATAATGCGTGATATATTATTAATTTCAAAATGTAATGTATTTAATGACTAACGAAAATTATACATAATTTCAAAATTCATCTTATACTATTTATAATAGAGCCTACATAATATAGTTCGTTAGATCAACTTGCTAGATTTTCGTGAATCACCCTGTACATTTAAATTTATGTTTATAAAGCGCAAATTTAAATTTAAAAGTTAACCGGTCCAGTGTTTTTCATAATATTTTAAAATAAGGACACAAAACTATTCGTAAGTTTTTTCCACACTATATG
This sequence comes from Diabrotica undecimpunctata, assembly GCF_040954645.1. NCBI lineage: Eukaryota > Metazoa > Arthropoda > Insecta > Coleoptera > Chrysomelidae > Diabrotica > Diabrotica undecimpunctata. The sequence goes on from NC_092807.1 coordinate 49,084,215, forward strand.
ATTTAAAAATTTCACCCTGTACATTTATAGTAGACCCTACATGATATAGTTAGTTGAGATTGGGTTGTAACAGAGCTTTTAAAAATATAAAATATAAATAAAATAAAAATATAAATATATACATTAAAAATATAAATATTCATTAAAATAACAATTGTGGACTATTTTAGACCTGCGTGAACCATCCTGTACATTAAATTCATGTTTAAAAAGCACACATTCAATTTAAAAGTTGACGCAACAGCGTTGGTTATAATTTTTTAAAATAAGAACACAACAATTTTTATGCCATAACTGGTTGCCACACTGTATATATTTTTAACAAGAAACAAATTTACGGGAAGTATTATCAGAACAGCCAACGAGTAAGCACGTTAAATTCTAATTATTCGTTTATCTGTTTTTTCAAAGGTTAAAAACGCGTTTTTTGAATGTGTTTTATTTAATGATAAACATTGGTAAGGTACCCTTTATTTCAACTAATATCGACAACTATATAATAGGCCACGATTTTCTGGCCCCAATTAATAATATTTTGGCACACAAAATATTAATATCCACATCATGGCATCCTTATCTACGTCAACTCAACCTAGTTCTGTACCAGACCAACAACCTCTACAACCTAAAAGTTACTCTTCCGTAACCAGACAACCACTACTAGTGTTTTTCCGTCAAGAAATCAAGCAATCGTATTTGATGCAATAGGTAACACTAAAATTAAGATTACCTTCACAGTTTAAGTCTAATAATTCGACCAACGAATATTATTTTCTGTTCAAGGCTATCCAACAAACAGAATATGCATTTACTCACCAAATGAAAAATTGGTCGATGATTTTATTACCAACCACCGAAAATCAACATTAATCAACAACTCTTACAGGCATGTCGACTAATCTCCCCCAGCCAACGATTCTAACATATGTCCGTCCATTCCACACTTAATCTTAGAATCTGAACCGCAAGCACTTGGTGTCAATTTTTTGTCAACCCTATTGTTTTCTACGGATAGGGACTTTAAGTCCTGAATTCCAGCATATATTAAGCTTCAGGCGGCAAACCTACATATCCCCTTTAACCAACCATACCTTACCCGATTCTTTTGTTATTACTCATGAGGAGATTTCATATAGAATATACTTGTCTTTAGATAACCCGGACTTGCCAAATATGTAAAAACACCAAGCACTTAGCAAAAAACTGCCCCAGCAAAGGTATCTGTATCAGGCGACACAACTTCTATACCTCACAATATAGAAGCAGGTCAGAACCCTATTGAAAATAGTAACAATCAGGTGACTAAAAAAGTAACTAGTGCCATCCAACAAAAGTAAACCCAACTGAACGAACAAACTGTGCAACATGAAACACCAAGTACAAAACTCCTAACTATCAAATAGAAACAGATTAAGTACCACAAAAACGCACAATTTCTGAGCGTTCTACACCATTCTCCTCACCACACCTACACCAACTCCTTCATTAGAACACATCTTTGAATTATCATAAAAAAAAGAGAAAAAGACTAAATTAAACTAAGAAAGAAACCAAAAAAGACGCTAGAGGAAATGCTAAAACCACAGAGAATTATTTAGCGACCAAAAGTCCAATTATCCCTTCAACTATAAACAACTAATAGATTTCTTCAAAAACTGCAAAGGATCTGCGGCCCCACTCAGTATTGCAAGAATACATACCATTAAAATTTCTGAAGTCTCAGATCTACTGACAAAAATATACTCTAAACTAAATGACAGAAAAATTAAAAGTAGATGTACCCGAATAAGAAATAAAATTCTTCGACAAATTGATCTAAACTTCCATATTGAGGCAGACAGCCATACCTCTATACACAAAATACTTACATAATACATTCAGTAGTTTAATTCAATGGAATCTAAATGGGTATTACACCATTTAGAAATGTTGCAAATACTAATCTCAAAATACAGACCAGTGATTCTATGTTTATATGAAACTAATTTTAAAAGCAACACTGTACATAACCTAAAAAACTTTTATTGTTCTTTAAAAATCGACATGCTAAATAGCCAGCGGAGAAGGGAGGAGTAGCCCATATACATAAAGAACGAGATTAATAGTATATAAATACCGAGACGTAAATATCAAAGACGTAACTACCTTTTCCGTATGCAACATATACATTCACCCCAACCAAGAACTTAACCATAACGAAATATCTGACTCTTAAATCAAATACCTACTCTACGACTAATTGTCGGAGACTTCAACGCACATAACCCCTTATGATGTAAAAAAAAATTACGATTTTCGGTAGAAAAGTAGAATCCCTTCTGGAAAAATTCAACCTAAATCTACTTAATGATGGACAAGAGACCCGTTTCGACATAACAACGGGTGAAGGTTCTGCCTATTGACTTATCTATATGCGAACCATGAATAACGCATACGCTTTCATGGGATGTATTACTGGAGCCATACGATAGTGATCACTATCCTATTATAATTCATAACAAAGAATCATCTACAGCTATACAAGAAGTGAAATGAAATTTAAAAAATGCGATTGGAAGAAATTTCAAAACCATATCCAACCATAACTTGCATGTCATAAATCAAAACAATAATGTGAATGAAGAAGTAGATTATTACAAAACTGATAATAGATTCAGCAGATAAAAATATTGGGAAAATAACTTTGCCAGTAAATTCCATCCAGTTCCTTGGTGGAACCATGAATGCAAAAAGCAATAAAACAATCCAAAAAAGCGTTTAATAAATTCAAACGACAGAAAAATGAACAAAATTCTTTAGAACTCAAACGACTTCGAGCTATAGCCAGATTTACTATCAAAAAATCAAAGCGCTAATCTTGGATAACATACGTTTCCAACAATTGACAGTTGTACTTCAATGACAACTGTATGGAAAAAAGTAAAAAGAATATCTGATACAAAATTACACAAGTCGATAAATCTGTTAGAGCAAATAATGTAATATATAAATCTTAAAAGGAAATATTAAATATACTGCATTAGGTTATGAAAAAAACTCAAGCGATGCAAAACTACTCACCAAATTTCTTAAAGAACAAAAGAAATGAAGAAAAATATATCGTAGACTATAAGATCAAAATAACTTTCCAATATTGATGGATGACTTAGAAACGGTAATGGAAAACTGTAAGAAACTCGTGCCCTGGGGCCAGATAATATACTCACTATTTTTCTTAAAAACCTCACCTACTCATCTAACAAATACTTACTCAGAATGTGCAACCTAATATTCTCAAAAATGTATTTCCAGAATCCTGGAGAATTTCAATAATAATTTCTATTTCTAAACAAAGTAAATCAAAATCAAATCCCGAAACATATAGGCCAATATCTCTTACTTGTAGTATGGGCAAAATGCTAGAGAAAATAATAAATAACAGACTCATGTGGTATCTGAAATCAAAGTGACTTCCGAAAACGACGTTCTACTGTAGACAACCTTATTGATATATAATCGGAATACATGAGGCTTTCGCAAATTAAACAACACTAACAACACAATTTCAAGTTAGAATAGATGGCGTATATTCCTCAACAAAAAATCAAGAAAATGGTATACCACAGGGCTCGAACCTTAGCACTACTCTGTTTCTTGTAGCTATGAATTCTATTATCGCAAAAGTTAAACATCCTGTAAAAGCTAGGCTATATGCAGATGTTTTCGTTATACTTTGTAGAGGAAAGAACCTAACAACCATCCATAACCATGTCCAAAAAGCCATAAAACATATTGAACAATGGTCATTCACAAGAGGTCTTCAGTTCAATACCCTCAAAACCAAAGCAGTATGTTTATGAAAAGTCACCAAATACAACCGAAGAATTTATATTTAAGTGGAGGACAGCTCAAATATGTAGACGAAGTTAGATTCCTTCAGTATGATCTTTGACCAAAAACTAACTTGGAAGATACATTTAAAATATTTAAAAAAGACATGTCAGTCGGGAATAAATTTGTTACGATCACTCGCAAACAAAATATGGGGCGCCGACTTTTCTACATTACTTCATATCTAGAAGGCCCTAGTACGTTTCAAACTGGCCTACGGCTCAATTGTTTACAGCTCCTCAAAAAAAACGCACTTAAAAACAATAGACGTTATTCAAAATATGGGTCTTCTAATTTCCTTAGGAGCACACCACACAAGTCCAATACAAACCCTATACTGGGAAACTGGAGGATTTCACTCGCGTTTAGAAGACAATATCTAAGTCTTTCTTATGTCGCGACAGTATCGTCTAATCAAGATAATCCAGTTATACACAACGTATTCGGTGGCCGCTTCAAAAGTTATTTCCAAACTTCAAATCGAACTGATCACCCTTTCTATTATCACGTATATACCTACTTGTTAGCAATGGGTATTCATTTTTCAGACACCTACGATATCTCCTCAATTCAAACCTCTCCTCCTTGGACAATTCGACTTCCCTCTACCGACACCAGCTTATTGCGCCTAAACAAATCAGAAACGCCAGCAAGTCAAATTAATCAAAAATTTCTTAAAATATTAAGCAAATATGGTAGCTGTTTCAAAGTTTACATTGATCCCTCTAAAAACAAAGACGAAACTGGGACAGCAATCTACTTATCAGATTTTACAGAAGCTTACAAATTACCTTCATATACAACAACGTTCTCTGCTGAACTGTATGCGATACTAAAAGCACTACTTTTAATAGTCAACAAAAATAAAAACAGAAATATTATTATTACAGATTTTCTCAGCTCAATCATTACTAAACGCAACTCTACTGTAATCATCCACTACTCCTTCTCATTAAAAAGGAACTAAAACTTGCAGAAATATGAACATTAAAGTTAATTTTATATGGGTACAATCACACAATCACATACTGGAATCGAAGGAAACGAGGTTGTAGACAAAATAGCAAAAATGCACCTACTAACCCAAACGCAGAAGAGAATCCGAAATCTCTCACACCGACCTGAAAGCATTCTTTAAAGAAAAGATTAATTTAATATGGCAGGACACATGGAAGAACTTCCCAACAAAGCTCTACGAAGTTGATATTAATCATCAAAAATTCCCAAAATTTAACAATAGAAGAGAAAAAGTAACCTTCACTCGCCTCCGGATTGGTCATACTCGGTTAACACACGATTACCTACTAAAACGTGCTGATAAACCTGTGTGTGATATGTGTAAAAGTGTCTTAACGGTAAAACATTGTTTAACATACATATGTATAACATACCATCAACATTAAAGAGTGCTCTTGGAAAAGACACTGATACTAAAAATATTTTCGCCTTTTTCAAAGACTGCAAAAAAATCTAATATTTTACTTTGTATAGAATAAGGTTTATTTCTAATTATGTATTGCTATGGTTAATATTCTATTGTTAAGTTCTAACTCTGTATTACAATCCATACACGCTAATAATCATGCGTCGTTGATGAGTCATGTAAGGAAAAAAAAAAGAAAAAAAAACAAATTTACGTTATTCAATATAACATAAGCGTGATATTAGTGCCAGGAGAACTCTATTATTTCAAGATAAATATGTAATATTTTGCCAGAAGCAAAATATTACAATACGTTTTTATTTCTCATCTAACCGCCTAAAATTACCATTGTTAAAGTATCAGCATATTAAATCTGGCAGTCAAGTAACTAAAAAGGAAAGATACGTACATTTAGAATAACATAAAAAGAAAGAATAGTTTCGCGTTTCGTGTTTCATAAGTAGTTAGAGTTATTATAATATTGGAAAAAAACACATTTTAATTATTTACATTTTTTCGAACAAACAATTAGTACATCGATTGACTACCTAAGTCTGACGTCACAATGGGCGGGGATTAGAAGACCTTTCCAAACAAATCTGTTTTACATCTATTTCTCCCATAAGAAGTTGGAAATGTTGATTTTTTTAATATTTGAAAGCATAAATAAGGACTTTTGGTTCTGAACATTTATTCTGTGCTATTGATTTCATTTGTTGTTCGTGAATTTGTGAGGTAAGAATATCGAAGCATTAAGATATTTTCTGTCAAAGTTGAAATTTTAAGGTTATATTAGGTTTGATAAAAACTTTAACTATTTTTTTATTTATTTCAAGGTAATTTGTTGTTGTTTTTATCAGGGTTATTTTAATGGAAATCAATAAATCATTGAAATTAGTTATGAAGTTGAAAAATATTTAAATTAATATTTTATTCTTTTTAGGTGTCAGTGATTTTATCCTGTAAAAGACTAAAGATATTCGTTTTCTCCTAGTTTCAGTAGTGAATAAGGACTTTTAGTTGTAATATAACATTCTGTGGAAACATTTCTATCAAATTGCTATAGTGAGTGTGTAAAAAATTTAATATACCAAATTCAAGTACAATTAATATCTTGCGCATGATTCTTTGATGCTACTAGCTGTGTAATATAGTTTAATTGATTTTAAATATTTTCTTGTTTATTTCTTTTTATGTATGTTATTTGTAAACTTGATGATATGTGATAAATTACGGTTTTAAAATTGTACATATTGTATAGGCAATCTCGTTTCATATTGCAGCGCCATCGCGTATTTAACTCGAACCTTTCAAATAGACGTTAATACATAACCTTACATTTCCGTGCTTAAAATCGTGTTAGTTTTTATTGAGTTATGGCAAAAAAATCAAATTATTATTGTTGTGTGCATCAATGTGATTCTTGGATAAAGCGTGATAGTAATTTATCGTTTCATTTTTTTTTGCTAAAAAGGATAAACAAGAGAGAGTTTTATTAAATGGCAATTTAGTTAACAAACGAAACGTATGGAAATATCTTCTAAAAATGGGAAAATACCCTAGTCCTTATATGAGTATGAAAGTGTGCAGTTTGTACTTTAATAATGGAAATTACTTTAAGGGCATGTTTATGTATTATATAAAGTAGCTATTATTTAATAGTTAAATATTTATGTTTTAGGAGAAAACTTGTCTAAACTGAGAAGATTGAAAAGATGTGCTATACCCACTTGTAAGTTACCAAAAGTCAACATATTGTCAAAAGAATTCCCCACTAACTCTACTCGCGTTGAACGTTCTAAATACCGCACAAAACAAAAAGTGAACCCAACACCATTCCAGAAGCTCAATTCGGTTTCAGAAGCGAACACTCCTGTGAATTACAGGTATTAAGACTCACAGAATTCATAACTAAAGGATTTAATGAAAAAGCATACACAGCAACCGCATTTCTGGACGTCAGTAAAGCATTTGACAGAGTCTGGCACAAGGGACTCATTTACAAAATGAATTCACTGGGATACAGCGAGGCGATGACATGTCTCCTTGCGTCATACCTTGCTAACAGAAGGTTCCGGATTCGTATAGGGGCAACCCTGTCTGAAGTCGGAGCCCTGGAAGCAGGTGTGCCTCAGGGTGCTGTGCTATCACCATACCTGTATACCATCTATACGGCCGACACGCCAACAGAACCCGGATCTCTGTTAAGTCTTGACGCAGACGACACATCAATAGCAGTTAGCTGGAGAAACCCGGATCATGCAGCTAATCATCTGCAAAGAGCACTAAATAGATTTCAACGATGGTGCATAAAATGGAAAATAGCCTTAAACCCAGACAAAACTCAGGCTGTAATGTTTAGTCACAGAAGAAGTGTACCAAACCGTGAAATCACGATAGACAACACTCCAGTAGAATAGACCAACCAGGCAAGATACTTAGGAGTGTTACTCGACAAAAAGCTTACATTCACGGAACATATCAATCAACAGATATACAAAGCCAAAGCGCTGAAAAGTCAGCTCTCAACGCTCATAGGCAGAAGAAGCAAACTAAGATTTAAAACTAAAATCAGGGTTGCAAACAGCATTATCATGCCAGTCTTAACGAACGCCTCAGCAGCATGGAAACATACCTGCAAGTCGAACAGAATGAAGATTCAGAGATCTCAGAATCAAATCATACGAGACGCCTTAAAAATACCAAAATACGTACCTCTAAGGTACGTATTCAGAGACTCAGGAAAAATTAGGATCTTACGGACGCTAGATGAAAGAGCATATGATATATTTAATGGACTAACAAACCACCCTAGTAGAATGCTAAGAGAGCTGACGAACTACAACGAAAACATCAGGACGGTACACAGAAGACCAAAGCAGCAAATAGCAAGATATAGGGAGATCCCAAACGAATAACAAAGGATGTAATGGTGCATAGTCGTCAAAACCTCAGGATGAAGAAAGATAGGATACCGACCAAAAAAATCATCTCTGGCGAGAGAGTACGCTTTTTCTTTTAGGTTTTTAGGTTTTTAGGTAGATATAAGTCCAATATACACCGGGGTGAGTGAGAGCAGTATACACTTGGGAATGCTCACCCCAACACACGCACACAAATAGGATTAAGGAAAAAAAGGAAAGAATTGTTGCCCAGGCATATTATAGTTCCGAAGCTCCAAGGAAGTCCACAAGAAACAAAACAAAAATAAAAACAAAAAAAAAACAAAAAAAAACAAAAAAACGGTCTCTCTATCTAAATCACTTTGGATTCATTAAATACTTAAATCTTTTTCACTCTACATTTTTGTAACTTCACTTTCATCATAGACCAAATATGGAGAGCCCATCTGGCTCTACATATACCGTTTCAACGGACTAGGCCCTTAAGGCAGATCAGGTGAATACTGATATTCTCGCGAAATCCGAGCACTGAGGTCTTGTGCGGCATACAAGGGCTCAGTGGCTGGACCCTACTCGGGTGCTCGGCCGGCGAGGAGAACAAAATTTATTTTGCCAAATCGGCGGCCGAGTGACCGAGCACACACTATTTTCCGAACATAGAGTCGTCAGCCAAGGCTGGGGGCTCTATGGTCGGAACACACGCTTTTTTCTTTTGTTTTAGGGACTCAAGTCCCGAAGTCATGATATAGTAACTTCAATAGAGTCAGTAATGTAAATAGGGAGAAAAGCCTAGATGTGGCTACCCCTACAGTTAGGTGGCATAACCACAGTCAATAAAAACAGAAGGTGTTCCATTACCCAGGACACCTTAAGTAACTTTCAGATCATAAGCCTCCTCACGTAAGTCACACGATGAGGAGGGGTGGAGGAAAAACCTGGGGGTCAGATAGGTACCACTTCGACTAGCGAAGTGTGACCGGTTTGATCTTCGGACATGTGGATCCCATTCTTAGATTCGTATACACATGTTCCTAGGGGCAGGGTTGATCACTGCTTGTGTGTGTGCGTGAAAGTGAACCCAGAATGTGATCCTGAGCAACCGAGTATTCCAGATGTTGATGTTTACAATATAACAAAATGAGCCATAAGAGGAAGAAATTTTATGTGTTGATGCACTATCGCAATTAAGCGATGTAACAGTAAAGTCTTTTAAAGACTTTTAAGTTTAACTCGACACTCCAAAAGTGGTTACGTTATCAGATATAATAACGTCAGATACCATGTTATGCAGTTTTACAGAATTGCAGAATTTCCAATAACTGAATGATATAGTGTCAGCAGTTAATTTTTCTAACATTTGTAAAATTGAAGTTGGATGTAAGTTATGCTGTTTTATCACCATTGTTTGGTATTACTCAAGGTTTGTGTAACACTTATATTACACAAATGATATTTATACTGGCATAAGTGCTTCAATGTGCTATATATATATATGCCTTCAAGTGCAGAATTACAAAAGAATGTGCCCATTTGTTTTATTAATTTTGCAGATACCGAAATAATTCTGAATTGCACAGAAATAAAAGTGTATAAACCAAAGTGCTTGTGTTGCCGAATACATTTCTATTCTCAGTATAAAGGATCCGAAACCATAAAATTTATGACAGGAGTATCCCCTTCAGAAGTAATCACTTTTGTAAGTAGACCATATGGTGGTCGTGCATCAGACATAATTATCTTTGAAGAAAGTCGTGTAATCGAACAAATTAAGCCATGCTCTGGCAATTATGGCGGATAAAGGATTTCTAATTGATGATTGATTTTTAGAAAAACGAAAACAACTATTTCGTGAAGAAGCAATTCAAAACTCAAACATTACAGCGGCTAGAGTTCACATTGATCGAACAAATCAGCGAATAAAATTATTTAAAATTTTGAGTAATTTACTTCATACTAATTTTATACCATACATACAAAATATCTTTATTATTATCTGTGCTGTGACTAACTTGTCTTCGCCAATATTGGCAGATAATAAATTTTTACAATAATAAATATGTTTCTTTATTTTGACATGCATATGGAATGTAACATATATTTGAAATATTTAGTTTTAACATTAAAAAGAAATTTCTTGGCAAAATCATCATTATAAGGTACATTTAAAATTACCATACTGGCATCATATTGACAATAAATTAAAAAATAACATTCTTTTATATTTAACATTGAAATCCCACACTAAATTTGTTTATAATACATGTGACGTTCCTTTAATTCGTATATGTTATTTTCATTCTTTTTCAGGTAATTTAATGTTTTTAGAACGTCAAAGACTGATTTTGTAGCACCTACAAAAAAGAATAATGATGAAACGGTTGAAAGTGTGAGTCCATAAATGTAATGGTTAGGTAAAGAAAGGGGGCCTTCTTTTCACTGGAGATTGTGGTTATTGGTTTGGCCCATTTATCCTTATAACAAGAAATTTATGGTATTTCCTTAGAGACCAAGCTCATTGTAAATATATTTGGGATAGCTCTTCTGAGCATTCTATCTTATGAACACTTACTATATTATTTTGTATGTTTTTAAGCAAAGAGCATAAATTACAATGCAGTCTTGCTTTTCTGTACGTAATTTACCACACATAATTATGTGACCTGCTCGAAAGACTTTCTCACCTTCATAAACTCTTCCATAATTTTCATTTCGTCCTAGGTAATTAAAATATTCAACTACAGAATTTTTTTTTTTTTCATTTTGATCCATAATGTCCATAATACTAAAAATTTTAGCGTAGAAACCGAAATAAGCTTTAGTAACAAAACACAACAAACGTTTTTTCGATATAGATAAATCTAAGTTCGATATAGATAGTTATGCACAACTCCACCAGATAGAGTTTTGGTTAGGAGGAATCGTCTATAATATTAAAATATTGTTTTTAGATTGGACAATTTCTCGTTGACAAATAAATAAGTAGCATTGAGTAAGGTGTCATTGTCACAAGACATAGGTATATTTTGTATATTTTTTGACGTGACAACGTCTTAAATTAGGTTGTGGCTCGGAGTCATTTAAGAAAAAGTGTAACGCCCGCTCACGTCTGTTACAGTGAGTCGCCGAACGAGAGAGAGGCCCGCCGGACCGGCGAATGCCTTGCGTCTCTCTCCCACTCAAACATGATCGGTCCGCTGCGCGCGGCACTAGAGAATTAGGCGCGTTGAATCGCTAAAGTTAAAAATCGTTGAAAGTATCGTCAGCTGTGTCTGTAGTGAAAATGTGGAGTGCTTAGATTCGTCATTTACAACAACTACAACAATAAAGGTAAATAATTGTACACTAATATTTCATTATCGTAAGCTATGATTGATTGATTAATTGTTAGATTGACACAAAAGTTGAGAAACTGAGTTTATAGGTTATGTCATACTATTGACAAATGTTGATAGTGTTAATTAAATTATTAGTTTAAATCACTCTGCAATCAATCGTAATTCAGTCGATTGAGAAGAAACAGCGCGTATTGCTAGTCAAACATTTAAAATAACAAATTATAACTTCTAACCTGTCAAAACAGGCGACCAAACAAACGAACTAAACCGACCAATCACCACGCGCGGAGTTAGAATTTAACTGTGTTTAGCAAGAATTTCAAATTCCAATTTTAGTAAATGTTTTAATTTTCAACTTTACCATTTACATTTACAAATTTTAATTAATTTCAAATTTATTTAGCAAAAATTTGAACCTTCGATCTGAATAAGTGTTTTGATTTTCAAATTGATTCTTTAAAATTAAAAATATTAAAATATATATAATCAGAAGTGAACGTCACATAACATTATCTGTACTTATTATTATTTAATATGTAGGCAAATACATGTGACCATACTTGGTAGACACAATTGGAAATAGTAATTTTTTATAACTGAAAAAATAAATATATAAAATACTGGTAGCAAACAATAACTTCAATGATCGATATCTCCGCAACTAATTGATATATCGAAAAAATTTTCAAATAAATTTTGTAGAAAATAATAAGATCAATAATATAATATAAAATAAATAATATATAAAATAATATATAAAAATATAATATATAAAATATAAATAATATATAAAATAATAATATAATAATATATAAAATAATATATAAAAAAGACGTTGTCACGTAAAATCTTCGCCCGTAAAACCGACTTTACAGGCAACCGATTTTTTGTTACATTTTTTATTTATTATTAAGATAAATTTTAATAGCAAAACTTGATTATTTTTTCTGTATTATTAAATGTAAATTTTAATCTACTGAATCAACTAACTGGTCCATTGTATTTCACTATTTTTTTATTTAACAATAAATGTATATTTGTTTGGACATTACTGCTGCTAACATTATTTCTTTTGTTGTTTATTTTGATTTCTATTGATAAGTTTAATAAGTAAAAAACGGGTTTACGTTGTGAAAAAAACACAGGATGAATTTAAAAAATAAATTTAATATATCAAAAATTTAAATAATTCATTATTGTTGTAAACCATGTAATTATCTTCTCTACACAAGAAGTAACTGCAGTAGCATTAAAGATGAGCTCCTTTAGATGCGGATTTAGAGCGTTATACCCTTTATAAAAGATACTTATTACAAAATTTACAACAATAAATTCCTGATTGAAAAAATGAACTTGTTACAATTAACTTCAGCGGTAGATTTTAAAATAATACCTGGTTTGAAGACAACTTGGAATCATATATTATAGTGACAATCATATTTTATATTAAAAGAGATCAAATGGTAAAATTTAATAAAAAATATTAGGAACCAAGGAAAAAAAATATATTTTTTTGTTAAATATAACAAATATTTAACAGATTTTTAAAATGACACAGTTAATAATTTTTATTTGTTTGAGAATTGTATTAACATTGTATTGTATTAACATGAATTGTATTTTTTATACACCTCTAGAGACATATGTTGCTTGGAGTTAATAAATCAACAAATAAATATTTCTTTAAAAGTTTACAGATTAACTGGCTCAAGTACAAAATTTGATTGATGTTACAGATCCAAATTTATCTTTCACCATCTACATTCATTAGTTTATTTTTACAAGAATAAATGTTACACCCTCTTACTAACACCAATAAAGTACTTTATGAGTAATACTCCTCAACTTCTTTAATAAGAGAGTATTTAAAATTCGTTAAAGCAGCACATAACAAAAATATCACCATTATTTGAGACACGTAAAAATTTGGAATTTGCTGCAATATATTGTAACACTTTATTCTTCGGATTGCCCTCTCAACATGTATCCTAGCTTTTGCTATGGTTTCTGTTTCATACACCTGTGCCTCTGTAAACTGAGGGGTAGAGGAATATTTAAATGTATCCCCTCAGGCAATAAATCTTTAATTAAGGAACCTTTATCCGCTAGTATAACATCACCATGCAACAGTTTTTAACAATTTGTTTATCAGAAGTTGATCCAGGTTAGGCACTGCTGACATATGTGATGACACCATTTGATGTTACTCCTAGAAGAACCTTCCAGGTGTTATGATGCTTATAAGAACTGTATGTTAATTTTTGTTTTTCCATACTGGTAGGAGTAACTGAGTACACTTCTGTACAATCTAAAATGATTCTTCTTCTTCTTCCTTGGGTGCCGTGTCCGTATTCAGACGTTGGCCGTCATCATGTTTACAATGTCCTGAAACCTTTCTCTGTCGGCTGCTGCGCGAAATAATTCTTCTACTGTGGAACCACACCATTGTCTAATATTACGCAGCCATGAAAGTTTCTTTCGATCAATCCATCTCTTTTCTTCCACTTTTCCTTGTATTATAAGGCGAAGTCTTATAAGGCGAAAATGGTATTTAGGTCCTCTAATTATATGGCCGAAGTATTCTGTTTTTCTCCTCTTTATGGTGTTTTTGAGCAGACGTTCTGAATTGATCATTTGAAGAACATCTTCATTGAAAGTGTGCGAAACCCACGATATCTTTAGGATTCGTCTATAGCACCACAATTCGAATGCTTCTAACTTGTTTAGCATTGTGGTTTTTAACGTCCATGTCTCACAACCATACAATAGGATGGACCACACATAACATTTCAGGAGCTTCTTACGAATATTCATCGACAGGTTTCTGTTGCATAAAACTGGTTTCCAGGTCATAAAAGCCTTACGTGATATTTCGATCCTGGTTATTATCTCTTCATCTGAGTCACAATTTAAAAATGTTGATTTTTAGGCCTCTCCGATAACTTGCTTCACTGACTAGATTTAGTTGTTTGGAGATCTTGTTAATTTTCTGCAAGAATGGCTGTATCGTCAGCGTATCTAATATTGTTGATTACTTCTCCACCTAGTCTTAGTCCCTCTTGTCTGTCATACAAAGCCTCCCTAAAGATTTCTTCAGAGTACAGATTAAAAAGAGTGGGTGACAAAACACAACCCTGCCGTACTCCACGTTTAATGGATATTTTTTCAGTCGGACTGTCTTCAATTTGGATAGAGGCTACTTGATTGTAATATAAGTATTTCAGCAGTCTTATATCATAGTAGGCAATCGAAAAGTGTATCGTGTTGTACTCTGTCGAACGCCTTCTCGAAGTCGATAAAACAAACATAAACATTCTTTCGGAATTCACAACTTTTTTGTAATACAACGCGCATACAGAATAGTGCCTCTCTAGTTCCTAGACCGTTTCTAAATCCAAAATGCTTATTACCCATCCTACTTTCGCATAGAAGGAATGCTCGGTTTTGTATAATTCGTAAGAGTATCTTCAGTGTGTGACTCATCAAACTGATTAGTCTAAAGTCGCTGCATTTGGTGGGCCTGCTTTTCTTTGGTAATGTTATAAACAGTGACTCTAACCAATCATCTGGTATTTTTCCTTCGTTGTAAATTTTGTTGAAGAAAGTGGTTAAGCAGGCAATGCTTTCCTCATCCAAAAGTTTAAGTAGCTCAGCAGGGATTTGATCTGGTCCAGGTGCTCTATTGTTTTCGGCTTTATTGCCTTTTTGACTTCCGAATTCAGTATACTGGGACCTCTGTCCCAATATGTGAGCATTTTTCTGTTTTCTAATTCCGGCAGTATATTTAAGTTTCTTGTGGAGGTTGAAACTGTCATGCTTTTTTGGAGGTCTTCTATTTCTTTACATAAATTCTCAAGCCAGGATTCTTTGGCTTGCTTAATTTTTCTTTTTATGCGTTTATTGATTTCACGGTATTCGATAATATTTCTATTTTTGTGTTGCCGTCGAACTTCCATTAGGTCTAGAATTTCTTGTGTCATCCACTCTTTTTTTGCCAACATGGTGGGTGTTTTCAAAGACTCTTGTACGTTCTCTAAAATCGAGTTTTGAATATCATGCCAGCATTCGTTAATGGTTCTGTTTTCGTTTGGTATATTTGATATTCTGTGTATTTTACTATTTACCTGCTGTGATATGTGTTCGCGCGTGATTCTACAATTGATTATTCATGATGATGATGATACGCGTGAAAATAATTCTACAATTTCTAAATGATGAAAATGCAGTTAGGAGGCATGCTTGATTTTTTCTTGTGGGTATCTTTTCCATCAGTTGTTTAAATAAAATTTCATGCAACACATTTTTTATTTATTTATTCTATGTAAGTACAAATGTCACTTATAAAAATATGCTAAATATACAATAACAGACCCTGAGCGAAGGTTATGTGAGTCAAATTAGAAAAAGTATATAATACAAACACTAATATAATTACTTTAACACATTAAGAATTTTTTAATACGAAGATTAGGTTTAACTATGCAAACAACGTGTATATGGTGTACAGATATTATCAATATTTATATTTATATAACAGAAAGAAAACTTATGTATAAAAAAAACATAGATCCATGTCGTTACAATATTGGTGACAGTGGCTGTACTGCATTTAAACCTTATTGCCAAATCTTCATGTGGTAAATTTAACCTTAATTTCGTAAGTGTCAGAGCAATTGGTCAATTTTGGGTAATATTTTTACTTGCCAGTTTGCGTAATAAGTTACTCAAAATCTTCCATTGTTTAAAATAATGTTAAGTACAGAGCACAGGTTGGTATTCCTGTGTACATAAAAATATGAACGTCATTATTTTTAATTTGTTCAAAACTAAACTAAACTAATCATAAAAGATTTTTTTTGTTTTTTAGTTAGTTAATTTACTTCTTCTTTAGGAAAGTAATTTTCTGCCCTACAGAAGCATTACTTCTTTCTGGTAGAGATCCAGCCACTTTTTGTGTGTATTGATGTGAATGGACCTGGTTCAGGACTATTTGTTGATGGTCCAGTTGCTTCATCTACAATATCAACTGAAGATGAAGTTGTCCCTTCATCTAAAAAGGAATTTATTTGCTGAGTTTGGCTTTTGCTAAAATAAGTATTCCTATTATATTAAGATATTCGTTTAAATCCGATTTTGAGCTTGCCGTTTTTCTGGAGTGAAAAACAGAAACTTTCTCTTTATGTTATGCTCAAAAATTATAGGTCTATTTTTCTTATCTTGTTCCACAAAATAACAACTACAAACTAACGAGCACTAAGATGGTTCTCTATCTTGCCTCCTGAAAACAGACCAAAATAAAGTTATTAATTTTAGCCTAACATACAAATAGCACAATTACGTTTTAAATTATCTTTAAAAATCATGACAGATACATAGTATAAATCTGAAAAGGCAATCAATCTTAAGCAATATAAGCAATATTAAAACAACCTAATAACTACTTTTACCTCATGAGATTTATCCACTTCTGTCTCTTTGAAATTTTAGAAGGGAATACAAAAAACTTGCATATTTTTTGTTCACTGTAATGTTTACAACCTGGAGCAAAGCACATAACCATTTTATTAATTAGATTGATGTACTTTAAAATAAAATAACAGTCCTTATTTACCTCTTAAACAACAGTCCTTAAAGTAAATAAATTCAATGATTTAGGTACTGATTCGTTTTAAAATAACCTGATAAAAACAACAACAAAATACCTTGAAATAAAGAAAAAATAATTAAAGTTTTAATCAAACATAATATATCCTTAAAATATGAACTTTAATAGTAATTATCTTAATACTTTGATATTCTTACCTCACAAATTCACGAACAACAAATGAAACCAATCGCACAGAATGAATGTTCAGAACCAAAGTCCTTATTTATTCTTTTAAATGTTAGAAAATCATCATTTCCAACTTCTTATGGGAGAAATACACGTAAAACAGATTTGTTTGGAAAGGTTTTTAAAACCCCCACCCATTGTGACGTTAGAGCTTAGATACTCCATTAAGTCAGCGAAAAACTTACTGCTCACCAGTGGCGCAGTCACACGTGAAATGGATTTGTAGTCAAAGACTAGTTCTATTTACATTACACTACTATGGGCCGGTTTTTCCATAAGGTATGCGGTCATGTTTGCGATGACTTTATATTCGCCAGCGGTGTTTAGGACAATTGAGTATCAGTGTTCGGTGTTGAAGGAGGACCATTTATAATTTTATAAATTTTTATTGGTGAGTAATATTATTAGATTTCTGTGATTTGTGCTTTGTTTAATAAGGAATAAAATTATTCATTTTGATTTTTAAGATAGGTTTACTTGTCTTCGAAAACCGAATCACAAACAATTTATGTGCATGTCAGTAATATCGCCAAGTCCAATGAACTGTAACGCATTGGTGTTATTAATGAACATAGTAGTATATTAGGGTCATAATCATAGTCCGTGTTCAAGTATCAAATTAATTAATTATTTTATAAAATCCACAAGGAAAATAATTCCTGTAGCTGGCTGTATACCACGTATAACAAAAGATGTTAGTTTTTGTATGTGGGTATATTTTATTTTATAAAAACCCTTAAAAGGGCAACATTAAAAGCACGAACGTTTTCGGAACAACTGTTCCATCATCAGGTTAAAATACAGGTTACCATGCCTGAGCCACCAAAATATCTGGGTAAAAACCCTTTAAAATGAAATGTGTTACCAAAGATTGTACATGATGTTGATAATATTATATGATGTTTAATATTTTAATTAGATTTTACTTCAGGTAACATGCACCCATGCTTAAGTGAGTTCCAGTGTCCGGAGAGTAAACCTCTTCAAACGGACTTCAGCTGGCAAGAGTTGCCAGCTGAACCTCCTAACCATTTTTGTATTTCTAATAATTATTTCAATAGTTACAACTAGTTGTTGTAATCTTTATAATTTGGCACCTCGAAGCGGCGTTCATTTTAAATTGCTAGAGGTCCTTCCTGTTGTTTGTTTTGTTTGTCCATTTTTTCCAGGAGATTAATGTCAGTACCCCTTTGTTTAATTTTTTTCTAGTTGCCCCAATCCGACCCCCTTACAATTCAACTTATCCACGACCCAGCTCTCCAAACAAACCCTCAGTGCCGTTCGCACAGTTTCGTTTATTTTGCTTGCCCTATCCCCACCCCAGTAACTTCTGTCCCAATTTTCAACCCCCTATAATTATACCTTATATGGTAGACAAAATATTTCGTTACCAGACATCTCGAAAAAGACAAGTAGAACACGGCCTAGAAGACCCATGAAAGTGCAAAACTTGTTGACTGTATAGCAGGATTAGCTTTATCTAACCAGAAGACAAATTGAATTAAAAAAAGGACATGCTTTCTTTGCTATCTTAAATACCTCCTATTCATCATGGATACTTCAGGGAATCAGTCAACTCATCAAACCTAGGACAATAAGGCGACTGAAGGAAATGATACCGATGGCGACGATTCGTTTTTTATGTCAATTAACTTTTCCTTTCACCTAAGAAAATATATTTTGTTTTAATATTGATCTCTAAGTTGATGTATAAATAAAGTGTATTAACAACACTTGGAGTTGGTTCATTATCTTCCAAAAATTCTTCAGAATACATTTAAATCAAGTCCACTTTTCTGCATTTTTTGGGGTTATTACATCAAATTTGGCCAATAATAGCAACGTAAATGTCCAAGTTACTCCTTGACCTTCTTAAATTAAATAAATACTTTTTAAAATGTTAACGGGTAATTTTGTTATAGCTATAACTTTAAACCTAGTGGACTTGGTTCACTTCTATTCTGAACCCTCTTATGTCTAATGGGTACAATGAATTATTCAGAGTATTACCTGACAGAAAAGAGGTTGGGTTATTTTGTTTTTCTTCGCTTTTCTTTACATTATTATGTTTTAGATTGGTTTAATTATTAAACCAAAATCAATTTAGGTATGCTGTCCAAAAACTACACTGAAAGGGAAGTTACAATATTGGTAGAATTGATGAATGACACAGAAAAATAATTGATAAAGAGTGTAAAGAAACAAAAATAATAAGTAATAAGCAAGAGTCCTGTGAATGGGAAGAGCTTGCCATTAAATTTAAAGCAAAATCTGCTGTTCGTATACCACGGTCAGTGGCAAAAATTTTGAAGAAGTGAACAAATTAAAAAAAAGCTATAGTACATATGTTACCATGTGAAGTATAAAAAGTACTGTACAGCTACAGGTGGTAGTCCATCAAAGCCAAATAAAGAAACACCGGTTGACTGCATTATAAATTATGTATTGGGCAACAGAATAACAGGAATGATATCAGAGTGTGATTTAAATTTTATTCAAACAGGCAAGTTTTGTATTACATTTAAAATTTAGCCATTTACACAATTACTGCCGCCAACAGAAGAAAAAAGTGGTTAGCTAACCGAGATTGTGTCAATCTAGTCGACACTTCACATTTTGAGTTTTAGGCTAAAGTAAAATACCTTTTCTCCCCAAGACAACCATAAACTCGTCAAATTTATTTCGGTTAGGTAAATAAAATTTAATTTAATGAAATTCTAATAGAAAAATTAATAATGTTTCAACAGAAAAGTGTGAATAGGAAATATGAAAATATGAAATACAATTATTTTTTGTACATCATTTTTTAGGCAGAGCAAAGCTCCGTAGCCCTCCCTCACCTCCACCACTGGTTATAATAGCTCATCAATGATCTAATTAAATAAATCAAAGTACTAAGCACCACTAAAATAAGCGTGCAGTTTTCAAGATGTATCTGTTCTAACTCTGTATAGTTGACTGTGGTGTTAATGGAATCGATTTAATGTTCGTGGATAAATAATCGTACCAGTTTTCGTTTTTTTTAAACAGAAGCGTTCTAGAGGTTTTAAAAAAAAACTAATTGCAGCCATCTTCAAAAAGCTCTAGCTCCCGTTGGAAGCATTTTCGGACTAGGTGAATTGGGTTAATTATCTGAGAAATCTCAGGTCTTCGTTTGTCAGGAGAGTTTATGGACACCCTGTATAAAATGGGGATCAACAGTAAAATATCTAAATCTGTGTAAATAGTTTTAACTTAATAGGTATTCGTGCACCGCATTTTACGAAACTAAATATATGTGTAGTATCTACAACCATTCGAACAAACAGTTAATAGTTGACTTAATATATAAAGGGTATATTTGTTTATGTGAGTATTCAGGAAGTTTACCTTCATAAAATAAATTACCCACCTAGAAAGCTTATTCCCTGAGAAAGCTGTCCGACAGTTTCCTAATCTACTTTCAGCAACTTTACCCTCGCCCACTGCGTCACTAAACTACTAATTCACATTTCACATATAGCCGGAAACATTTTAGAACTTGTAAAAAGAAAAGTCAACGTGCAGATATTGTGGCTAATGTTACAACCCCACATATATGTATATACATACAGGGTGCGCCAAACCTCTGGCTTTCTTTGATTATGGTTAAACCACGGAGTATATAAAAAAATGTTTATAATAAAACTGATGTATATCTAAAACGTCTATAATTTAAAATTATTTTCAATTATACAGGGTCAGTTAGACCACCTTTGATGTATATTAAAGACGTCTATCACTGTCACTGGGTCAGTGAGAACAACGGAATGAATTAAATTTGTGTTTTTTTAAATCCTCTGTATATTAAGCCATTGTTGAATATATTTTTTTTTTTAATATAAAAAGTTTTTATAAGGTTTTGTAGGTGTAAAATTAATAATTTTTGATATATTTATACTTTTATTGTGAAAATGGTAATAGTTAAAGTGCTATGAATTCTTTTTCTTCTTCTAATGGCACTACAACCCTTTGTGAGTCTTACCCTGCTTAATAATGTTCTTCCATTCTGCCCTGTCAAAAACTTTCCTTCCTTCCTTTTACGGGGCCTTCCTCTTGTTCTGTTTCCTTGGGGCTTTCATCTCTAGACTACTTTTACAGCTCGATTATCTGGCATTCTTTCTAGGTGACCAAGCCAGTTTAGTCTTTGCTACTTTACAAATCTAACAATATGTGCAATATGCGCTCTGCATTAGTTCATCCAGGTCGTGGTTCATTTTAATTCTCCACGAACCATAGCTGCATTGGGTTGGTCCAGATATATTTTTTAGTATTTTGCCCTTAAATATTCTCAGTTGATTTTCATCAGTGGTTGAGAGGGTCCACGTTTCACATCCATATGTGACCTGTGGCTGTGGATTAGGTTTTCAAAATAATAAAAATGTCAATGACAGGTCAAGTTTTTTTACTGAAATATATTTTTTTTAAATTTAATATCTTTGACATCTAGTACTACAATCTACAGTGTGATCACTATTTTCAGACTCACTATACAAAATGTTCTCATTTTTTTTAACGGATTAGGGGAGAGTGAGCACCACTGTGTGCACCATGGGATAGTCGCAAAAATTTTTTAAATCACGCGCTAGAAATGGCATTTAGTTCTACAGAGTATTCGTGTACAAACTCATCACTTTATAGCCCCCCCTAAAATTATAAGACCCTCCGGCATCCTTTGGAGATAGATAAACTCATCACCGCAGGTAGGTAAACTCATCACCAGCATTTTTGCCTCTAGGCGCTGGTTTCTTATGCGAAAGATTGCCTGTTATCTGTTTGTAACATTTTTTTTTTGTGATTAAAATATTAAATTATTGTTAATTCTTTTACCCCCGTGCTGATACGCTCATGGTCGGTTTAACAGAAGCAAAATTTTTATTGAAACTATCGACTACCTCAAAATACGGAATAACCGACTTATTAAAAACGACGGTTTAGGTAATCCTCGGTTTATTCCTTCCGTCTGTAAGGCCGGGTTTCTGTATGATAAATTTGGGTTTTAATTAATTAATAAAATAATCCAAAGGGTTTTAATTTTCTCGTATCCAATTGCTGGCACCGTTGTTTAACTAGAAACTTTCGGAATTTTTACCTACTTAGAAATACTACAGGCTGATCTGTCGTTTTTGAGGGGGAGATATCCTACCTTTCTTTGGTAGTTTGGTCAATTTTTGCAGAAAAGAGACCACTTCTAAGTGGTCGTCTCTGTGTTACCTTCTTTGTGCATTTTCTTTCTAAGTGTATATACACTTATATATTTGAGTTTTTTTATCTAAAATAATATTAGATTGAATATTGGTATAGAGTACCTTTAATTTTAATTAACTCCAGTGCTGGATAGAAGTAAAGTATTATAGTAAAGTAAATTAACTTCAGTGCTTGATACAAGTAAAGTATTATAGTAAAGTAAATTAACTTCAGTGAATTAGTACAGCAGTCATCAGGAATTACTGTAAGTTACCATAATCTTAGTATCTCCACTTATCTGGGCGAATAATATGGTATGGTATCGTATTTTTTTAATCATCTGGGCGAATCTAAGTTCATCCATGTCTTCACCTGTAGTTGAGAGTAACTACTGATGTTTGCATTCTATTTAAAGAACATTCAATATTTTCTTACGAAGTTTCCATCAGCTACTAAGAAATTTCAATAAATAATAATTACGAACATTTAGTTCTCAATCATTAAATAATAGTGCGAGATAGATAATCAACATAACCAAGTGCGGTTTGGTTAAATTTTTATTTCGGTAACCTTTTTGTATTCTTGTAAATTTAGATTTGATTAATTTTTGTTATTTCCTATAATTGTTATACATTTTTAACCCAGTGTCTCAAAATATGCCCATTAAACAGCAAAGAGAGACCTTCTTTAATCAACTTTGGTTGAATTTTTTTCTTACTCACTATCAGGCTCTCTTCGCTGATAATTGAACCTGTGCATTATTATATTGTTGTATTTGTAAAGGTACTTATTATTCATATTAGTGCTTATTTTTATGTGTACACCACCATTTCATAATTGATGGTGTATTTTTATTACTTGTATGTACATTCAGCTACCGACATCATTGTGTTGTTGAATATATTGTTTTCGTTTTATGTATGTATTTTATTTGTCGACTACTGTTGATCAGTTTCCTGAAATAATAATAACTCTGAATATTTGCTTATTATATTAAATTATTATTATACCTTCGACCAGAAGAAAAATCAGGCTGATTAAGTTTTGTAGGTAAGTAGGTGGACGAAGTCCTTCTAATATGTTTATTATTTGTTTATATAGTGTGTTGACCAAATTTATTTAATAATTAACTGTTGGTATCTTTCCTTCGATTTGGTCTCAGAACCAAAATATCTTTCTTTATCTCTTTTTTTTCTAAGGTTTCTTAATTTCCTCCTTAAACCATAAAAAAAATAAAGGGGCGCCCTGTTTCTATCTTATCGTATCTTTGGTAATTTTGCCCTCTATCTTTTTGTTTATTTCTGTATCTTTTTTAATATCTCTTCCTATCTTCCTATCCTATCTTTACTTACTTCGTCCGTTGGACCCATTCCCGCTTCCAAAAGCTAGTTTCGAACCCACGACTCGCTCTCCACCAACCAACTGGCTGCCGTCCGCAGTGTCTCCATTGGTGACCTTTCTAGCACCATCCAAAAATGTTTCCGAGGTTACATGTTTCACTTCTCGTTTGTATGGTAATTTATTAAATTCAGAAATTATTTTTAGCAAATTGCTTTAAAATAGATATTAATATCGGGTTTTCTTAGAGTGTAGCATATTAGACGTATCTGCCAATCTAAACGGTTTTGAGATCTGAAAATTCATCAGTTGCATAATTCTTCGATAGTGAAGTTTAATTAAAATATTTATGAGAATTTTCTGATTCCATTTATATCGGAAATATTCTTAACCTATTAACTAATTAGAAATATATTTGTTATGACAGAATCAATCAAAATGCTTAAGTACAATTTCCTGGCTTCTATAAACGGTCAAACCTTCTTGATGAAACATTATTGTTCGCCAATATGAAAATGAAGAAACTATGAAACATTGAAAAGAAAATAAAAATAATCTGAGAGTCAATAAAAAACTACAAATTTTTTAAGGTGAGAAACTGAAAAAAATGGGTTTTGAATTTAATAATAATAACGAAAATATAATTTACTTTCACAAGTTTTTGTGATATCTGTGACACAAATTTCACAAATTCGTATTTCAAAAAATTTTGCTCCTACTCAGCTCTTCTAACTTTTCACGGTAAACTTCTTCAGCCTGCTTGACCTTCCTAATGAGTGTACGGGCAGGTACATGTAAACTCTGCAGTTTTATGTATACCATTATTTAGTAATGTAGAAGCGTAGATACAAAAGTGGGGATATTGGGATGACAATGGTAAAAACATTTGGAAAAATGGGAATAAAAGGATTCGCGTGGATTTGTGATGAAATGTATATGGCTAGACTGGGATGCCCAAACAGTTAGAGGAAAAAGAGATTCATTACTTATGTAATTCTTCTCCATATAATCGGCCATTTTCATAAATGAAGGCAGGTTAGGTATATCCGCAATAAATCGTTGATAAAACAATCGCCGACTCATTCTTGGTCCAAAAATGGCAAGCCAAATAAGTGGTGCAGCCACTTGCCGTTGGAATCTCCCCTCTTGTAAGTGGTTATCAAACCAAGTTTTTGGATTTTGCGAAACTAACTTTGAGTCAAGTGAAATAAACACCAAATTCGCTTCGCAGATAACTGAACGACAATAGAGCACATGCATGTAGGTAGCGCTGAAGTCAGAGTTTGGTATTAAAACATAACCCTATTTTATTCTGCCATTTATTTACATTGTTTGATACTCGTTTCCTAGTTTTGCAATATTGTGAGTGATTTAAGTTTTAATAAGTTATTTAGGAAATTTAAATTGTTTGGACACTTACAAAAAATTTGGGTGTAATAAATAATTTCATTGCCAATATTCTACCTGTTTCTTTGCACTTTCTATCCATTTAGTGTTGAAAAAAGAAGTCGATGCTCTGGCTTTAATACTGATTTTTAGTCATCTAAATGTATCTGTTGGAAGTGGTTTATAAACAGCATGACTAGGACGTGGTATTGGCGTTTTATGAACTTTAGTCTTCTTTAGATTTAATAGCGAAGCACCCAAGTTTTTTCTTTTTCATAACCATAAAGTCTATACAACAAACGCAGAATAGTATATTATTATAGAGCAGAAACAAAATGTTGTATAGGTTTGCTTACCTTCTTTCAAGATGTTTGCTATTACACGTTGTTTTGGCACCACATGATGATAACTTTTTTTTCAACGTTGAGTATCCTTTATCCAAAAATATTAAAACTACACATTAAATAACTCAATAATTTCACAAATTTTAAACACTGTGAAACTATGACTGAAAATCCGCAAAAATGTATTGTAATGTATATCTGAATCTGAGAAATATTATGAGGTTATGATTTAATACCAAACCTCGACGTAAGCGCTCCTTACTTCGAATATTTTTGAAGTTATACTTCTATACGCGCGCTCCACGTTGGAAATTTGTATGGGAGTGAATCTGGGAGTGAAACCATTACATATGTAAGATAATGAGTAAGAGAGAGACAGAAGATATATTTTCTCTCTCTTCCTCTCTCGAATATAAAAATATTCCTTTTGTATATATAATTTAATATTATACATATTATATAAAGATATATATACATATAATATTATACATATAATAAAATATTTATTAATATTATTATTTATGTGATATGTTTTGTATTATTTATTAAATGTTCATAATTATATTATTCTTTTGTATTTTAAAATAATAATCTCAATAAATCACTGTATGATCCAGAACTGTCAATTTTGAAATACCTTTGTGTTATGTCCTCGGTAGTGTAGTAGTCAGTATCCCCGCCCGTCACGCGGGAGACCGGAGTTCGATTCCCAGTCGGGGAGGACTTTTTATTAATGCTATTACATTATTGTCATTTTTAAATACTTATGGATATTGCATTTTAATTTGTATTGTATTATTATATATGGAATTATGTTGCACTGTATTGTAGTGTATTTTTTTATGTATATTATTGTCATTTTTAAATACTCATGAATATTGCAGTTTAATTTGTATTGTATTATTATATTAATAACAAAATAAACAATGAATTTTACTGCAGAGTATGTGTAAAAAAATTTTGCATTCAACTCCTTTCATACATATATGAAAATAAAAATATACATTTTCATCAAAATATTGATTCAATCCTTCATTGTTAGTAAGTTGTTATTAATTCTGTTTCTCTTTCTGCTATGTCTTACCTATAAAATTACATATGTAATGATTGTGCAGATTGATTCCCAAATAAATTTGTAACGGCGAATGCGTGTATAGAAGTGTAGTTTCCACCGGCAGTCCTACTGGACTGCCACACCCGTTTATTTTGACCTGACTTATGGCATGTGATCTATTACGGACTTGTAAATCGAAATTTCAAAATCAGTTACAAGTCTTAATGGACTTAAAACGACACCAACTTGGCGAAATGTAAATTCTCAAGAACGGCAAAAATAATAATATTTTGTTGGGAATCGTTATGCAACACAAAACATTTATCGCGGTCCGGCTTTAGATTCATCTGTCGGATTGCTTGAGGCGCTTTCCCATTGTTTTCGGTACAGGTGGCATAAAAGGCAAACAAGCGTTGCTCATATTCCTTCGAATACAAGAGATGTCCGTTGTGACAAGTGACAATAACAATTTAATCAGAAATCTAAAAGGGAATATCAGAAGGGGTAATTTGTTTAAAGCACCAAAGTAATATTATGATAATATGCCTAGTATACAAGAAATATCTTGTACAGTTGGCTTAATTAAGTCGATTTTTTTTTTCTGTTTGATCAGAATGATCCGCCACCAGTGCGAAACAACTAAAAAACCGTATAAAATCTACTCAGCAGTTGTATGACATTTGACCTTACCCTCTTTCGTCTCACAATCCACAAAATTCAATTCGATTTTAGACTCTTTGGCATTTGAAATTTGAAATTATTGATAACTATCATTTTTTATCCACGTTGGCTCAAAATGTAATCAATGAGCTGTTCACTATCCATGTTAAAGGAACAAGGGCAAATGAAGCGAAATTTTTCTTTTCGCATAGTTTTTGGTAGCTATCAATAGAATTTTGTGGAACTAACAAATAAAAACCAATGAATTCTATTTGCATTTAATACATCTATTTTAGATCTATTCTGTCAAAGGAGTTTACGGTCTATATCTGCTACGGGGTTGCAGATAGACCAGTGATGAGTTTACCATTCTCTCTGGGACTATTTTAGAATCACTATTTTTATGGCGGTGATGAGTTTGTACTATGTACAAGGGTATTTATGCTAATTGGTAATGAGTTTACTTTTACCTGGTATTTAGGTACGTGCACGGATCCCGAGAGTTTTAATTACACGTGTAGTTTGTTTTCGAAAAAGGTCACTTTTTTTAAACTAAATACTTTGAGAATGTTAAAGTAAACTCCTGAACTAATGTAATATTAAAGATTTGAAAAGAGAAGAATTTCGTTTTTTTTTGGTTATATCACTTCTTGTCAAATGTTAGATATAAGCACATGTTTTGTTAATATTCTCAAGCTTCTTATGTAATAAACTTTTTATTAATCGATCGTCGGGTTGTTTTA
The DNA here is from genome assembly GCF_040954645.1 of Diabrotica undecimpunctata. Classification (NCBI taxonomy): domain Eukaryota; kingdom Metazoa; phylum Arthropoda; class Insecta; order Coleoptera; family Chrysomelidae; genus Diabrotica; species Diabrotica undecimpunctata. Next base: position 49,112,309 of record NC_092807.1, read on the forward strand.
TTCATCAGGTTATGTGGCCAGCCACTGTATTTTAAGATTTAAAGACTAGCTTGGCAAGTTCGGACAAAAAGTTTAGTTATTGTCACGTTCAAGTCGTGAGTGGCCCCAGTGTTTATTTTCGCTACGTTCGAGTCGTATCAAATATAAAATAAACATTAAATGCAGTACAAACAATGGTCTCAGCTGTAAAAATTGATTCTGGAAATATAACCAAGTTTAATGGCTCAAATTTTTAGCTATGGAAATTTAGTGTAACCATTTTGTTTAAAGCAGAGAAACTGCTTTCAGTTGTGAATGGAACAGTTACAGAACCCGAAAAACAAACCAGCAGTGGGTGAAAAGAATGGGATGACAAGAATTCCAAGGCACAGGTAATTTTGTTACCTACTATATGTCAAGATCAAACACAACATTTGATTAACTGTGAAAATGCTGCCGAAATGTGGCTCAGGCTGATCACAATACATGAACAAAAGACAGAAATCTCAAGAGAGTGACTATGGCAAAAGTTTTATGAATATAAAATGCATAAGAAGTTGCAGGGCATATATCAACAATAGAGCTATAAGTTATATAGTTGAAAGATGTTAAAGAAACTATTAGTAATAGTGCTGTTTGTTCCAAAGTAATTAATAGTTTATCTTCTAGATTTAATGCCCTTCGTACTTCCTGGGGCTATGTAGCCAATAATCAGCAAACTTTAAAAATTTAGCAGCAAAATTGCTTAAAGAAGAAACTAGAATGAATAATGATGACTCTGAAATATCCCGTCTTGCTTTACAAAAGAGGCTTTACAAAGTAAAGTGGAAGCCACTGGTAAAAAGAAAACAAATATACAGAACTTAAAAAAATAAGAATACCACTTGTTATTATTGTAAATAAAAGGGACATTGGGTTAGAGAGTGTAGAAAGAGAATATTGATTCCAAAAGTAAAGATAAAAATAGATCATCAGAAAGTAATTTAGCTTACATAGGTATGTGATATTTCTTCCATGTACTCATCAACCTCCAGTGAATATAAAAGTAGAATATAAAAGTTGATATATGACTCAGGAGCAAGATTACACATCACTGGTGAAAAATTGTTGTTTTCAAAATTAGAATCTCTATCTGAACCTATGTATGTTATACTAGCAAACAACAAGTTGATTCCTGCAGAAGGTAAATGTGTTATTGAATTAAAGGCATTTGTCCAAGGTGAGTGGTATGATCGTACTATAAATAATGTCCTTTATGTTCCTAAAATTAGTCACAGCTTACTTTCAGTAGAAGCTATGACAGATAAAAACTTTACCTATCACTCTCACAAAAACAGGTGTCAATTTCTAAAGCCAAATGGAAACATTTTGTGTGTTGGAGTAGAGACAATCTGTGGGTCATGCAATTTAGACTTAAGCCTATTGCAGAATGTAAGTTAGCTTGCAAAACATCAATAAAATTATGGCATAATAGCCTGAGGCATATTAACTTCAGTACAATTAAGAAAACAGCTAATTTAGTAGAAAATATAGTTGAAGACAAAGAAGGGTTTTTCTGTGAGACATGTCAGTATGGGAAGCAGTCAAGAAAATCTCATAAAAGTCTTACAAGAAGCCGATCAGACAAACTAGTTAAAATGATTTACACAGATGTAAGCGGACCAGTAAACATTTCCTCTAGAAGTGGATCAAAATATTTTGTTTTATTTAAAGATGATTGTAGCGGTTATTGCAGTATTTATTTTCTAGAACACAAGTCAGATGTTTTCAACAAGTTTAAGGATTTTAAAATACTGGTCGAAAATCAAACTAATAATAAGATTAAGATTTTAAGAAGTGACAAAGGTAAAGGAGAATATATCAATAGTGATTTTCAGGATTTTATTAGGAAAAATGGTATATTACATAAATGTTCAATTGTTCAGCTCCACATACACCTCAACAAAATGGTCGCAGCGAGAGGCAGTTAAGAACAATATTGAAAGTGCGAGGACTAGGCTTATCCACAAAAATAAGTAACAAGAAAATTGTAGACTGAAGCTGTAAACACTGCTCTATATGTTCTTAGTAGAGCAGCTTCAAGTCAAGTACAAAACATGACTCCATATGAAAAGTGGTTTGGATGAAAGCCAGATCTAAAGCATAACAGTTTTTGGCAATACAGCTTATATGTTGATACCATCACAGTTCTGTAAAGAGTTTGATTCATAATCAAGAAAATTATTATTTGTTGGATATGATGGATATTCATCAAATTATAAACTTTGTGAGCTGTCAATCAAAGTGAGCTGCAATGTAAATTTTAATGAAGATACAACAATTGAAAATAAGAAGGAGATTTTTAGGTTAAAATTCGAAATCTTAGATGATAATAAAGAAAGATACTATGATGCTATATATGATATTCAAAAATATGACAATGAAGGAAGTTTAGAAATGTCACAAGGCAGTAGTTCTCAATCAACAGATATGATGACGAGGATGTTGATTGTAATCTGTTCTATGATGCCGAAGTTCATAGTATTATTGAAGGACAGTTACGAAACAAAAATAAACTGACGAAACAAAAATAAACTGTCTAAACCTGACTATTATGGTGTAGCAAACTACTGTGAAATGTTTGAATCTATAACTTATGAAGGTGCAATAAATTGTGAGGATTCTAGCAAGTGGCAACAAGCAATTGAGGAAGAAATAGAAGCCCTTAAATTTAGTAACACATAAAACTTGGTAAAATTGCCCCATGGTGCAAAGTGATAAACAATAAGTGGGTTTATCGTCTTAAGACTGACTCAGATCGTAATCCTGTTTGCTATAAACCACATCTGGTTGCACGAGGTTTTATGCAAAAACGTGAAATAGACTATGAAGACACTTTCGCGCCGGTTGTGCAGTATGACTGCATTTCTGTATGGTGACTTGCCAAAGTGTGTGTATATGAAGCAACCAACTAGTTTTGAAAGTAAGAAGTCAAACAACTTAGTGTGTAAATTAAATAAAAGCTTATATGGACTTAAGCAATCACCAAGATTCTGGAACCAGAAGTTTGTATATTTTCTTAATAAATTTAACTTTAGACAATCAAAAATCAATCAATCAAATAATCAATGTGATTTTCTTGGTAATTTTGCAAATTCTGAAACTTCTTTAGCAATTTATGTTGATGATGGAGTTGTCATGTCAAAATCTGAAAGTGCTATTAATGAACTTATAGAAATTTTAAGCAAATGTTTAAAATAACTGTGAATTGAAATAATAAGTTACATTTTATTGGACTTGACAATGAACAAAATCTAGTGCCGATACAATTACTACTTATCAACATACTTATATAGAACAACTTTTTAGTAAATTTAATATGACTAATGCTAATCCATTAAAGATTCCTGCTGAACCTAGCATACCTTTGTCTAAAGAAAATATTTTAAATTGTAATAAATCTTTGCCATATCGTGAGGCTGTTGGTTCACTAATATTTCTAGCAACCATCAGTCGTCCAGATATTACATTTGCAGTTAATCAGGTAAGCAGATTCTTTAATGCTTGGAGTGATGAACATTGGAAAGCAGTAAAACGAATTTTTAGATATCTTAAATTAAGGTAATAGGCTACACTGATGCAGACTATGCTGGCTGTCTAGATACAAGAAAATCTACTAGTGGATATGTATTTATGCTAGACAATAGTCCTAAGGGCCAAAAGCAGAACATAGTGGCACAATCAACTACAGAGACTGAATATGTGTCCTTGGCTTCTGGTGTTAGAGAAGGCTATATGGCTTAAAAAAAATTAAAAGAGATTGGAATTGATGTCTCCCCTGTCAATATTTTTATTGATAATAAATCTGTCATTAAGCTAACACAGGCACAACAATTTCATAGCAGAATAAGACATATTGTATATCAGTTAGCTGATTATATCAGTTAGCTGATTTGTTCACCAAAGCATTGTCAAAGACAGTTTTAACAATTAATTGAATAATTTTTTGTCAATTTAACTATGTATTTGTTAGTAAAGGGCCTGCGTAGCGCAAGCGGTAGGATGCTTGCCTCGCAAGCCGGTGGTCCGGGGTTCGAATCCCACCGCCGGCAAGAACATCTAGACATTTTAAAAATGTCTATAGGCCCCAGGTCGACTCAGCCTGAATAAAAATGAGTACCTTGGGTAAAACCAGGGGTAATAATAGACGGTTGAAGCGTAGCACTGGCCATGTTACCTTCCTTGTATACCGTAGGCCCTAGATATAGCAGACTACCCTGCTATACTCCCAAAGCCGCGACAGCGGTATAAAACGGGAGACTATTATTATATTTTTTAGTTTGTATCAGGTTTTTGTTTTATATTTGTCGTTAAATATAAAACAAAGGAAAGAATGAATGTTTGAAAAGAAAAGAATTTTGTTTGTTTTTTTGGTTATGTCCCTTCTTATCGACTTATAGATGAAGGCACATATTTTGTTAATATTCTCAGGCTAATATCTTTTTATTAATCGACCGTCGAGTTGTTTTATTTATCAAAGAAATTATAAAATATTCCAGATGTGATATTTTTAAAAGTTTTTTCTTAAGTGACTAAAAAAAACTATTATTATCTTCTGCTCTGACTGTCTGTTTTGTTTTACAATATAAACGACTGTTATTTATAATGTATTATGGACCTCCTTGAGACAAATATTTTGACCACCATGGGACGTGTCTCAAGGTGGCACACAATGTTGTAACCTAATTTGTAATTATCATTTTTTATTACAGATGTCTCGCGGTCGAAAAAAAATATCTAACAAAGGGTTATTTAGCAGAGAGGCTATGAAAAGTAATGTAGATGATTTATTAAAACATAACTTTAGCCTCAGAAAAGCTGCCAAGAGAAATTGCAATAAATATCAAATATTAGTGCAATACTAAATATAAAGAAAGCTAATAAAGTTCCCAACGACGTATTATTGTGTAAACTCCACTACGATACTCAAAGGGTATTAAATGATGAACAAGAAATGTGCTTAAAAATTACGTAATACAATGCAGCAAAATATGTTACAGAAAGTCTACAAAAGAAGTGAGGTAACTGCCTTACGAACTCTTACGTCTTTATAACACAATTCATATGCCTCAAAAATGGGAAGAAATAAAGTCTGCTGGAATTAACTGGCTTCATGACTTTAACTTTGATATCCCGAACTCAGCATCCGCCAACTGGCAGGTTGTAGTTTATCAAGGGGTAGGTACATCATTTAATCGTAATGTATTATTTTTTAGAAATTTAGAGAAAGTTTTAAAGTGATTTGATGGATTTTCTAAAAGCACTCAAAATTTTCAATTTAGATGAAACATCAACAAAAAATTACAAAAGTCATTAAAGATTCTTACACCAAGGGAAGTAAAGCAAATCAATAAAATTACAATCGGCCAACGAAGTGTATTGGATACAACCTGCTGAATTATAAGTTCAACAGGTTTGTAAATTTTACAAAAGTATGACTTGCTACAATACTTGCTCCCTTATGTTTAAGGAACTGCACTACTTTCTGTCATGATCTTCCCAAGAGATAATTTTAAGCATCACATATTAAACGGAGCACTTGCTGCTACATTGGGACTTGCAAATCCCTCAGAATAGATGAACTCTAAATTATTTGTAGCTGTTATTAGGCTTTATACAACACTCGAACAGTTCCAAAATAAATCCAACATTACTGATCTTGAATAATCATGAAAGCAACTTTACCATGCTCACTTCACCGCCACATGGTTTCACCTTCACCAAATTGCAGCCACTAAATGTGGCTGTTTGTGTTCTATTTAAAACATACTATTCTGCGGAGTTTACATTAGTCATGTGAGTTGATCAAGTCAGTTAAATTCAAGAGACTTCCATTAAATTTTCCATTTACACATCAAATTCAAATGTCCTAGCTAAGAAATTAGCAGAAAATATTAACAGAAAAGAAGAATATGGATAAGAGAGTGGATTACTCGAAGAGGGACAGGGCGACCATAAATTTCAAACTCATCTTCTTTCAAATCTTTCTTAGCAATTTAAAAACTGATGATTTGTCTGTTATACATTTTGACTCATTTCCTCCTCCATTTGCTTCTTTTTGCGACGAAGCGATATCTTCAGTGGTCGTTCCTTATGTTGAAGGGGACACGGTGCCTCCAATAAGTTGGCTTGTTAATTAAGAACTCAACCAATATATATATATATATATATATATATATATATATATATATATATATATATATATATATATATATATATATATATATATATATATATATAATGTTTAGCATCAGCTCCTCTTTACATTTTGTATCTATAAAATATTACATTATTTTTTTTCTCTCGCAGTTCGCTGCGACAGACATTGAGTGGCGCCGTATAGAACAAGGATTTGCTATGAAATGAAATTTTCCAGCATGTGTGGCTGCTATGGATGGTAAATACATTGTCATTAAAAATCCTTCATATGCAGGTTCTGATTATTATAATTTTAAAGGTACATATAGTATAATGTTATTAACATTGGTGGATGCCGATTACTATTTTACATACATAGACGTTGGCGCACAAGGAAGAGCATTTTATGAAGAAATATTTCAAGACAGTACCTTGTATGAAAATTTGGAAAATTTGCAATTAAATATGTAACCAGCATATTAGAAATGGTAATTGTAGCTGGGAAAATGACAAAGAACAGGGAAATCACGGTAGTTATGGGCGATTTCAATGCAAAAGTCGGCAAAGGAAGAGCTGGAACAGTAATGGGAGACCAAGGACTAGGGGAACGTAACGATAGAGGCGATCGTCTAATACAATTCTGCCAAGAACAAAGTCTAATAATCACAAACACGTTCTTTAAATTACCAATGAGACGGTTATATACATGGCGATCACCAGCAGATAAATCGGAAAAAGTTGTAAGAAACCAAATCGACTATATAATGATTAAAGAGAGATATCGTAACACCATCAATTCAGTTAAAACATATCCAGGAGCAGATGTCGCATCAGACCATAACCCACTAATCGCTAATGTCACGCTTAAGCTTAAACGTATAAGAAAACCACAAAGAACTCCAAAATTAGATGTTAGAAAACTGAAAGAAGTTGATATAAAAATCAAACTTCAACAGAAAATATACGAAAACATTGATAAATTAGATACTAACCCTTACGAGATAAACGAACAATGAGAAACACTAAAAAACTGCCTCCTCGCTCCATGCAAAGAGATAATAAAAGAACCAACACGAAAGAAAGACAATTGGATGACCGACGAGATACTCGGCATGATGGAACAACGAAGACAAGCCAAGAACAAAGACAGTCACAATTACAAAATCATTAACAACGAAATCAGAAAAAAGATAAGAGAGACAAAACAAACTTACTATGAGGAAAAATGTAAAGAGATAGAGGATCTTCAGAACAAATACGACCTATTCAACATACATAAAAAGGTTAAAGAAATGGCAGGACTGCAAAAAAGAAACCACAATACAACTCTTTTAGATAAAAATGGAAATACTATGATAACGACTGACGAAAAACTAAAACGATGGGAAGAGTATATGGAAGAGCTCTTCGACGACGAAAGAGGAAACCCACAAGACTTGTCTTTTGAGGACAGAGAAACAAGTGCAGAAATTACAAAGGAAGAAATAATGTATGCACTAAAGAACACCAGAAACGGAAAAAGCCCGGGGCCAGATCAACTGCCTATTGATATCCTTAAAATAATAGAAAATGAGTACATTGATGTCCTCTTAAAGCTTTTTAATAAAATTTATCAATCGGGTGACATACCCAACGAATGGTTGACCTCAACATTCATTTGTCTCCCAAAAAAGAAAAATGCTAGAGAATGCACTGACCACCGTACCATAAGCCTGATGTCTCACACACTCAAATTGTTTTTAAAGATCATTCATAAACGCATTTACAAAACACTTGATATGGATATTAAAGAAACTCAATTTGGATTCCGTAATGGCGTAGGTACCCGTGAAGCTCTATTTGCATTCAACGTACTAATCCAGAGATGCTTGGATGTGAACCAAGATATGTACGTCTGTTTCATAGACTACAACAAAGCTTTCGACAAAGTCCGCCACAAAGAGCTAATGGACATCCTCAAAGCAAAACAAATACAACACAATGACCTTCGAATTATAATTATAACTATCTATATTATAAACAGCAGGCACACGTACGCATTAATGAACACACATCAGAAGAGTTCGAAGTTAAAAGAGGAGTGCGACAGGGGTGTGTATTGTCACCACTACTATTCAATGCATACTCTGAAGAAATTATGAAAAGAGCTCTTGAGGGAGAAACAGCAGGAATCAAGGTCAATGGAACACCAATTAACAACATTAGATACGCGGACGATACTATCATAATAACAGACAACCTCCGAGACCTCCAAAAGCTAATGAACAAGATAGTTGAGTATGGAGAGGAATATGGATTATCAATAAACACCAAGAAAACCAAATTTATGAGGATATCAAAAACCCAAAATAATGGTGAAAGCCTGACAATTAACGGTAGTGCTTTAGAACAAGTTGAAAACTACCACTATCTTGGCACAATAATTAATCACACAAACGATTACTCCAAAGAAATCAAAGTTCGAATAGAGAAAGCACGTACAAACTTCAATAAAATGAGAAAGGCACTTTGTGCAAGAGAACTAAAATTGGACTTGAGAGTTAGGCTGGCAAGGTGCTATATTTTCTCGACTCTGCTTTATGGGATAGAAGCATGGACACTTAACGCGTCGACTGCTAAAAAGTTGGAAGCATTTGAAATGTGGGTGTATAGAAGAATCCTGAAGATATCATGGACCGAGCATGTAACAAACAACGAAGTCATGAGAAGAATCAACAAAAGAATGAAAGTATTGGAAACCATCAAGACACGAAAGCTGCAATACCTGGGGCATGTTATGCGTAATGAGAGATACAACCTACTTCAATTGATTATACAAGGGAAAATCCAGGGCAAGAGAAGTGTAGGAAGAAGAAGAATCTCATGGTTGCGTAACTTGAGGGAATGGTACGGATGCACATCAATTGAACTATTCAGAGCAGCAGCATCTAAGATCAGAATAGCCATGATGATTGCCAACCTCCGTCGCGGAGATTGTACGTAAGAAAGTACGTAAAGAAGAAGAATTGTAGCTGACGACGCTTTCTCCCTAAAACCTATTTTCTAAAACCATTCTCTAAACGAAAATTGACATTACGAGAAAGAATATTTAATTGTCGGTTAAGCAAAGCCTCTAAAATTGTTGAAAATACTTTCGAAATTTTGTTATTGACATTCAGAATATTTGAAAGACCGATAGCACTTTCCCCGGGGAAGGTAACTTCAATAGTTAAAGCTGCCACGGCTTTACACAACTGGTTAAGCAAGTCTTCTGCAGCCACTTACACTACACTTAGGTTTGTCGATACAGAAGATTTAGGAACAGGCTATATCACTTTAGGTTCTTTGAGAAATCAACCGCCAGTACTACACGCACTACATCAACAAGTTAGTAATAATTATTCCCGACAAGCCTCAAATGTTCGAGAGAAATATGTTAACTATTTCTGTACAAATGGAGCAGGTATACGACAATTAAATACAATTAATAAATGATTAAAATATTGGTTCTTGGTGTTTTTATTCCAACAATATGCGTAATACCTCTGTTAAACATGTAGTATAATATTTGTATTGATTTTAATAAGCACAAAAGTATCAGTATCCGAGTATTCTATTATTTAATAGAAGTAATAGATATAATCGCGCAAATCCTCGCAACCGAGGTCTATGAAGTGAGCCAACAACTATTACCAGAGTAAGAGTATAAATTGTAAGATGGAGTAACCTGAGTAAAACAGAGTATAAATTGTGCATTTTACTTACAATATCTTTAAACACCGATCAAAAAGATACTACGTGTTATAAAAATTGATCAGCATCTCAAAAAATCATAACAATGAAATCATTAGTGATTTTCAAATTATCGGTTTGAGTCATTGGAAAAATCCAGAACAGAAAAGCAAGTTAAAAAATAACCTTCTCAGGTAATTTTACCAGTGAAACGAGAGTTGAAGGTAATGTAAAATATAAACAGATCCTTTATATACATCTAGGGTCAAGGGAACGATTTCTTAATTTTAAGAAACCGTTATGGGCCCAGCGTTATTCAAGAGGGCGAGATAAGCTCTCATCCAGCATTGGATGAGCTCTAAACTTTTTTCGCGCTAGTCGCACTTTATAACGTTTAACGCTGTCGTAATAATAGTAATAATAATAATTTTACCTCAGTTCGTGTCAATATTGCATCACCGACAATTTATCTAGTTTTTTTGCACATAAATTTAAGACCACTAAATTTGGCAAGATATGCAGCTATGGTTTCTGCCCCATAAGTCATAATAGGCTCTACCAAAGTTCGATAGATTATCAATTTCGTTTCTTATCTAATATCTTTAGACTATACTAGAGAGTTTAGAATGTTTACAGCTACATGTTTAGCTTTTTTTCCCTGCTGCGTTCTGTTTTCGATGTCTCTTTTGGTAGTGCCTTCTTTAGATATTATAGATCCGAGATATTTATATTCATTGCATGTTTTTGTGTTTCTAATTTATAACTCTGGATCTCCTTCACTATCTCCTATTTTAAGATAGTCTATCTTTGACATATTCATATTGAGGCCCCTTTTTCATATTCTTTCTTTGGTTTTCTAAACATGTAGTCCATGTCTTCCTCATCACTCGCTACGAATACCCGATCATCTGCGAAAAATAAAGCTATAAGACATTTACCAAGGCCTGTCTATTCCCATTCTGGATACTTGTTTCCTCCGCTGCTCTAGCGATGATTGTGTATATATTGTAGCGAGATTAAATAAAACGAGCGGTTCGAATTTATATACAAATATTTATTTATAACTTTACAGTTCGGTACTCTCTTATCAACTAAACTCACTCCTAACAACGTTACATATATATATATATATATATATATATATATATATATATATATATATATATATATATATATATATATATATATAAAAGTTACTGTTCGAGAACATTCTGGCGTTGTCCCACCTCTAATTCGCCTACGTGACAGATTATTCTCTCTCGCACTTGATACACCGCGAAGCTTCGAGAAGAGATGCAATGCAACCGTTACCTGGGCCATGCCGAGAGCATGTTCGTAACACTGCTCCCCTCTTAAATCTGATCGTCCCGATTAGCAACTCTATATGTAGGCACAGGATGGCGGAATCTACAGGACTCTCCAGCTCTGCATGAACCCTTTAGAAAGAAATAACAGTCTACTGACTTTGAAGGATACGATCTCATCGGGTTAATGCAACACACAGTAATTCGTACGCCGGTTTCTCGGAAGATTACTTCAAGCATGCTTCTGACAATCTTCCAGTCCAGATTATCTAGTGCATGGCCTATCTTGGGTAAGGCCAAATTCTTGATGTCGTAATTGCACACAATTTTCTTCAAATTAGTTAGAGCACGCCATATATCCTCGTAGCTTGCCCTGTCTGTATACGACTTCCTGGTCACCATATACAGCAAAGATCGAGAACCATCTTCTAATCTCAGTACTCTTCCAACTTTAGGCTGCTGGTTTTTTAACTCGTCCAAACGACCGAATTTCTTATAAAATACGGATGAGATTCCTTTAGTCATCTCAAGATCTTGGGCAACACAGTGGGCTAGAGAGACGTTATGCGGAACACTAAAAAGATCCTGTTGAAGTTCCGTGGTCACGCCGAATCTAGCACTCTTTTTCTCTGCGTAATTTGACATAAATTCATTAAAGCTTGGTCGCCGGTCATCTTTGATCTCATGTTAAAGGGTTCGTGCTTCTTCTGTTTCATTTGAGCCAGCATATGGTACAAGACGATTTATGTGAACTACTTTTGGTTTACCTTTCGGCAACTTCCTAATTCGGTATATTACGTCATTTATTTTCTTTTTAATTTCATACGGACCTTCCCATTGTCGTTGCAGTTTGGGAGACAAGCCTCGACGACGTTGTGGATTATAAAGCCACACAAGATCACCTACTTCATAGCTTTCACTCTTGCATCGAGAATCATATTGATCTTTCATTCTGTCACTGGCTATCTGGATGTGTTGTCGGGCAAGTTCATGAATGTTGTTCATTCTTAACTTCAGGCGGTCGACATAATCTTCGCTAGCAACATGTTCTTCGGAAGGTCTGCAGCCAAACTCTAAGTCGCAGGGTAAACGAACTTCACGACCTAACATCAGGCAGGTTGGAGTCTGGCCTCTAGTTTCATTCACGTCCGAGCGGTATGCCATTAAGAATAAATGAATGTGCTGGTCCCAATCTCTTTGATGTTTTAATACAACTTTTGACAGGTGTTTACCCATCGTTCGGTTCATTCTCTCGACCATTCCATCTGATTGAGGAAGCAGAGGTGTCGTTCTGCTCTTATTGACACCAATCAATTTACAAACGTTTTGGAAAAGGTTTGACTCGAAGTTTCGCCCTTGGTCTGAGTGGATCTCCAACGGAACACCAAATCGGCTAAAGAATTCTTTAACCAGTACCTCTGCAACGGTAGCAGCTTCTTGATTTGGTATCGCATAGGCCTCAGTCCATTTCGTAAAATAATCCATGGCTACCAGGATATATTTATTTCCATCATTTGTCTCTGGAAGTGGACCTGCAATGTCGATTGCTACTCTTTCTATAGGACTACCAACATTGTACTGTTTTATTTGTGCCCTCTTTTTACCAACTGGACCATTACTGGTTGCACACAGTTCACATCTCCGGCACCATCTTCTTACATCATCTTTACAGTTCACCCAATAGAACCGTTCTCGAACCTTTTGCAGAGTCTTCGTGATACCAAAGTGTCCACCTGATGCACCGTCATGCAACTGACGCAATACTTCTGACACTTTACTTTTAGGTTCAATCAACTGAAGCTTAGTTTCTGTACCATCATCGTTCTCAAAGGTTCTATACAGAAGATCATCTTTCAGCACTAGGCAATTCCATTGGCTCCAGTAACACTTGACTTCTGGACTACATGCACTTATGTCTTGCCAAGAAGGTCTTTCACTTCGACGCATCCAATCCAATACTCTTTTTATACATGGATCATCTGCTTGAGCGTCTTGTAGCTGTTGAGGCTGCCATTGATTATTAATGACGGCGGTTCGTCTCACGGGGCAAAGTCGTTCTTCTAATTCAAGACAATGATTACGATTTGCACTGTATGGCCGTCTTGACTGAGCATCAGCATTTAAATGACTTTTTCCAGCCCAGTGTTCTATCTGTTCTAGCTTTCTGACAGTTGAATTATTTTCATGCAATTTACGACGAATGTGACCCACGTCGTTACCATTCCAACATCTGGGTTCACGTCTCTTCGGCATTATGTTACGAACTACTTTCCGTACGATTTCCTCCAGACGTTTATCGTTTTGTACGTCGTTCTCTTCAGAGATTCGTACTCGATAGCTCCGTGAAACTTGACTAGCTGTTTCATGTTTCAAGGCAATAGCGATCGCTTCATCTAAAACTTTCGGTCTTGCTAGTCGTAAAGCTTTCTGTAGTTTACTGTCTCTTAACCCATTGACGAAGGCATCTACAGCAATTTCTGCCAAAATGTTGTCTGGTGCCTCTGGATATGCCAACAGCGCTATACGAGCAATATCTGCTTCAAATTCTGGCAAACTCTCACTTGCTCGTTGGATTCTACTTCTTATTTATACTTTGTATAAATACTTTCGGTGGTAGCACTTTCGTGTTAGTTATCATGGTCTCTAATTGTTTGATCTTCTCTTCTACGTCTCCTATCTTGTCGTTTACATTTTTCTGTATCTTATCGAATTTTCTTGAGACTTCTTCAAATTTCTCATTGTTTTGAATACATATTTCTTTAATTATTTGTGAAGTCTCGCCGAATCTTCTAAATACATTTTCGAATGTTTCATCGAATCTGTTGGGAACATTCTTTAATTTATTATCATCTCTTTTAGAAGATTCTTCTATCATTTGAGAGACGTTTTCAAATTTCTTATCATTTTTTCTGGAACTCTCTTCGATCTTCATTAAAACTGCTTCTTCTGCTGATTGAAAATGGAATGTCTCTGGGTCATCTCCATTCTTGTTAAGAACATTCTTCAGTCGTTCTTGGAGGATCTTCTTGGACCAGCTGCAATCTTCATCGCGTTCTTCTAGCTGTTCACGCAACTGTTTTACTGAGAGTTGTACTAGCAGCATCTTTGGTCAGGCACGTGTACTTTTTTTAACTGTTCAAAAGTCTTTTTCATAAGTCACTGCTAAATTTATTTTTAAATAAATTAATTATCCTCACACCGTGACACCAACTGTAGCGAGATTAAATAAAACGAGCGGTTCGAATTTATATACAAATATTTATTTATAACTTTACAGTTCGGTACTCTCTTATCAACTAAACTCACTCCTAACAACGTTACATATATATAATAAAGTTACTGTTCGAGAACATTCTGGCGTTGTCCCACCTCTAATTCGCCTACGTGACTGGTTATTCTCTCTCGCACTCGATACACCACGAATCTTCGAAAAGAGTATTAGAGATGCAATGCAACCGTTACCTGGGTCATGCCGAGAGCATGTTCGTAACAATATTGTAAATAAGGTTGGAGATAGGCAACACCCTTGTTAAAACCCCCTTTGTTATTGGAAATGATTCAGATATAAAGTTTCCTTCTTTAACGACACTTCTTGCATTTTTGTATATATTTTTGTGATAGCATCCACATAGTCTCTACTGAAACCTACTTTCGTCAATGTTTGAAACAGTTTTTTTAAAGGTACCGTATCGTATGCCTTCTCTTAATCTACAAACAATAGGTGGGTAGATAGATTCCTTTCCTTCCGTTTTTGGATTACCTGCTGCATAACGAATATACCATCAGTACACGATCTTCCTTCACGAAATCCATTTTGTTCTTCTATGTCTTCGTATTCTGATTCTATTCTTTCTTTTAATATTCAACCGTATAACCTCACCCCTGAGTTGATAACAGTTATTCCCTTATAATTAGAGCATTTGCGTTTATCCCCTTTCTTGAATATTGAGCTGATGTATCCGACATTCCAATCATCAGCGATATTTTGTCCTTTTAAGCATTTGTTAAATAGTGAAATATATCATGTAGTATTTTTGGTCCATACTTTACCAACTTAATTGCTATGTCTCCAGGTCCTGTTGCTTTACTGTTTTTCGATCTTTTGAGGGCATCGCTTAACTCTCCGGTTGTTATCTCAATTATTTTTGAGTTCGATGATATTTCTTCCATTTTGATCTCTTGGAATTTACATCTATCCTATGTCAGTAAAACCTCATAATGGTGTTTTCACTGTTTCAGATCTATTAACTATAAGTTAGATTTTTCCTTTTCTGTCCGCCGGAGAGACTTTATCACCTTCCACGCTCGCTCAACTCTTGTTCCACGCATATACCTATCCACTTCTGCACATCTTCGATCCCACATCTTATTTTTACTTTTTACTACTTCTCTTTTTACATCCCGATTTAATTTTTTATATATCTTGTTATCTTCCTCCTTTCTCGTTGACATCCATTTCTGATAAGCAGTTTTCTTTTTGTTTACTAACGTTTGCATATTCTCCGACTACCATTCTTGATTTTTTGTTTCATGTTTGTCTTTATACCCCAAAGCTTTAATTGCAACCTCATGAATGCATTTTTTAAGTTGCTGGTATAATTCTTCCGCTGACATATTTTCTCGATCCACATTTTGTAATTTTGTGGCCAGTCATAATTTCTAAAGAAATTTCGTTGAATCTTCTTTTAAGCTTTTTAGCTTATATTTAGGGGATGTTACTTCTTGTCCCTTTTCTATATTCTGTACCTGAGTGTTATTGTTTTTGCGATAGTTAACTATCACGTTGGCCATAAGTAAACGATGGTCAGATCCACATTCTAATCCACGGTATACCCTTACGTCAGTTGTTTTCAGCTGGGAAATTTGACGTTGGATTACATAGTCGATTATCGAGCGCAGATTCCTAGTAGGTTGTATCTATGTAAATTTGTGGATGACTCTATGTTGAAAAATCCATTCATAATTTTGAGAGACATTGTTTCACCAAAATCTCTAAGATCTATTTCGTTGTCATTGGTTCGTTGGTTATTTATTCCCCATATCTTCCTACGACTCTGTTATTTTCTTCTCTCTCTACTCTACCGTTTAAATCTTCTAGTATATAAAGATTTCACAGTTTTCTTTAACTTCAGAGAGTATTTCATTCATCTTGTTGTAGAAATCGTCTTTACTTTTTGGATTTGCATCTTTATTTGGGGCATACACTCCGACAATTACGATGTTGTGCCCATTATTTTTTATTTCCAGTATTAGCAGTTGTACATTTACTTTATTTCACGATTTAGTATTGTTTTTAAGATGTTTTTAAATGGCAATAGACACTCCTCTCTTAGCTCTGTTATCTTTACTGACTCCACTGTAGATATTTATATATTCTCCTATCTCTTCATTTCCTTTTCCCTTTTCCTTTGTCTCGGTGAGAACACATATATCTATTTTTCTTTCCGCTAAAACTTGGGATATTTCTGATTGTTTGGTTCCATGTAGCCAATATCATTTTCGTTTTCCGTTGCATTAGTCGTCTTTCTTTTGATCCATCCTTTATATTCCAAAGCTTTTGGTAGAAATTTTTAGCATTTATTTCTTTTGGGAAGGCGGAGTTTTTTTTTGTAACATGCTTTTTTAGTTTTAAAATTTTAGTTTTTAGTTTTTTAGTTTTAGATTTTTTTTTTCATTTCTAACATGCTTATTTTAGTTTTAAAAAACAATTGAAATTTATATATTAAACTTTTTGATATGTTTATATGTAATTTCATTTGGTTAAAATGCACCGATGCTCAAATAATAAATTGAATTCTATTCCATACATTTTATAATGTATTTTGGCGTTATCTCCTAATTGTCTGCGCTATTTATTAACATAATCAACTTTTAAATTAATTTAGGGAGTATATAGAATTTAAATTTCCATTCACTATAATATATTGAACAATTATTACATTAGTGTAAATGAAATACTCTATAGTTGATTATTCTAATGTAAGTCCATGCCATTTTAAATCATTTATAGGTTTTACATTTTCAGGACTATTTCCAGTCAAATTAATCGATTTTGGTTATTATTTATGTGTGTGTGCGTGTGCATGTGTTTAGTGACATCAGGAAGAGATAGTCTATTTACCACAGAATGATGCAATTCCACATCATAATTCGTATTTTGCTTTTACTACCAAGTTAACCAATAAATCGCAACTCTTTCTTTCAAAATAAGAAACAAGAATTGAAATATTGGCTGATTGACATAACTTTAGGCAATGAGGTCACCAAAAAGGATCTTTTCTTATCATATTTAGAACACTCAAATAATATACGATTTATATCTGAGAACGTCTTATTATCACAAAATCAGTTAGGTGAGTCTAT
Organism: Diabrotica undecimpunctata; assembly: GCF_040954645.1. Taxonomy (NCBI): domain Eukaryota; kingdom Metazoa; phylum Arthropoda; class Insecta; order Coleoptera; family Chrysomelidae; genus Diabrotica; species Diabrotica undecimpunctata. The sequence goes on from NC_092807.1 coordinate 49,129,843, forward strand.
AATTTAAATTTTATATAAATGGACAAGAAAACACACTGATTTTATTTTATTCTTGTAATAGTAGACTTATATTTGCTGACTATATATGAATAATAAGGAATACTTTTGGGATGATATTCATCATCATTGGCAGCTGTTCCTTTTGTCGTCAAATGTAAGCCTCCCATATGTGTGTCCATTCATATATGTATGTTGTTTTTTGCATTAATTCGTAACCAGCCATTCGCTTGATGTCATTAGTCCATCTGGTTTGAGGTCTGCCTGTACTTCTCTTATTTGCTTCTGGTAGCCATTTAATATTTCGCTTCGTCAAACGGTTGTCTTCCATTGTTCATGTGAGCTCTGCCTAGTTCCATTTTAACATGGCAATCTTTTAAATTAGGTCTATTACTTTGATGGCATTCTTATTCCATCATTGGATTTGCGATCGCTGAGCAATATTGAGCATTCTCCGTTCTATATCTCTTTAAATCACTTGAAGTTTGTCGACTATGTTGTTAGAAGCCCATGTTTCAATTCCATATGTCAGAACCGGCAATATGTACTGATCGAAAGTTTTTTACTTTTAATTATATATATATATATATATATATATATATATATATATATATATATATATATATATATATATATATATTAAGATAGGTTTAAAAATTAAAAAGTAAAATCACCCAAGATGGGCCTCTAGTATTTTTTAAAATGAAATATAATATTAAGTACACCTAATTACTTTTTAATCATAGGATTTTTACTTTCTGTTCTCTATGTGTCAGAGTTAAAACACACCAGTAAAAGATGCCATAAAGTAAGTTTTATTATCTTTACCTAAATTTTAAAAATTTAAGAATGTATTTTGTCCAATGTTTTATATTTTATATGTGTGTTTTTAATGTTGAGTATCAATTCTTTTATAAATACTTTTAACAACCAGTAATTTGCACTGAAGAATTGTGATATTTTATAAATATTTACATATTTTTCTTATTACAGTGTCTTGAAAATGAAATAAAACCATTCCGAAAGCTAGACAAAAAGTCAAAAGAGTGTTTCATTAACATTCCGGCCAATTTTCTGACTGCAACCCTAATAAACTGTGTTGTTTGTTTATATCGACAGTCACTAATATCCAGCATTGCTTGTATATATATATATATATATATATATATATATATATATATATATATATATATATATATATATATATATATTATGCACCAGTGGTAGTACCGGCTGATTATGCCCATCGAGCTACATTTATCCCTAGGCTCAGAGATCCCCTGGCTGGATTATTTTGCTCTCCGGGCGTAATCATCTTAATCACACCCTTGGTGCATACAGTGCATAAAATATTACGATTTCAGTTAAAAATTTAAGTAATAAATAAGGTTTTCTAATTATATTTCCCTCTCCAATAGCGCACATCCTCCAAACTATGCATTCAACCTTGCCGGTCCTGCACCGATCTTCCCCACGTTCTTACGTCTAACAAATTTTGCGCATCCGCTGCAACTTCATCCTCCCACCGTTTCCTTTGTCTTTCTTTTGGTGTTTCGCCCTGTATTTTTTTATGCTTTAAATAAATACGTTAATAAAATGGATTGTAGTAGTCTAGTAATCCAAACCAATTATAGTTGCGTAGGTAGCGACATTACCCGTAACAAACCCACGCTTACTTGTAAAAAGTTTCGAAGATACTTTTAAATACTGGCTGTATGAAGCAAAATAAAAAAAAAACCAAAATATGTAAAATTAGCATAAAAATCTACAATAATATTTTCAATATATTTAATCTCTATTCTTCCATTATTCTATTCTTATTCTTATTCTATTTCACCACCTACGTCACCATCCACATCTTCAACTGAAGCATGTTCAATCATCCCGCAAATTCTTTCAAATTTTTGCCCTCACAAAATCCTTTCAGCTACGCTCATGGCTAACAAATCCTTTGAAGAATTATGCTACGCTTCCTAATTGGCATATCGAGGCTAGTCATAATTCACTTATGCTCCTTTCCTTTCTCAGAAACAAGTCAAAGGCTTGTGTGCGTTGTCTATCCAATAACTCATCATTTCTAAGAACAGGTATAATTCTTTCTAAAGCTGGCTTTCTAAAAAACGTCCGAAAATCAATTTAGTCCCTTTCACCCGAGTCGCTCCCCAATTTTAAAGTATAATTAGGGCCAATCTCGCATGAACCAAAAAAAAATCCCCTCTTTAAAGAAAATTGAAGCTCTCATACGTATTTCGAAAACTATTACTTTATTTGTGTATCAGCCTTCGAGTACGCAGGTCAACTTGGCGGTAAGTCGTTTATTCAGATTATGTCTTGTAACTGTCCCGCTAATTCCGATTTTTTTTGTCAATTATAGACTTGATGTTACTTCTTTTTACCTTCATACTTGACATTTCACACACACACACATCATACCTCATACGTTATATTTCTACTACTGCCAACTACTGACGTATATTCAGTACCGTCTACAATTTTTAGTTTATTCATATTATTCATATGATTAGTTGCATCCTACGGCCATATATTCAATACCGCCTATAGCTGATTCCGTTCTGTCGCTATATTACGTTCAAACGCTGTATATTAAGGTTAACACAATCTCCATTTGGTTCTTCGCCACGCTAGTGCCAATTGTATGAAACTTTAAGTACGCATTGACAAATAAAAACCAAAGTGATTTATCACGGTGCAATATTTTATCTTTGTTTGCGACAAAAGTCTTCATATTATGTAGAAGTAGGGTAAGATTATTGCTAACTAATTAATAGTATGTATATATAACATACTGACCGAAAAGCGGCCAGCCTCACGGATTCTGGGGAAGGCACAAGCTCAACAAAACGCGCCAAAATAGATACGAACAAACAAAAACAGTTACTACTAGCCACATACAGCATCCAATCGATAGCTAAAGATGAAAAGGTCTACGAATTAGAAGAAGAACTATCCAAGTTAAAGTGGGATATTGTAGGACTGTCAGAAGTGAAAAGAAGAGGCGAACATTGCATGCATCCAAACTCTGGAAATCGCCTATACTATACAGGGCAAATACACGAAACATATGGTGGAGTAGGATTTCTTATTAAAAAGTATCTTACACCATACATTTCTACATATAAAAACGTTTCTGATAGACTAGCTTATATTATAATAGATCTAGATAATAAAACCAAGATCAAAGTTATACAAGCGTATGCTCCCAAAGTTATACAACAACCCATCAAGAAGAGGTAGTTGAAATGTCTACGAAGATTTGATAACAGCATTAGAACAAAATAACACAAAGTATACCATCATTATGAGAGATTTCAACGCAAAATTAGGTAAAAAAGAAGAAAATCCTGAAACTATAATAGGGATGCATGGTTATAACACACGAAAAGAAAGAGGAGAAAAATTATATAACTTCTTAGAACAATAAAATGTATATGCCATGAACACATACTTTAAGAAACCAGCAAACCGAAAATGGACGTAGATATCTTCCGATAAAAAGACGAAAAATGAGATCGATTACTTCTTGTGTAGGAACAAAGAAATTTTGAAGATATAACTGCTCTCAATCGATTCACAACTGGCAGCGATCATCGCCTTTTAAGAGCAAGGATTCTTGTTAAATAGACAAAAACCAGTAGAAACAGGCCACATAACTATTGTAATCAGATAGATCAAACTAAAATGCGACAGAAGGGAGATACGTCTTAAGAAAAGAATTTGTAGAACATCATCAACAAGAATATCCCGACATGAACACGATAAATAAAGCAATGCAACGAAATCTTTTGAAAGCAGGACTAACTGTTGCAAAGAAAACGAACAATGAAGAAGACGGAGTAAGTAATGAAACAAAACGGTTGATGGAAAAGAGACGCCCATTTCTAAGCGAAGGAAAGCGAAACACCGATGATTTCAAAGAATTGAATAAACAAATAATAAAGGGAGTAAAGGAAGTTTTAGGGATCTACAATGAAAACAAGGTAGAAAAAGTAATAGAAAAGAACCGAGGCCTGAAATGCTTAAGATCAAACTTAGGATGCAGCATTTTGATTTATTACGGTTTCTCCTCGTATGTATCAAAACACCGAATTTCAATCCTTCTGAATCGCCGAGATTGATAATATAAGCATTTTAAAATTTGTTTATATATCACAGATGGGCATTTCTTTGATATTTTTTGATCAAATAAAAATCTACTTGGGTTGGTGAGAAAGTATGCGATGAGGCGAATTATTTTTAAAGATTATGAGATAAGCTGCGGAAGCAGTTATTTATTGTTTGAGACCGGATTTTTCTTTTTTAAATTCGTTATTGTTGTTCGATTTTCGTTTTTTTGTCATGGAAATATGTGTAGATAGTAGCAGTGTGGATTTTAAGTGGAAGTTCAATTGCAATTTTCTTTATGTGGAGAGGTGAATTTAATCAAAGGCAATGTCGGCAGTTTTGTTAATCACCAATTTGTTGTGTTGTGTTTTATGTAGGAGATTGGTAAAGCAGCGTTACAACAATTTGTGAGGTCCACATGGTTTTAAGCAGGAGCGTTTGAGAGGCCGAGTTTTGTAGATTGCAGATTTTTGTCATCCAGGATAATCCAAGGCCCGAATCCACTGTCCAACTTCCAAAGAATTGTCTATTTATGTTTCCAATCATTTCAGACCAATTTGCAGCTTGAGTAAGACACAGTTGTATGTTATTTTACAGTGTGTTGGTCCAATTCTAATCCCAAAAACTTATTGGAGGAAATACATCAGTCAGAGTGATGTTAAACATTTTTCTAAGTAAAAATAAACATTTTTTATCAATAAAAAAATTTGTTTACATGACAAACAAATAAATTGTAATAAATATAAGTTTTATGGATTGGCTAATTCTCATATTATTCTTCTTTTAAATGCAAGTAATTTTAAAATATAATTAATGTTTCAAAAGGGTTTGTTATTTCATTTTGACATATGACAGTTAGTATTATCCCTTTTGGACATTTGGTACATAACCATAAATTTGAATTGTTTGTTTGAATGTTAACCTCAATGTAAGCTCCGTTTAAAAATCTAGATATTTTCATTTTGATAATAATTTAAATTTCTATAGTGTCCTTAACGTCTGGAGCTTGCGTTACAAATAGCACCATTGTGAGTTTGTTTTTAAATTTTGTTATTATTATTCGTGATAACTATTTATGGTGAAGTAATAATAAATATGTAATGCTTCTCTCTAAACCAAGTGTGGAATTATTTGCTTTAAAAAGATTTTCACCTTTTAATATTTTTTAGGAAAAAAATGTCTTTCTTTCCATTGAGCAGGAAGATTCTATTAAACGGCGTCCTTTTCAAATAGTTTGGGAACCTTCTTGTATTGTGTTGCCCAGGAAATCTATGTAAATATTTTTTTATATTCAGTTCTTTGTAGTTACCCCTTCTAGTCCCTCTTTTATTTAATTACTTACGACTCAGCTCTCCAGCAAGACCAAGAGTGGCCGTTCGCAGACGTTTCAGTTTGCTTGCTTACACTATCTCTAGCCCAGTAATTTCTGTCTCCAGTTATAACCCCCCATAAGTGATATTCAATAAGGTAGGCAAATATTACCGTTACAAGGAAAGCCTATAATAATCTCATTGGAGGATAAAGATGGAAAAGAAATAAGAGAAAATAACGAAATCCTAAAAGTTGTCAACTGAGAAATACTTCCTAACATAGAATTCTTCGAAATCAAACCAGCTATAGCACAACTAAAGAATAATAAGGCTCCGAATCCAGATGAAATACTTGTAAATATGTTGAAGGAGGGGAGTGAAATTATTCTCGAAGAATTGAAAATTTCTTTCAACGAATGTCTTCACAGAGGAGAAGTCCCAGATGATTGGAATGAAAGTTTGACAATACTTCTCTTTAAAGAAGGAGACAAGGGAGATCTGAATAACTATAGCCCAATCTCCCTGCTGTCCCAAATGTACAAACTGTTTATGAGAGTAATAACTAACAGGTTAACGTCGAAGCTCGATAGCTATCAACCGGTAGAGAAGGCAGGATTCCGAAAAGGTTACAGTACAGCGGATCAACATACAGTCAGAACACTAACAGAGAAAGCCAATGCTATGAACAACTGCAGAATAGACTCCCAATACAGAATGCTCATACATAATATTTACAATAAAGCTACAATGAAAATACCAATAGACGCAAAAACCAAAGCTATACCAAGACAAAAAAGTTCGCCAGGGATATGTTATCTCTCCATAGCTATTCACACTGGGACTGGAAGACGTGTTCAAAGACATTAACTGTGCAGATAAAGAAATAGATGTTAATGGAGTCATTTGAGAGACGCTGATAACATTGTAATATTCGCTACAAGTTTCGAAGAACTACAGACCATGATGACGCAACTATTTCAAGCTTTGGAAAAAGTAAGTCTTACGATGAACTTGGAAAAAACAAAAACAATAACAAATACACCGAAGATTGGAGAAATAACGTTGAACGACATAAATTTAGAAACAGTAAGCGAATACATCTACCTGGGACAGATAATGAAAGTTAACGAATAAAATTAAACTACCGAAATTACCAGAAGAATAAGGTTAGCGTGTGCAGGATTTGCAAAACTAAGTTGGATCTTGAAAATCACTCAAATAGAAAAATATTTGAAAACCAGAATTTACGATCAGTGTATTTTTTCTATACTCACGTATGGTTCACAGACGTGGACACTAACCAAGTCTAATATGGATAAAATGGTAAAGGCACAAAGAGCGATGGAAAGATCAATGCTCGGGGTGAGACTTATAGACAAAAAAACAAACAACCGGATTAGAAGCAAAATCAAAGTAAAAGACGCAGGAGAACATGCTGCCAAATTAAAATGGAGCTTCGCAGGACACAATGCCCGACTGAAGGATAAAAGATGGAACCACAAAATACAACAATATAGACCATAGTTAGGAAAGAGAAGCAGTTGAAGACTACAAATGAGATGGTCTGATGACATTAAGAAGATCGGAGGACACAACTGGAAGCAAGTGGCACAAAATAGAAAACACTGGATTGATTTGGGGGAGGCCTATGTCCAAAGTTGGACTACTTAAGGCTGAAGAGAGAAGTGAGAAGAGTTGTATTTATTTATCTGTTTTGCTCATCTGTATTTAAATGCTAATGTCGTTTAGTTTAAAAAATATGGTGATCACCAAATTTTATTACATGTCCTCAAGGTGCAACAATTTTTAAATTCATTAATTTCATTAACTCAGTAATTCATAGATTTCAGAATAATTTTTAAAGTAACAATTCACTTAATTAATTTTCGATCATTTCTTTTCAATTTATTGAGAATATTATATATTTATTTACATATATTACTTTTTGGTGGACATACAACATAATTAAAAATTAATTTTGTTCAACCTTACCTATTTTGAGTTACCAAAATAACACTGTCAGAGCAAATCTTTATTCTTTTATTTCGACATATGAGTAGTGATTAGTTGTTTTACTATATTTGTATTGTATCATTCAGGTATGATTCGTTGTGTAACTTTATTAATTTATCTACATATGTGTTTTGTATATTATGTCTTGTTGTTAGTGCTTACCGCGTGATATAATTATTAAACTCTTCATTACTATTTGGTTTCCGTATAGTAATCATTTGTATCTTTCTGATATTACTTGTGTCTTACATTCTTTCCGTTCTCGTCACTTCGTATCTTTCCCGTTATCGTTCTTATCTTATTTTCTGCCCATTCTCGTATTTACTAGGTTTCCCTATTTCTTTCAAAAATAGGGTAGTGCCCAAAATTCTCTGCTCTTTCGTGTTTCTTTCTCCATTTTACTTGTTGATCTTCTGTAGTCTAACCCTGTCGAACCCTGACCAAGATACCTCTACCAGACTGAAGCCCAAACTTTAATAACGTTCTTTGTGTAAACCTCCCTTTTGTTTATAAAGAGGGTACACAACCTCCAAAAAAGCAGACAAATGGCCTGATGTCCTTATTGTTACTCAAATATTCCTTTTCACTATCACTCAATACTTCTTCATGCATAAATGTTAAATATTCATTTATCTACTGATAATTCCCTCAATTCAAAAAGGTATTTCGAGATTTGACTAATAAATTAATTAAAGACCAAATATTCACTTTGATCAAACTAATTATACCACAAGTTTATCACAATGAAAAAAATTATAAATACATGATTTTTTGGACATATTTAATTAGAGCCATTAAAACTAATCTGATGATCGCGTACCATTGGATAAACAGTATAAATTCTTTTGAATAGAACGGTAATTAAATGTAGCTTAATAAGCAATTTTGAATTTAGAAAATTACAAATTCAGATAATATTCAGAGTTATTCAAATGAAATCAGGATAAACGCCACTAATAGCTCATATTATTGTACCTTAACTTCGACATGTCAGAAAACAAACCAGCACATCAAACAGAAGCCACTGAACAAACTCGTCAGCATGATAATGATACAGGTTGGACGTTAATTCCAAATAAGAAGCGTCAGCGATCAGAATATAGCCCTCCGCATAGAATTAAAAAGCAAACTATTATTCAGGATTATTGGTTGCAGAAACCTACGCCAACGACGAACAGATATAGCCCCTCAGCTACTGATGATAAGCAATAAGAAAATAAAAATGCCGAATCCAAAAAACCTCCACCAGTGTTCATTCAGAATGTCGAATATATAAAACCGCTATGCGAACTGCTTGATGAAAAAATACCAAATCTATATATACCATTAAATGTCTTAGAGATAACCAAATTAAACTCCAAGTAGATTCACCTGAAAACTATTCGTATATTATTCAAAGTTTAACAGCCAAAACAACGCAGTTTCAAACATATCAGATAAAGCAGGACCGTGAATGTCGAGTGGTTATCCGCAATATTCACCCCTCAACAGAAATTAATGATATTAAAAGGGCACTCGAAGAACTAAGACATTTAGTCAAAAATATCTCCAACATAAAACGAAAAGAGGATTATAAGCAACTACCACTTTTCCAAGTAGAATTGGTTGCTAATGCAAATAACAAAGACATTTATAAAGTCAATAAACTACTTAACTCAATAGTTGAAGTTGAATGACCACGTCCCAAAAGAGAAATTCCGCAATGCCACAGGTGTCAACATTTCGGACACACTCACAAATATTGCAACAAAATGCCCCGATGCGTAAAGTTTACAGCCAATAACTTGTCATTTGAATGTCCAAAGCCAACAAGAATTAAAGATGTTAAGTGCACAAATTGCCAAGAGAATCATCCTGCCAACTACAGAGGCTGTTTGGTCTACAAAGAGCTCCAAAGAAAACAATTTCCAAAGTTAAGGGAGAAAATACAATCTCATTGCCCGCCAAGTTCCTCAAATACTCGTCGCCCATCTGTTACATATGCAAACGCTGTGGAGGGACCAAATTATACCACCGCATCTTATTTATGTAGGTTTGTTTACATTTTTACAATCTATTTAGTGGTATATAATACTTAGTCTATTTTAAATATAAAAAGAAAATAGTTAAAATAACATCGTCTTAAGTCCGTACCTCCTTAGAAGCATATAATCCTAAGTTGGACTTAGGACAGTATTCATTCCTCTATCTATGTAAACCGACAGTAGTAGTTTAAGTCCGTGTAAAACGAACAGCCCCGAACATTAACGTCGCTCTCATAATCAAACATTAAATTCCGTTCATTGTTTCGTTGCGCTTTGAGTGAAAACCACGTGGTTATTGTTTTTGGTTATATCTTAAAAACTCTGAAAATTTATAGTTATTGACGAGAATAGTTTTTATAATTTCGTGAATAGTTTTTATAATTTGTAAATATGAGTGGCCGAGGACATCGTTTATTATCTTTAGCGCTTGACTCCATAATGGATGGTAAGTAATTCGTTTACTAATATTATAGTTCTTAGGATAAAATAAGGAAATAAAAAAAATTTTCTTCATATAAAATTGATTTAGAAATATATTTTTATGGTTAATATATTTTTTTTTTTAGATACGTCAAAAGAAAACCAACCTAGTTCCTCGCAAGTAACTGAGATCGGTCAAGATGTAGAGACTATGTCATCCAAAATGAAGACGTATGAAAAACAGTTTTCTCTCTTAGAAAATGACCTTTCGTTGAGCGACTCTGATGATTCTATAGCAGATAAAGATTATAATCCTATTAATTATGTTGATTATGATTCAGAAGATAACGTTGAACAACCAGACGTTCTTGTAGAAAATAAGCAAGTTAATAAAAGAAAAGTTTCCAGAAAATCTGTTACAAAACAAGTTGGAAAGAAACGTTTAAGGCATGTTTCCGAGTGGATTGTAAATAAGCGAAAACGGGAGTATGCTGCCGGAAGATCCTATCTCAGTAAAAGCGGAAAAGAGATGCCTGAAAGAAAGAAAAAAGCTGCTTGTTCGTGTCGTATGAAATGTTATTCCAAAATAACTAAAGAAAAGAGAGATGAGATTTTTAAATATTATTGGAATGACGAAAATGATTATAATGTAAAAAGGCAGTTCATTTTATCCTGTATAGAAACAAAGCCTACAGCTAGACAAATATTGCGATTAGGAGACGAATCAAAAGCAAGAAAAAACACCTTGGTATATACTTTAACAGTAGATGGTGTAAAAAGTGTAGTGTGTAAGTGCATGTTTGTATATACATTGGGCATATCGCAGTCAGTAGTGAAGACCGCTTTAGCAAAGCGCCAAGAAGGAGGCATAGTTATGGCTGACAAGAGAGGTAAGCATACACCTAGTAATACAACTCAGCAGCATGTAATCGATTCCGTTGTATCACATATTTCCTCATTTCCTAAATATAAAAGCCACTACAATCGAGAAAGATCAAAGACAGCATATTTAGGTCCTCAGTTGTCAGTGCAGCAAATGTATACGCTCTATAAAGAATATTGCTTTGAACAACACGTTCATTTAGACGATGTAGCAAAACTATGGTTGTATAGGGATATTTTTAATAAAAAATTTAATCTCACTTTTAAACCACCAGAAGTGGACACTTGTGATACGTGTGATTTATTTTTAGCACAGTTAAAGACAGAAGTACACGACACTAATGCAAATTGTATAAACAATGAAAGAAATTTACATCTGAAAGATGCAGAACGTAGGTATAATCTCAAATCCTCAGACACAAATGAAACTAAAGAAAATTGCAAACATAAGGTACTCACAGCAGATCTTCAAGAATGTTTACCTACACCGTTGTTGACCAATTCGCTTACTTTTTATAAAAGAAAGCTTTGGACTTTAAATTATACAATTTTTGATTCCTCAAATAATTCAGCCTGGTGTATAATGTGGGACGAATCAAAAGGTAAGAGAGGTGGGAATGAGTTGGCATCAGCTTTGGTAAAATGGGCAGATCTAAACTTACCTGGATCTAATATAGAGCACATAACGCTTTGGTCTGATAATTGCTTTGGCCAAAATAAGAACAGCAGCATCGTAATTGGCTTTTATTTCATTCTAAATAAATATCCACAGCTTAAAACCATTGATCAAAAATTTCTTTTAAAAGGGCAGAGTCACATGGAGGCTGACACCGTTCATGCACAAATAGAAAAACAGCGAAAAAAAAACCCTACAATGACAGTTGTAACTCCGTGGGATTGGCAGCAACTTATCCGTCACTGTTCCTCAAAATTTAAAGTAATAAACTTAGAATTGGCCGTCTTTAAATCTTTTGATCCAATGTATACCGTTGCAAGGGGTTCTTCAAATGCTGCACCTCTTGTTGCTCGAAAACTTAATCATAATAAACAGCCGTTCCTATTGTCTAAAGTAGTTCACGTGCAGTATAGAAAAGACCAGTTAGGAATACTGTACTACAAAACATTATTTCAAGCAACGAATTTCGAGGAAGTAGATTTGAGAAGAAACACAAGAACCGAACTTACCTTACCGATGAATCTGGACCAAATAAATCAAAGGCTAGTGCCTATTTCAACAGCAAAATATAATGACCTTATGGATTTATTGCCTTTTGTACCATCGGAGTTTCACGAATACTATCGAAGCTTACCACATGCTCTAAATCGGAACGATTATCCAGAAGGAGATGCTGATCAATAAAATTTATTTAAGCTAATACGTACTTTAAAATTTTTAGTTCATGTTTATTTTACTTTCTGTTTTAACTTTGTTTAATCTTAATAAATTGAAATTAGTATATCTATATTCGTTTTACTTATTGTCAATAAGGACAGGTGACTTATTATAAAAAGGTTTTCGGGAAAAAAAATACAACTTAGAAGCATACTGTCCTAACTCCATTTTTTTTGTAAAATTAGAATATTGCAAAAATTTGAAATTGGCGGATTATAATACTCTACCTGTACTATTAATTGCTTAGAAAAAACTGGTTATTCATTATTTATTTATATCTGTAATAATTCCAAATATTTACCGAAAACCGTTAATTCGTTCTCCTGTAAAATCGATAAATTGGACTTAGGACAGTTAGCTTTCGATATACAGATATATATATATATATATATATATATATATATATATATATATATATATATATATATATATATATATATATATATATATATATATTTCTTTGTAGTACCAATTGACTTCTGGACGAAAAGTATTCCCATTTGGCATCCGTGAATATTCACGGGCCACAATATACAGCGAATTCTGTTGCGGTACCAATTGGCATCAATCGCTGTTGCGGTTTCTTTGGCATCGATTGGCTTTGGACCTTTAGCATCCATTGGTTTATGACTCAAGTCGACAATAATACCTAAAGGTTTCGGTGGAATTCTACCTGAGTCAATTTATCTGTTCAGTCATTGTAATATTTTGTTGTCGAAACGGATGTTTAAAAATTTAACTTGTTAGGGTATATTACTCTTTATCCATAAATTGTAGGCAGGTAGTTATTGCTTTTTTCGAGATTGAATATTTTTCTTTTAAAATTATGACAGCTTCAAATTTGATTTAATTTGCTAAATACTTTTATTTTACATTTTTTAAGCTCAGTAATTTAAAAATGTTTTATCGTCTTTTAACAACTTCTAGTCTGATTATTCCCTGAGTAAAAGAGCTCTGTTGTAATGAATTATTTGGTATTACTAAAGAAATTCTGGTATAGTAGGATTAAATGTTAAAATTAAATGTTACAATGATTGTAACTTCATGTCTTGGGCTGTTACGTCGCATTATGGGCTATATGGGCTGTATTTTCTCGTTCTTGTTCGTATTTCTCTTCGATTTGCATTTTCGATGACACTTTCCAATATTTTAGCAAATTCAAAGTCCATGAAAAATACTTAGAAAGCAAACAAAAGTACTTATAAGAGTATACGACCATTTTATAACACTCACTGTGAAAATTTTTGCAAGTGAAGATGTTTAAGACAACAGGCACATTATTGCCGAACGCAAAGTGCACATAACTTTCTCCTTTATTTTTTGGTATCTGACTTCTTACAACTGTGTGTATTTTTCTTTCCTCTGCCCATACTTCTCGTACGTCACTGAATCTGGTTTGATGTGGTATTATATAATAATAGATGCACAATCAAAACGAACCAGATTCTTTTACATTAAAAAGAGATAAAATATTATGTCCATATACTATGAAAAGCAATAATTAAAAAAGAGTCGTATTTTAACACATATTTGTTTTTCTTTAACCGTTTGTTAATAAATAATATATCAAAATTTATTCGACATAATGTATGTTTTATTTTAAGGCTGTAACATAAAAATAAGAATTACCTGTTATGAAGGCACTACATAGGTAATTATTATCTGTACCTAACAAAAACCAATTTTATCAAAATCAACCTAGTTTGAAATATATGGAGTCTCGATTATATCTCATGGTTGTGTTTGCCCTACGTAGAAAAAAATAAAATAAAATTACTGAAATCTCTTGGGAATTGAAGTACTCAAGAATTGAAAAGATGTTGAAATTACTGTAACTTTGAAGAAGTTGAAAATCAAATGTTTAAAGGTACACTTCTTTTAAACAAAATTCAGAATCAGTATTTTATCTCTTAACTTCATTAGAAGTGAATAATAAAGAAGTTATATACATACAAAAGGTTTTTGTAAGAAACACAGTTGCAAACATATAATTTACAAAATTTCTTGGTCTCTCTTTTTAAAATGGCGATACATAGCTTACAACGTAAACAAAGTTTTAGGAGTAGTGTCCACTTAATAGCTTCTAATGGTAATAGTGGGTTAGGGACAATTAAAACCTAGTTAATGTTTAAAATTTGCCAATGTTTTTACTTTATTTTAAGTCTTTATCAAGGCTATACATGGCACATGCCTATAATGGTACATAAAATGATCCATTGTGATTTATATACAGTGAGGTCCTAAGGTAACGGATAAATTCAATATTTTTGTAACTAAAAATCTTTTGACGAAATCCTCATGTAGGTCGGTTTTTATTTTTTGTTGTGCATTTTTTTTAATAGAATCTTTTTATACAGGGCGTGTCGTGTAACAGTGGCCAATACCAACTTTCTTATTTTAGATACAACACCCTGTGTATTATTATATTTTTGAATTTCTTAGAATATTAGGTAAAATTTATATTTAATCTTCTATTCTTATCTTTAACCGTTTTTAAGTAATCGAGGTTGGAAAAGTGACATTTCGTGTATTTTTCCTCACAAAATCTAAACAGTTCGACCTAGAGTAAAATGGTTTTTACATTATTATCTTACTTTTTAATATGCTATCTAGTGGTATCAAACCCAGAGATGATAGGATTATATTCAAAATGACAAATTTTGAAATTTAGGGCCGACCACGACAATTTTCGTATTTTATTTTTATTTAATACCACTAGATAGCATATTAAAAACTAAGATAGTAATATAAAAACTAATTAAAATGGACCAAATCCAATAGTTGGCTGTATACCCTGAATCAATATAAAGACAAAAGCTTTTTGTAAATACAAAAAGCTTTTGTCTTAATATAAAAACCATTTTACTCTAGATCGAACTGTTTAGATTTTGTGAGCAATTGTCACTTTTCCAACCTCGATTACTCAAAAACAGTTAAAGATAGGAATAGAAGATTGAATATAAATTTTATCTAGAATATTCTTAGAAATCAAAAGATATAATAATATACAGGGTGTTGTATTTAAAATAAGAAAGTTGGTATTGGCCACTCTTACACGACACGCCCTGTATAAAAAGATTATATTGAAAAAATGCACAACAAAAAACAAAAATCGACCTGTACGAGGATTTCGTCAAAATATTTTTAGTTACAAAAATATTGAATTTATCCGTTACTTTAGGACTCACATGTCGTATGGAAATAATCAACATTGACCACACCGGGTTTATTTAAAAAAAAATAGCCTCGATAAAAACGTAAAATAGGTAAAGTCTATACGTTAGCAATTGTACAAAACCCACTATTACCATTAGAAACATAGACTAGTTAGAAACTTTATTTTAAAACTAGAACAGCTAAGAAAAAATGAATGTTTGTCCAACCTCAAATTCTATCTACAACATTTCATTGGATTTACAAAATCCAAGAGAAAATATTAATATGACGACGTTTTAAAACGTTAATAAAATTAGGTTTAATTCAATAAGAAAGTAATGAAGGATACATTAAAACTATAGGATTGTAATAGAATATTTTATTGAAACTCGTAATCACTTGAATGAATTATTGTGATTTATATTTATTTTGTACAAATACTTTTATTGTGTCCCATTTCCTGTTTTTAAAAACATTTGGATACTTTTCTACCAAATTTAAAACTTCCATTTTTTTTGGCGGAATTTTCTTCTTAATATGACGTGCAAAGAATTTTTGCGTAAGTTCTTTTTCCTCTTTTGTCCATGGAACTAAAATACGTTTACCTTTCTCCTGTATTCTATTTTGTGACGGGATGTTTACTTCATTTTGTTGAAGAATAGGTTGATTAGTATTTTCTTCGTCACTATCAGCTTCTTCTGCGTCTTCCAATATCTCGTTATCGACTTCAATCTCATTTAAATTTCGATTTTTATATTGGTCAATATTAGTGTTTTGAGCGAGCAATAATATTTTGGAAACTTTTGCGGTTTGGTAAATGTCTGACGGGAGACGGTACCACTCATCATGAGTTTTTGAGGTACGCCCCATAAATTTTGCTAGTTGTTCTAGTTCACCCTTTTCCATTTTTAAAATTTGTATTATTGTTGCTAAGTGTTTTCTGAGGCGAGTTGACGTGAGGGTAGTGATTTTGTTTGCATCATTCAACACCTTAGAAGCATGCTTTCTGAGAACATGATATCCACTGATGCAGTTAATAGTATTCGGTATGCCAAATAGGTATTCGTTGTAAGAGGTAAAAAAATTATTCCTATATTTAATTAAAGTGTCAACTCCACTTTTGGTCAATTTGTCAAACAGAACAGGTACGCCTCTACCTCTCTTACCTCTTATTACTATGCGTTTTAAAGAGTGAACTAAAATTTTCTCGGTTTCTGTTAGGACTTTCTCAAACTCTGTAGAAGATTGAGAATCATGATGTTTTAAATAAATATCTAAAGGTAATTTCTGCAGCTCCATATAAAGTATGAATAATTAATAACATGCTACATGTTTTGACATTGCATTATTTTATGTTTCATGAATTTGGCCAAATCTTATCATACGTTAATTCAATCCATAGTAATATTAAATTTACAAGAGAAATAAAACAAAACCAGTCAATAAATTTTCTAGACTTAAAAATTATAAGAATTGAAAACAAACACGAGTTCTCTGTATTTCATAAACCTATACATACTGACACAACCATACACAGTACTTCATCCCATCCTGCACAACATAAATTAGCAGCCTACTATAGTATGTTCCACAGATTGACAGAAATCCCAATGTCAAATAATAACTTCGAAGTAGAATTGAATATCATTAAACTTATAGCAATAAACATTGGATACAACGAACACATAATAAACAAAATGTTACAGCAAAAACTACTTAACCTTCGGAGTACCAAGACTGGGTCAAGCGTGACCCGAAATTCACTTATTTCTTAATATTTCCTGAAATAATTTTTTTACAAATCCTATTGATCGTAAGTGCTCCTTATCTGTTTCAATCTATTTTTTCGTGTATCATTCGTGAACATGCAAATTACAGTTTTTCCTCTACGTAAAATCTATGATGCCGGGTCAGTCCTGACCCGTTCTTGGGATTTCGAAGGATTTTTCAATATGTTTGTAGGTACACGTAAAACGCAGCAGTCTCTGTTTACCAGTGAACATATTCAAGGCCAAATGATTATGTTTGTAGAAATATTAGTCGATAGAAGTTAACCTTGGGAGTAAATGTAGTGTCTAATAGGCATATTCTACAAGAAAGTCCGAGACGAGAGGTCCAACTTTGGTGTAAAGCGGTATTTCACGTTTGTTTATAAATTTAAATCAAGCATCGATCTTGAAGTGTGCAGTATTATATCAAAATGTGGAAAAAGAATAAACCTTTGGGTGAAGCTGAGTTGTATGCCTTACTCCTATCAGATAGTGAAGAAGATGGCCTTGCAGATCTTGATGAAAGCAATAGTGAAGCGAGTGATAATGACGGTTGTGAGCCAGAAGCACATGAAGGTAATTTATCAATTACTGAACTCGAGAACGAGGAAGTTTTAGCGACAACTTCTGAAAATATAGATAGTGAAAGATCTAACGTATCTGATGTTTTGTGCGAAGGACGAACATGGCGTTATTTAGCTCCAAAAAAGGGTAAGACATTGGCATGTAATTTATTACAGAAAAACGTAGGTTTAACTAAGAAAAGTCAAAATATTGAGACATGCATGGATGATTTTAATTTATTTTTTTCTGATAGTATTATGTCAATGATTCTCTAGTATACCAATAAGAGAGCTATTGAGTTCATAGCTGCGTATAACAGTAAGAACGAGGAAAACATGAAGGATTGGATTGAAGTTGATCTAGTCGAACTGCGTGCTTTCTTTGGTATACTTATATTATGTGGAAGGTTCAGAGAGTCCCATGAGAAAGTGCAGAATTTATGGTCCAATAAAAATAATGCATTTACGCGTCCTATTTATAAAGCATCTCTAAGCCGGAATAGATTTTTAAGTATTTTGAAGTATATTCGCTTTGATAATTTGGATACGAGAGCAGAAAGAAAAGAACGAGATAAATTAGCTCCTATTCGAGAAATCGCTGATCTATTTGCCCAAAATTGTAGGGAATCATATCAACCATCTGCTTTTGGTACTATCGACGAGCAGCTTATTGATTTTAAGGGACGTTGTCCATTTCGGATTTATATACCAAGTAAACCGAAGAAATATGGTATAAAGGCTTGGACCCTATGTGACGCTGAAAATTTTTATTGCTGTAACTTTGAGATATATACTGGAAAGATTGGTGATCAATGTGAATGTAACCAAGGCCCAAGAGTTGTCAAAACACTTGCAGAACATTGGTATAGGTCTGGTCGAAATATTACAACTGATAATTTTTTTACCGACATTGCTTTATCTGAAGAACTCTTATCCAAAAATTTAACTCTTTTGGGTACTATCAGAAAAAATAGGAAGAGTTTACTCAAATCGTTGCTTGAAATGACAGATCGCTCACTGTATTCTTCAAAATTTTTGTTCACTAAAAACATTACCTTAGTTTCATATGTAACCAAGCCTAACAAGTTTGTTGTATTGTTATCGACCTTACACAATGAACATGAAATTTCTGATGAAAACCAAAAGTTTAAACTAAGAATTATTTTGGATTACAACAAAACCAAAAGTGGAGTCGATATTTTAGATAAATTGATTCGAGAGTACACATGTAAAAGAGCAACAAGAAGATGACCCTTACGTATATTTTTCAACTTTTTGGATATTGCGTGCTACAATGCTTTCGTTCTATGGAATACGAAAAATCCTGAATGGAATAACCAAGTAAATATAAAACATCGCAGAAAACTATTTCTGGAGGAGCTTGGAGAACAATTAACCTCACCCAATATAAAACGAAGAGCGGAAGCAATAGAAGAAGAACCCACCGGATACCATAAATCCGTAATCGCTGCAATAGAGACCACCGGTGTTAGTGTAAAAAAGCAAATAGAAGTGCCGCAATCTGCAACAAAACGAGGTCGTTGTTATTCTTGTAGGGGTAGTGACAATAAATATTCAAAACGGTGTGACATGTGTAAAAGATTTATTTGTAATTCTCATTCAAAACGCGAAGAAGTACATATTGTCAAAATTAAATGCAACTACTGCCAAAAAGACCAGGATGGTGAACCATCTTAAAAATTTAAATACAAAAATTTAGTATTATAATTATTTTGTTTCTTTGTTTTTTGTTAAATTAAAGATACTGTATAACAATACTGACTATTTAAAACATCCTTATAAATAAAATGAGAATGGGTCACGCTTGACCCATCATGGTAATCTAAGTAAGTCAAATAATCTTGGTACTCCGAAGGTTAAGAAAGCCCTTAAATCAATCTTCCCACCACAAGAGAAAAAGCCCAATACAATATATTGCTCGATCACGTCATATACAGGTAATATATTAACTAAAATAGCCAGACAGATCAAAAGAAAAGAATAACACCAGCATTTAAATATATTAAGAACAACAAGAGCCATTTGCTGATCGGTTTAGGTCACCGAAACCCAACCAATTATGATTGGATCAACAGAAACAACTACTCCGTGGGCTAATACCCCTACCGGCATTGAATTATACTATTGATCCAATGGTCGCAGAACAACACAACCCATCAAGTGTGAAACTCCAAACAGCTGTTTCGGTCCGCCAGACCTTATCAGTGACGCTTGGCTTCTCCATTGGAAAGTTGTCCGTTCTGCTTAAGGGGACAAGGTCCTCTGAATCTCAAATGTAAATGAGAATGCAATCCACTCTTAACTGATCAACATTTAATATGTCATCACAGGTGTTCCGAGTGCAATGCTGCCAGGTCACCCATGTACAGCTTGGAACAACAAGAGCCATTTGCTGATCGGTTTAGGCCGCCGAAACCCAATTAATTATGTTTAGATCAACAGAAACAACTACTCCGAGGGCTAATACCCCTACCGGCATTGAATTATACTATTGATCCAATGGTCGCAGCACAACACAACCCATCAAGTGTGAAACGCCAAACAGTTGTTGCGGTCCGCCAGACCTCATCAGTGACGCTTGGCTTCTCCATTGGAAAGTTGTCCGTTCTGCTTAAGGGGACAAGGTCCTCTGCATCTCAAATGTAAATGAGAATGCAATCCATTCTTAACTGATCAAAATTTAATATGTCATCACCGGTGTTCCGTGTGCAATGCTGCCAGGTCACCCATGTACAACTTGGAACAACAAGAGCCCTTTGCTGATCGGTTTAGGTCACCGAAACCCAACCAATTATGTTTGGATCAACAAAAACCACTACTCCGAGGGGTAATACACCTACTGGCATTGAATTATACTATTGATCCAATGGTCGCAGATCAACACAACCCATCAAGTGTGAAACGCCAAACAGCAGTTTCGGTCCGCCAGACCTCATCAGTGACGCTTGGCTTCTCCATTGGAAAGTTGTCCGTTCTGCTTAAGGGGACAAGGTCCTCTGAATCTCAAATGTAAATGAGAATGCAATCCACTCTTAACTGATCACATAGGTGACCTAGCAGCATTGCACACGGAACACCTGTGATGACATATTAAATGTTGATCAGTTAAGAGTGGATTGCATTCTCATTTACATATAAAATACTAGCTTTTATCCTCGATTCGATTGTGATGGCGTCTTCTGCCGAGAAGTATCCCTTGAAAATACAACTTTTTTTAATAAAATGTATCATCTGTGCTTATTTGTGTCCCTGTCAAAATTGCAAAAATAATCAATATGATCGTTTAAAAAGTTAAACAGGGAATGCGAAAAAAAAACAAGCCGACAAACACCTTACACTCACATTTATAATATTAGTTAATATTTTCACAGAAAAAAAGACAAAGCATAACCAGAGATAGATAAAAACTAAGCATCTTAACGAAAGAATCTTATTAACACAGCGCCAAACCACATTTTCAAAATTCACAACATTTTTAATGCATTTACAACCCCTAACATTAAATGCTTTTTAATACACAACGTTTTAGCAATGTGCTTCAAAAAATTATACACATGGCGCTGAGAAATAAGGTTATAAAACCTTTCAAAAAGAATAAAAGACTGCAGATAACAAGAAAGTAAGATAAAACCAATAATATATTGTAAATCCAAAAACTAAACAAAAAATATCCATTCTAAGAATTAAACTCAAACGCGAATCGACCAGATGTTACTCGAACCTTTATAAACCTGGAATCTAAGACAATCTAAGTGACTAACTGGCTTCCAAAATCGTATCACATCCTGTAGATGCCAATTGAACCGCTAAGCTGTAACGACATGAATATCGCTTCAACTCAATATACACAAATCGATGGTGGCGCTGCTTATTTTTTGCCTCGAACTACGATTTATTTACGAATCAAAAAACGGTCCAATTGGATTCCGGGTTCATATCGCGTAAAGAGCCTTATAATATCATCCACTATGCGTTTCTGATATTATTTTGAAGAGGTCAATTGGCATCCGAATACCGGATGCCAATTGACCAGCGGAAGCCAATTGAACCTACAACTTTACATGTGGGAAGTCAATTGTTACCGTAAATAAATATATATATATATATATATATATATATATATATATATATATATACTCACTTGTGTTTCACTTACATCCAATCCCACTTCTTCTCTGCAAAGGAAATGCAATACATTAATCGCATCCTTAACCTCATCCAATGAGATTGACCGTAACACAAAGAAAAAACTAACAACATATAATGGGAACATTGCAAAGTTTTATGCTTTGCCAAAAATCCACAAACCAACACTATCGGTTCGTCCCATAGTAGCTTCCATTGGAACACCCACTGAAAATATCTCAGCTTTTGTTACAGACATACTTACTAATGCATATAATTATGAAAGTCAATATTACATTAAAGATTCTTTTGAGATGGTAAATAAATACAATGGCTACATACTACCATCAAATTATGTCCTCGTTAGCCTTGACGTTGTATCCTTATTCAGCAATGTTCATCTAAGAATATGTTTGACATCAATAGAGATCAACTGGGACCGTATTAGAGGTTGTTGTTCCATGTCTTACGACAGATTCATCAGCATCGTCGAATTTCTCTTTAACAACACTTACTTCTCATTTAATGATAAATTCTATCAACAAACTTTCGGTACCCCTATGGGAGCTAAGATTTCTCCTATCATTGCAACTTACGTTATGGATTATGTATTAGACTCAGTCATTCCTTTACTATCCTTTAATATTCCATTTATTAAAAAATATGTTGATGATATCATTTTGGCTATACCCAATGACAAGGTAGATGAACTATTAGACACTTTTAATGGTTATGACCCCTACATCCAGTTCACTATAGAGAGGGAAGATGGTAATTGGTCCGTCCCCTTTCTCGACATAAGGATGATCAGGGAAACCAACAACATCAAAATAGATTGGTATCAAAAACCGACCCATTCTGGTAGATACCTTAACTACAACTCATACCATAATAATTCTACCAAAGTCAACTTAATCAAACAGATGAAAAATAGAGTAACAAAACTATCAGATCCTTCATTTCATACAAAAAACCTACAAATCCTACAGAAACTTTTTATTTCAAACGCTTATCCAACACCATTAGTTAATAAGATTTTGTTTAATACTATCCATGACGAAGATATTTCACCTTCCTTCGCGACTAACAATGCTGATCCTGATGTCTTAAGTGGGAACCCAGTCTCGGATACTCCTATAAACAAATATTTTTCATTACCATATTTCAGAGATATCATTCCGGGGTTAATTGCACCTATGTCACACCACACCCAATGGAAAAGGGTGACACCCAATGATGGAACTGCGTTAATCATTGGAAGTAGCATAAAACATTACGAAATATATAAAGTGTGTGAAATCAACATTCAGGCAACCTCAATATCTGTAGAACTCAGTAAAGGACACATAACGATGTCAATTGCGTATTGCCCCCTGGTAAAATAATTAAAGATGGACATTTTTCTAGCTATTTCAATGGGCTTGATCGTCGCTTTATTGCAGCAGGTGATTTTAATGCAAAACATACAAGATGGGGTTCAAGATTGATAACAACACACGGAAGAGAACTTATTAAAAGTTTAAACGAAAATATTTTGACTCCAATTTCAACTTGACAACCAACTTACTGGCCTACAGATAGAAATAAAATACCCGATCTCATCGATTTTGGTATCATTAAAGAAATAAGTAAAAACTCTTTAAATATTAAACCTTCCTTTGACCTTTCGTCGGACCATTCTCCCATATTTATTGATGTGATAGTTTTCCTAAATATATTGTTTTTGTTATTAACATTTGACTATTGTAAAATTTACAGATTTGAAGTGACTGATAGTGATTGTTAAGTAAAATATTACTTTTGGCTTCTGACAAAATGACAGGTAATACAATTAAAATTTGCTACATTCTTTGTTACTCATTTTGTATATATTATGTAGGTCTATTACAAAGGAATATGCTCTTATAGCAAAAATATAATAATAAACCCAAATTTAGTTAAATATAATGCATAATTTTTGTGACATTTTCTCTTGTGTACCTTTTCGTAATATTAAATTGGTTTAACATTAAGGATGCATTAACGTCTCAAATTATAAAGTTTACAAGCAAAGTAACTTATCCGTCGTGGTAGTTCTGAACTACATGTCTCGTATATGAACCTGCAGTGCATTTGTGTGAGTTTGCCTTGATACACGAACAAATTTTGTTTCCTCTCTCATATAGGAAACTAGCTATTACAACTATTTGCTAAATAACTACTGAACTAATTATTATACGTAACGTAGAGGTATATATTTAAATCAAAAAGGTTATGAAACTGTTTTCTTGTGGCATGTTTAAGTTAATGTTTAAGTTTATGTCAGATTAACCCATTACAGGTCAGCATTCTATTTATGGTTTACTTACAATTTAATTTTTTCCAACCATTAAAATTTTAAAGTTTTATAAAAGAAAAATAAAAAAAGAAGTATAATTTAGATAATGACGAAAAATTGGAACATGGAACGTGAGGACTAGGGTGGAACGAAAAATTCGAAGTCATTATTTTTTATGGGGCTTGTGCGAAAAAGTTGCGTTATATATATATACAAGGACTTCCACAGTTTTCACTGTTTTCCTTCACACAACGTTTTCTCCAATTTTTCCTGTTTAGCCAGTCCCCTTCCTGTAGGTTTCTTTAACTCATTGCTTCGTCCACTTCATCTCTAAAAGATCTTCGGGGTTTGCCTCTCTTTCTTCTTCCTATCGGGCTCCACTCTGTTATTCTATTTACCCACCGATTTTGGTCTGCTCTTCTGACATGTCCGTACCAGGTTTACCCCTTCTGTTCGATGTAGTCTATTATGTCGGAGTTCATTCCCATTCTCCTCTTAATCTCCATGTTATTTATTCTATCTCTTCTTGTTGTTGCAGCTTCTCCTTAGGAATTCCATCTCTGTTGCTCTTATTTTGTTTTTGGTATTCTTATTTATTGTCCAATTTTCACACCCATAAGTGAGGATACTTCTTGTCATGGTATTATATATTTTTTTCTTTGTTTTCATGCTGATGTTCTTATCCCATAGTACCGGGTTCAATTTTCGTATGCAGTCTCTTGTTTGTCCTAGTCTATTTTTTATATCTTCCTCCGTTGTTTCTTTGTTTAATATTATGAAACCTAAATACTTATACTTATCTGTTCCTTTGATTTGTTTACCTTCGTCTATTTCCAGCTGTTTTATTTCTGTATTCTCCGTTGTTAGGTATTCAGTTTTCTTTAGGTTTATTTCCATCCCATTCTTTGTATATTCCTGCTCCAGTTTTCTCATCATAAAACTGAGGTCATCCTCGTCTTGTGCGATCACTATTTGGTCGTCGGCAAAACTTAGCGTCGAGAAGACTTATCGGCAGAATGGACCCAAGCATATATGACATCAATATACAAGAAAGGAAATAGAAAAAACTGCGAAAACTATTGGGGAATCAGCATTATATCGTCTATAGGCAGACTATATGGAAAGACCATAAAGGAAAAATTAGAAATATATATACAAGATAAAATCGGAGAAGACCAGGCAGGTTTCACAGCGGGGAAAGCATGCTTAGATCACATTTACACGGTCCAACAACTAATAGAAAGAAGATTGGCCAAAAATAGATCCGTCCATCTGGCTTTTGTTGATCTTAAGAAGGCATATGGCTCAATACCTAGAACCAACCTATCAGAAGCAATGGAAGACATCGAAGTTCCACGAAGATTAATAAACGCGGTAAAAGCACTTTACAAGAATAACGAAGTAGCTTTCAAAACGGGCAATAGAATATGCAGTCCATTTAAGACGACAAAGGGACTACTACAGGGTTGCTCCACATCCCCACCCTGTTCAAAATATTCCTGGAAAAAACCCTGAAACCATGGAAAAGAAAGTGCGAAGGAATGGGTATACCAGTAAGGAACGAATAAAAGTTGCGTTTTGATTTATAATAAAACTGTAAGAAATCTTTTTTGTATTGGACCCTATCTTCAGGTTCCATATTAAATTAAAATTTTTTGAAATAACAAAAAAAAAATAAAATTAAAAAAAAAATTATTTTCTTATCAGTTCTTTTATTCTAAATAATTGTTTTATGATACAATATACATTTTATGATTGGTAGTCTGATTTTGTGTTAAAAACCGACATAATATTTCTAGACTGCAACCGTGAATGAATAAATCCATCCCTTTATTCTGGTCCACAAACAGCAGCTGATACTTCAGTTACTAACTTACCAGTTCTTTCCACGGATTGGGTCTGACAGGGGCAGTTTAAGACCTCTATGTTGTGATTCTCAGAATCAATCATATTCCCTACATCTTTATTGAAAATATGTTATAGCAAAGGAGGAGCCGTAACACTGCATTCAGAAATTGAAAATAAAGTCAATATAATCTGCAGCACTAAAATTTAATGTTTTGGCTGACTTTGTCTAGCTTTCAGCACTCTGCATAGTCCTGGCTCCCGTATATATTATCGTTCATCTTCCATCATATCGAGTAATAAATTTTTAGAATGGGCAAAATAAGAATTTCTTTGGATAACGGCATCGACAATTTTTGTTTGGTCGAATGGTGGAAAACCTGAATAATGGATCATTTGCCATAAATGTTTTGAACCATCAGAATAGCTAGGATACAGTTTTATATAAAATTAATGTGCATACACTTTTTGGATAAAACTTACTAGCATAATTAATTGATATTGAATGATTGAATAACTAATCAAGCCATTTAGAGCGATGCTGGGAATATTTATATTCCACTATGCATCAACAATTTACCCATATAAATTACCATCATTCTTGTACTCATTGCGTCGAGTAAGGACGATAAATATACATAAATGGTTGGGTTTCGATTTAATTTGAGTCTCTTACCAAACCCTAAGAGGGAGTGCCTCTTACCACTCCCGAACACTAATAAAAGCTTCTAGAAAATATTTTTATTATTCAAGGGCTTGGAATACCAATAAAAGCTGTTAGATGCAATGTAACAAATAATTTAAATCTTATTTAATAGTTTATTAAAGTAGTTATATAACAATATCAAATTTAATTTAACGTTTATTCTTGATTTATTACCCTGTGCCAATTTAAAGCAACAGCTCAGCAATGGAAATCTATAATTTGAAAAAAATGGGGGTTCCGTTTGCGTTACTTTATGGACGCACTGTATATAACATATATAGCATTTTTAATGTATTTTCTGCCATACTTTATGATGGGAGTAGTTGTAAATTAAAATATTCAAGTTAAAAAATTTAGTTATAAAAAATTATTTATAAAAATCGATGCCACTTTTCCATGCATAGAGAAAGGTATCCTGTTGCCTGACTAACACGGTCTAAAGCGTAATTTTTTTTAGAAACGATTTAAAAAGGTTGAACTGTTCAACTTTATATTATAATTCTAAAAATGATATAAATTTAGCTAAGTTTAAAACATTACTTTTGACGGAATTTTGAACTCACATACTTTTTTTAAAAAATAGTATTTTTTTATTTAACTTTTATTTAATATTAATAACTTTAAAATTTCTTTTATACATTAACATAGAATGAACAATATTTTTAACATGTTTATATTTTCTAATATCAACTATAATGAACAAATGTTAACGGCAATGCAGCCAGAGTAAGACATCAAACACAATTTACACGCTTTCCTGCGCCTGTCTGTACTCAAAAACGCTGCCACGTTCCACAAAGGTCCTCTTATTCCCTGATGTCCCTTGGGACGCCTCATCCCCTCGAATCTCTGACATGTCTTCCCTACCGTAACCTCCACCTCCAGGTGTGTGCAACTGGAAAACATCCTGAAACAAAATAAATTGAGATATAACAAAATTATCATATTATGTACAAGTTTGTGTTTATTTTGTATTATATTATCCAAAACAATATGTAACTTTTTAGATTCTCGTTTAAACCTTTGAACAGTAAACATATCAGCAATTAACGATAATTGATATTTAATATTAGCTTGCTAGTTTGGACAAAATAAGGATTTTTTTGTTTTAAATATAGAATTTTGTTTATATCTAAAATTTAAACAAAGGTGCAGTGTAAAAGTGTTACTTCTTCGGGACTAACAACTGTAAGTTTGATTTTCCTATTTCATCCATAACAAATCAAGGGTAAACAATTATTTAGCCGATTTGGCGCGAGGTTAATTATCAGTCCTTAAGGTAATGGTCCATTATAAGCACCAGTGCCGTATTCAGGTTACTTAGCCTAAGCATGGAAATGGATTCAGCAGCGGGTTCTTCCACCATGGAAAGTTCTATCAATCTACTTCTAAACCAATCATCAAAATGATATTCTACAGCTCTTAATCAACCTACAAATAAATTTCCAAACAAAAAACAAGCAATTCTACTTCACTCACTCCCAAACTCTAATATTGAAGTTTACCTTAATGCAGTAACTTGTAAAGTGGATCCCAGAAAAATACATTCTATTTCTAAAATTATAAACGATCGTATTTATACCTTTTTTACCAGTGAACAGACCATGAGATTCTAGCAAACGACAATGGGATTGTAGTTACTAATCAAGAACGTATTCAACCCGAAGGCTAATAACTCCACATGGACGATTGGTTATTTCGAACATATGTCCAAGCATTCCGCACAGTATTATAGAAGAACAATTGAAAAACTTAGGTATACATCTAATAACTTCAATTGACTTTCTCAGGATATGAACTTCAATTCCAGAATTCAAGCACATCTTGAGTTTCCGACGATACACATTTATAGTGCCAACTAACCGAGACAAATTACCCGATTCTATGTTCAATAACTATGAGGATAACAACTATCGAATTTTCTTTTTCATCGAAAGGCAATCTTGTTACTTATGGAAGTAGTAACGAAATTTTGCATCTCAGTGTCTCAATAAAAATAATCAAACTCCTTCAAACAACACCCAAAATACTGATCATCTAAACTCTCTATAAGAATTATACCAATCAGCTCCCCTTTCGACAATTTCTTCTACACAATCCTCTTCTACTGAGACTAAAACTACAGTACAAAGATCAGCTTCTTTGTCGATAAATTCCTCTACATAATCCTCTCTTACTAAGGCTAAAACGTCTAAAAAAATCATTACCTCTCAATCAAATAAGCATACTCCGATAAATGGTGGCCTACCCAATGAGACTCAAATGAAACCTCAGATCAAGATACATCTTCATCCCAGTACGTTAAACGAAACGTATCTGACATAATCTACCCTACACCCCCCCCCCCCGCTCAAATAAGAATTAAGTTGAACCGAAGCCACGAAGCAAAAAACCAAAAACTCAACACAAAAACAACAGGAACCTAGTAGAAAATTCTTACCATGCACCAGCCAATTCTTCACAGAAAACTCCAACAATGGATACTTAACACAGGAAGAACTTATTGACTTCTTTGAAAATGCGCATGGTTCTTTAGATCCTCTCAGTGTCGCCAGAACTAACTCGGAGGATATAGAAAGATTCATAGACTTTCTAAAGAAAATACATCCTATGTTAAGGCCAAGATATCTTAAATCCCGTTGTTTTAGAATTAAAAACAAAATTACAAATCAAATTTTTAGTAATATTTCTACCCATGATACCAATCTTACCATTCTTACCAAATAAATTTTTTAAATCATAAAAAGAACTTTGGTGGGTCTACGGATCGTCATTGATTATGACGATTAAACCAGTTTACCTTTAGATGTAGAATTTATAATGGACGAGCTCCATGAATCTCTTAACCAATTAAATAATTCAAGTCCCGGACCTGACAATATCCCAACCATATTTCTTAAAGCTATACCTGTTAAAGGCAAACAGTATCTACTAAACCTCTACAATTTTATTTGGACAAAAAATGTCTTTCCTGTTGATTAGTACAATTCTATCATAATTCCCGAACTTAAAAATGGTAAAAGTAAATCGAGTCCAGAATCTTACAGACCCATCTCTTTAACATGTTACATGTGTAAACTACTCGAGAAATTGGTCAGTAATAGATTACTGTGGCATATAGAGGAAAATAAACTTCTTAGTTCAATTCAAAGCGGCTTTAGAAAATCTAGGTCTACTACTGACAACATAGTACACATAGAGTCTGTAGTAGTACATGAATCATTTGGCTGTGGGCAGGACAGCTTAGCTGTTTTCTTTGATATAACTTTTTCTCCTAAAGTGACATTTCCAATTTCGAATAGACAACACTTATTCTGATATTAAAACCTAATTAAACGGTATGCGTCAAGGGTCCACTCTTAGTGTTACTTTATTTTTTATTGCAATCAATAATATTGCCAACTCACTTTCACATTTAGTCAAAGCATGTCTATTTGTGGACGACCTGGTCAACTACTCAAGAGAGAAAAATTTATCATCAATAGCACATCATATTCAAGGAGCCATTAGTAAATTAGAAAACTGGTCTAATACTACTGGCCTGCGGTTTTCTTTCAATAAAACAAAAGCTATGCTTTTCAGCAAACGCTTAAGAGCTAGTTTAATTCCTCCAAACCTAGTATTAAACAAGAATTTTATTGAATATATAAAATCTATTTATTTTCTTGGCATGAAATTAGATAATCGTTTAACTTGGAAAGAACATTGTGCTCTTTCTATGACAATCTACACAAAATGGACTAAATTTGTAAAGAAGTATAGCTCACAAGCAATGGGGCGCGGGCTTTTAAACATTAATGACTTTATACAGAACCCTAATTCGCTCAAAACTTTATTATGGGGCAGTTGCGTACTTCTTCTTAAAGTGCCTATCCGTTCCGGACGTTGGCGATCATCACGGCTATCTTCACTTTGCTTTATGCGTACAAATCGGCAAAAATTTCAATACAACAAATTCTTGATCCAGTTCATAATTCCGCAATTAGGATAGTATGGGGGCACATTACACAAGCCCTATTAAGAGCATGTACTATGAATCTAGGGAGTCTTCACTTCAGCATAGAAGGGAATATTTAAGTCTTTCATATGCTACAAGAGTAGCGACAATCCAACCATTCCTGTTTTTAGTCCACTTTTGCTGACAGATTTTTCTCGACGTTTCAGTCAAGAAGAAGATTTGATCCACCATTCTATCATCGCATCAGCACAATTCTAAATAACCTAGACATCACAGTACCTCCTATATACACACTTACAAATTCTGATAATCCTCCATCATGGACAATATCTCTCCCTGTGCGACATCAGTCTTATATTATTTAAAAAATCTGATCCTTTATCATATCCCTTAAAAACCAAAGCCTAATAGAAGTTAAATAGTCATCTCAATACTCACTAATTAGTGATACATTGAGTTCAATCTCTTTGTTAAACAAACTTTTTACTAAACACCCTATTTTAAGTTTATTTAAGTCGGAACTCATGATATGCCAAATCAATCATCGTTTTTTTGGAATTGTTGAATAAAAGGAAATGAAAGAGCTGACAACGTTGAAAAACAAGCAATGGACAAACCAATTTCATTGTCAATGTCTACTTGTCACCACCTTGATTTCAAATAATATTTTAAAAAGGAAATATTATTGAATAAATGGCAGGAAACATGGGATGTCTCAAATTATAACCTAAGATATATGAAACAAACTGACCTACCATGGAGGCTACCTATGAAAAGAAGAGATCAAGATCATCTCCAGACTACGATTAGGACACACCAAGATCACACATGATTTCCTACTGCAGAAGCAACCAAAACCTTTGTGTTACGCGTGTGATAGTGGTCCAACAATAATAACATCACTTATTAGTGGAGTGTCCGTTGACCAGTTACCTACAACAATAAAAGATATTCAAAGTGAACTTAGTGACCAACATCGTACCATACTGTTTTTGGTTTTTTTTAGGACTAATCAACAAAATCTAATTGTATTCTTTGTTTTTTTATATATATTTATGTTATCTGTAAAATCGATCATTGCTAATTAATAACCCTTGAGGCTGAAGCAGTTTCCCAGTTTTGCCCTTGAATAAAAAAAAATATTTAACTTTTGATCTTGTTTGAAATATTGATTTAGATACAAGAAATTTGTTTGATTATCTAATATAAATTTAGCTCAAATTAACTCAATGCTTTTATAACCAGAAAAATGAATAAATTACTCGTATATGGTGAGTCATAGAAAATCATCATATAGGCGGTGTAGCGTTCCTGATAAACAAACGAGCTCCCTATAAAGTAACGAAGTTCGTTGCAGTATCAAACAGAGTCATATATTTTGTCATCGCTTTGAACAGCAGATAAAGCTTACAGATAATACATGGATAAGCACCGACAGGAAACTCAACAGACGAGGAAGCTGAATCATTTTACGAGGATCTGACAACAGCAAGGAACCAAGAAAAATCACACTTCGTTATAATCACAGGAGATTTTAATGCAAAAATTGGAACAAAAGAAGAGGGCGACACACAATATATCGGTCGCTTTGGGCTGGACAACAGGAACGAAAGGGGTGAGATGTTGTACAACTACTTAAACAACGAAAATTTATTTTGCCTCAACACTTTCTTAAAAAAAAAACACAAGATAAATAGACATCGATCAGCTCAGACAAGAAAACTAAGAACGAAATAGACTACATATAACTCTCCAATAACAAAAACATATGCACCGACGTGACAGTACTAAACAAATTATATACCGGGAGTGACCATATATTGGTAAGAGCGAATATTAAAATACAGACGAAAGTAAAACGAAACAAACTTATCAAACGAAAACGATACCCAACCACCGATGTCCTTTTTCAAAAACAAACGGAATACCAAAAAGAGCTAAGCACAAGACTAAAATCAATAGAGACACTAAAACAAATGGATATAAACGGACTAGCCAATAAAATAACAGGAACAGTAACAACATAGGTTAAGAAAAAATATTCAAACACGAAAACAGCCAAAACATCTAAACTCCAACCTAATACAAATAAACTACTCCAAGATAGACGAAACAGAACAGATCGAACTTTGGACAGCTTCAAAAGTTTAAACAAAAAGGTGAAGAAAGAAATTAGGAACGATCATAGAATATATACTAACAATCTAATAAAAGATATAATACAAGATAACTGCAATATGAAAGTATGAAAGCAAAAAACTCAAGCGGCATAACAAAAATCATAAATAAAAAATGAGAAAATCGTCACCGTCCGAGACAGAAAGGAAATAAGTTAGGCCATTAAAAAAATTCTACACTAAATTATACTCGGTTATTACATAACCACAACAACGACGTACTGAACGAACAATAATTAATACTGGCTTAGAAGAAATACCCGACATAACCAACTATGAAATAAGAATGGCCCTAAATCAACTAAAAACGAATAAATGTCCGGGAGAGGATAAAATTACAGTTGAAATGTTGAAAAATATTGGCAAAAAAATGGAACGGGTATTAAATATTTTATTTAATAAAGTAATTGATGAAGGAAAGATTCCTCAAGAATGGTACAACTCCGAAGTCATTCTACTATTCAAAAAAAGAGACAAAGATAACATCGAGAATTACCGACCAATATCCTTGCTATCACATCTGTATAAATTACTAACTAAAATCATAATCGACCTAACACATAAGCTCGATTTCTAACAACCTATCGAGCAGATTGGATTCAGAAAATATTTTAGTACCATAGACCACTTGCACACCGTAAGAACACTGATAGAAAAATGCACCGAATATAATGTTCCAATTCATATGGCGTTCGTCGATTTCCATAAAGCATTCGATTCCATCGAATTATGGGCACTACTTGAATCTATTGAAAATGCACGTATAGATTTAAGATACACTAACATAATTAAAAACATATATAAAAATGCCACATAAGACTACAACGGGGAGTAAGACAAGGAGACACTATCTCTCCCAAACTATTTACCGAGCGGTAGGCTTAAAACTGAACTACAGCAAAACAAAAATACTGAGCCGAAACCAGACAAATATAACAATATAAAATCATACCATAGAAAATGTTGAACAATATGTATATCTAGGTCATGTCGTCAAACTGGTAAAACCAAATCAAGATGCTGAAATTAAAAGAAGAACACAACTGGCATGGGGCGCTTTCGGCAAACTAGCATATATCTTGAAAAACACCTCCGTTCCTGTAAACTTAAAGAAAAAGGTGTATAACACATGGATACTAACAGTTTGTACCTACGGATTGCAGACAGTAGCCCTTAAAAAAAATCTGCTAAAAAATTAGAAACAACGCAAAGATCAATGGAACGAATGATGCTTAGAATATCACTGAGAGACAAGATTAGAAACACCGAGATAAGACGTAGCATGAAGATTAGGGATATTGTGGAAGAAATTACCAAAATTAAATGGCGCTGGGCAGGTCACGTAGCCCGATATAATGACAACAGGTTGGCACGGAGAATTCTAGAACGGAGACCAAAGACGACAACAAGAAGTATGGGAAGACCTCAAAAAAGATGGGTAGATGACATAAGAGCAGTGGCAGGCAAACAGTGGATTAGATTGGCGCAAGATAGAGAAAGACGGAAGTAATTGGAAGAAGAGACCTACATTCAGGAGTGAATGGAAAATGGCTGACAAAGAGATATGGTGAGTTATAAGGAATGGGCCAAATTGATATATTTAAAAGAAGAACATAATTAAAATTTACTTAACAGCAACTATTCTCAACACTTGTTTTCAAGCAAGAGGGTATTCAATTTATAAAGTTAAATATATATTTTTCATTATAAATCAGCCTTTTTTCGTATACGTCTGAAAATTGAGGTATTCTCACTGCGCCGTCTCCTTTCGAAGATTGGCGATTCAAATGGCAATTGTAGTTTTGGAAACTGCTGCGCGAAAGATCTCTGCGGATGAGCGGTCGAACCATCTTCTCAGGTCTTTCAGCCATGAGTTCTGGCGTCTTTCTACTGATCTTTTACCCTGTACTTTTCCTTCCAGTATAACTTGAAGTAATTCATATCTTTCGCCTCTCAGCATATGACCCAAGTATTGCATTTTCCTCTCTTTGATTATTCTTAGTAATTCTTTTTGTTTACACATGCGACGAAGTACCTCAACATTAGTAACTCTTTGTACCTATGGAATCCTCAACATTCGTCTGTATATATACATCTCAAAGGCATCTATTCTTTTTTCTATTTCAGAGTCCATTGTCCAACTTTCACAGCCATAGTAAGACAGAAAAAACGTAACATCTGATCATTTGGATTCTAAGCTGTAGACTAAGCTCTGATCTTGCTAAAAAATGTTTTAATGCTCATGAATGTTTTCCTTGCTTGTTCGATTCTTGATAGGATTTCTTTTTTTGGATTACACTGACTATTGATATTTGTTCCCAAATATTTTATGGAATTTACCTGTTCTATTATTTGACGCTTGGCATACACCTGTACGTTTATTGGTGTCTTTGAAAATACTAAAGTTTTAGTTTTGGAAACGTTTAGATGTAAACCGAACATTTCGCTGTGGTGAACTACCGCATTTATTATATTTTGTAGTTCTTGTGCGTTGCTTGCTATTAAGACGGTATCATCAGCATATCTGATGTTGTCTATGCTGATTCCGTTATTCTTAATTCCGCCTTGGACCTCGTCTAATGCTTCTCTGAATATAGACTCCGAATACAAATTAAAGAGTAGCGGTGATAAGACGCAACTCTGTCTCACTCCTCGTCGGATTTGTATGTCTTCGGATGTTGTGTGCTCTATTTCAATTGTTGCCGTTTGGTGCCAGTATAGTTCTGAGATAATTCTCAAGTCTTGTTCGTCAACTCCAGTTGTTCTCAGAATTTCGATCATCTTTTGAGGTATTAGTTCTTTTTATTATGGTAAATAAGAATATTGTTTTGATGTTATTTGCTTGCTTCAAACTTAGCAAAAATATGGTATTAAAGTATTTGGAGCCACAAACGATCTTTTTAAGCCAGATTTGATAACTTTTTACAATTGGACAAAAGCAGGAGTAGATGTTTGTGATCAACTTTGTGCTAACTATAATATAGAAGGAGAAACAAAAGTTGAACTTTGGCTATTTTCTTTCACTTCTTAAATAATCGTGGCTATCAATAATGCTCTAAAGTTTAATTTTGAGGTTGCAGTCATTAATATGCTAAAATACGGTTATAATTATTTTATCAGTAAATAAAATGAAATTGAAATTAAAAAACATTATATAAAACTAGCATAAAAACTTGCAACATAAGGTTAATCCATTATATTTTGAAATTCACAAAACATTAAACTTAACTTATTTAAAGTTTATTGAAGTACTTATTTATAGATACTATATGGTAGCTAATTATAATTTCTTCCCTTTCAGCTCTGAAGAAACCAAATTAAGTATCTTTGGCAAAAATTTCGGCGAAAAAATTGATACTCATTAGAGCCTTTCTTGCAGATTTTCCCAATATTTAAGAGTTTGTCATCGAGAAATAAGATTACAATGATTTACTGCCTCTTGCTTCTAATCGAAAATATCTTCGTCAATACCTGGTCGTCTTATGATTGCATACTTTTGAATTATTAATATAAATATCTCGATTCTCAATAGTTTCTTGGCTGTTGAACTCCTTTTTGCAAAGACCGATTAAACGGTCCGGAAATTTGAAAGAATGGCCTCGCACCGAAAATATCAATTCTACTTCTTCCGCCATCCATGTAGTATGCCAATCATAGCTTAATTTTTATTTTGGTCAGGCAGTCATCAGCAAAAAGTTTTACCTTTTTAAATTGCGATGTATCCAAGTTTTGAAGACAGTTAAATACACATAACGTTATTTCATTTGAAATTTTTGGGATAGTTTTCTTTAGTCAATACGTTCCTGAAGCAATGATTTGGACACATTTTGCACTGAGAACAACCAACAACAATAAACAAATTAATGAGGTAAAGTTTTCGTTAATAGGAAGTCTCCAGATCTGGAATTTTGGGACTGGGCAAATTTTTTTTGGCAATCGTATGAGAGCGTAAGAGTTCCCTTTTCTTATACTTTCAGTAATGTAAGAAAAAGCTTTAGCTTTTTTCTTGTGAGTAGCTTGGGTAGCTTTAAAGATTCGGTTTGCCAAAGATCGGCGAACCGACATTGTTTAATTTTTTCTGAAACTTCCAGGCACGTCCAGCATACAACGACTCAAGAAGAGCCAAAACACAAATTAAATTTACGCAGAAAAATGTGGCGAAAGTAACAAATTTTCACAAACTGAAGGGAATTGTTCCATTTTCTGGGACAAATTAATATTAATAAAATTACTAATAATAACTGCAAAACACCTCTCAGCACGTGGTCAGATAACATTGACAAAGAATCGACTGTATACCCTATATAAAAATAAAATACTGACTGCTGACTGATACTTACCTCCAAATATAACGCCACCTCACGTGGATCTAAAACATGCTTTTGATTTGTTAAGATGGTTTCGGTGGACGTTACCTGTTTTGGTATTTAAGAGAGAGATACTTTGGTCTGTTTTGCTTCCAAGGTAACTTTTGGTCGAGTGAAATGTATTGGAATTAATTCGCTTTAACGATAAATAAAGTGCAAGACCTATGGAATGGACTCTGAGGAATTGGTT
Source organism: Diabrotica undecimpunctata (assembly GCF_040954645.1). Lineage (NCBI taxonomy): Eukaryota > Metazoa > Arthropoda > Insecta > Coleoptera > Chrysomelidae > Diabrotica > Diabrotica undecimpunctata. Next base: position 49,167,198 of record NC_092807.1, read on the forward strand.
TAGCTTAAAATCTCATTTTCTACAAACAGTGGATTTAACGCGTTTTACTTTTAAGCACCTTACATAGTTTTTGAGGTAGGTATGAGATATTTATTTCACTACTTTACGTTATTATATCTGACGTTATTCTTACCATTTATATTATTTATTATTTTTATTACCTAGTACGTTAATTGTACGTGATAATGACTTCATTTTAAGTGGTAGAAGTATTAGAATTGTTTGCAGGCTCTTGACTTACTGTAGGTAAGCAATCGTTTAAGAAATGTCCAGTTTTATTATACTTTGGACACAGGTGACTTTTATGAGAGAAAAAAATACGATATAATACGTTACCATGAGATAGTACTATCGAGTCTGTAACTGTATTATTGGGAGGTGAGATATAGATGTAGCGTCGAAAACTAAGAATGTGTTTGTACTAAGGGTTGGTTACTTCAGTTCTAATAACACTCACAGGAGATACTAAATTACAGTCTTGTTCTCTGGGTTCTTGTTCTGTACAATCATGTGTAATAGATAAGCACACATTAGACAATAATAAGCGTTGGCTTGGAGTAATAAATCTGCGAGTTTAAATTTGTTTTAAATTTACTGTAATTATTTCATTATAAGTGTTTATAAATACATCGACCTTTGCTCCAGTGTATAGGTAAACACATATTTTATTGTTGGATATATGATATTCCTCTAGTTCTATTCCATTAAGAGAGTTAAAAACTGTAGATTGATTTTTGGATTAAAATTTCAGATGGCTAAGATCTCTTGAGTCAATAATAATGAAAGAATAATTTTGTAGGTCCATTATTTTCCAATAAATGTATGTACCCCTTAGTTCGGACCTGCCTTGAAGCAGATCGCGCTGATAAAAGAGACAAAACGGTCATCTCGCACAAAAGAAATATCGTGGTCACCTCTAGGACCACTACCCTCTGAGGCTTGTCTGGAAGCTACAGTCGGCAGCCCCGGCACCAGACTCGGGTTCGGAAGGCCACTAATCTATTCATCTTAAATTTTATTTTATTACTGAAACTTTGGTAGAAACAACGGACGGATCAATTGTTGACGACCTTGGTATCACCGAACACATAGACACAATTTGGTTGCTGGAACGTTAAAACTCTGTATGAGATTTTTAAACTAGCTCTGGTAGTAAAAGAGTTATGTAATAATAAATTAAGCTTTGTTGGTCTATCGAAAGTAAGATGGTTGGGCAATGGTGAACACCATACCCAAAGAGGAGAACTCCCATTATACTGTGGTAAAGAAAATTAAAGTCACGAGAGCGGAGTGGGTCTTTTCTTTAGCAAACAAGCCAAAAAAGCCTCATTTTGAGAAGAAAATATTAACTTAGAAACCGTAATGGCAAGCATGGCCTGGGAGTAATGAATGAAAACGGAGAGCGTTTCACAAATTTTTGTTCCAATCATAGCTTCGTTATTGATGGAACCATCTTCCCACATAAAAATATCCACAAGGTTACACGGACTGCACCAGATCATATAAGAGAAAATCAAATAGACCACATCGCGATATCAAAAAAATGGAGATCATCTCTTCGTGATGTACGTAATAAAAGAGGAACAGACATCACAAGTGACTATTATCTCGTAATCGATATCATTACACCAACAGATCAACATACAACAAACAAATTAAAACGGCTCCGGGACGATACATTTATAGGAACTACAAATCAAAACAAGAGAACGTTAAGTAAATAGCTGGAAAGATTTGGCAGATGTTTTGAGAGAAATAGCTGAAGATAAACTGGGTTAAGAAGAGAAACATAGAAAAGAATGGATGTCAGATGAAACTTGGAATCTTATCGAGGAAAGAAAACAGCAAGAGAAAGATATTTTGCAAGCAAGAACTGTAGAAGAAAGAGCGAACCGACAAGAAGAATATAAAGCAATAAATAAAGCAGTTAAAAAATGCAAGAAGAGACAAAAGAAGGTGGGCTTAAGAACTGGAAAAACAAGCTGAAACAGCTGCACAGCACAACAGAACTAGAGAGCTATCTCAAATTACTAGACGACTAATGAAAAATGGGCCCAACTGTTCAAACATTATAAGATCTAAGACAGGCGAATTACTTACTACAACAAATGACCAAGTGAAGAGATGGAAAGAGCATTTTCAGGAGATTGTAGACATGTCCAGGGAAAATGCAGATGGTATTGTAGAAAACCCGCAGAATGTAGACTTGCATATATATTGCAAGGTCCTTTCCAAAACGGAGATAATAACAGCCATGAAATTTCTGAAGGGTAAATTTCTGAGAGGATTTCCGTAAAAGGGGTAACATTATTAAGCTTCCAAAAAAGGGCAACCTCACACTGTGCAAAAGTTGAAGAGGGATAACCTTGCTTATTGCAATAAATAAAATCTTCACGAACATCATACTTAAAAGATTAACAAACAAAATTGAATTTCGAGCTGGCCAAGCAGGCTTTAGAGCAGAATATTCCTGCATAGACCATATTAATACTGTGAGGTTAATAATGGAACAATCGGTTGAATGGAATACACCTCTATACATGGTTTTTGTTGACTTGGAGCGTGCCTTTGACAGCTTATCTCATGCTGCTTTATTGAAAATTTTAGAGCTAAAAAACATCCCGCTTAAAATAATATCTATTAGAAAGTCACTGTACACTTAGGGGAAATGCAGCGTAACATATAATGGAATCAAGAGCTACGAATTTGACATACTTACTGAAGTCAGCCAGGGATGCGTGCTTTCTCCGTTTTTTTTTTTAACACAGCAGTAGACTATGTTCTCTCCAAACTAGACTTCGACACAAGAGGGATACAATGGACGACGCCGACGATATCTGCCTGTTAGGACAAAGGTTCCAAGATGTGGCTGATCAATTGGAAACACTTTCCACTGATACCAAAAAAGTAGGTTTGACAATCAGTATCAGTAAAACCAAATTCATGAGAGTAAATATAAGAAACAACACGATATTTACTATCAAAAACATGCAGATTGAAAATGTGGAAAACTTTACGTATCTTAAAAGTGTCATAACAGAAAGCGGAGGTACAGAGGATACGAAAAGCTCAACAAGCATTCAGCATGCTCAACCCTGTTTGAAGATCTGGCGAGTATACTACAAGGACAAAGATTCCAGTCAAATGTCATGTCTGTTCTACTCTACGGATGTGAAAACTGGAAAGTCACAAAAACTCTTAGAGATAAACTGTAGGTCTTTATTAATTAATGTCTACGACGAATTGTTCGTATTTTCTGACCTAACATAATCAGAATAGAAGATCTGCTACACCTGACGAACAAAAAAGGGTAGAATATCAGAAAGTGGGGTTGGATTGGTAACACACTAACCAAAAATAATTCCAGTATAATTAAGAATACGAAAAGAACAGAAGAAGCCAAATATTTGGGGTTGATAAGTGGAGTGAGTGAAAAACGCAATAAAATTTTGTAACCACAAACGCCGTGTACTCTGTGTATATTCAGATTGCACATTTTTACCAAATCGCCTATTTTTATTACTTTTAAAATCAAATTTAATATAAAGAAAATAAAAGAAACACTAAAGTAGAGCAGAGCATCGATTTATCAAGAAAGTTTCAAGTTCATTAAGAAAGATCAGGGTTTGATGTTTACTGCCACAATTATTTTGGTCCACGAAAAGTAAGATCTGTTTATTATCGTAAACTCTGAAAATATTTAGCATAAGAGATATCTTACTTTTGAAATGTTTTTATTCTGAAGTTTAAATCATTATCGAGCGATACAGATATCCGGGAATTGCTATAGTTACTCACGCAAGAATGAGATAGCTACATTGGAAATTTATAGAGTAGAAATTTTATACTCTTATTACGAGGGTAAGAGATCCTGGTCCTTCTTAATTAAGAGACAAGATAAATTAGACAGTATTTATTTCCAAGGTTTAATTTATTACTCCTATTAGGGCTTTACACAAACGACCAAAAATATATTATCATATATCAAATTGGGACATAAAAATGAAAAATGTAAGTGACTCTAAATTTTATTTAATACAGGTAGTTGTCATATAACATCGATGGATATTTTAATATTATTAACTTAGAATTAAGCCATGTGGTTCACAATATCTGTAATATGAGTATATACTCTTCTTAAATACCTAGGTATATAAGCAAACAGAAACAAAACGCCAGAGATTACTAGAAGAATCGAATGACTTAACCTCCCGACTGCAAATGTACTATTGGTAGAACATAACATTTAATTCTCGTAGCTCCTCCTAAAAATAATGTATTACGTTTATATCTCTATGTGGCACTCTATTGGAATATTTTGAAACTACGAAACCGACAGCACGTGCATAATTTCATTTGTTTTGCGACAATGGCACAAAGCAGTCGTAGTGAGCGTGTTTGGAGAAAAAAGGGTAAGTACTATCTTCAAATATTTATTTAATCATAAATAATTTGCAGCACATTTTTTATTTACTGTGTTCTAAAGGTTGCAAATTAATGTAAATAGTATAGTTTTTCAAAAAAATAAACAAATAATAAGTGATAACAGATAAATTTTTTATATACTTTATATAGTCATACGGTGCCAAACACTCTACGTTAACATTTTTTTATGTACTTCGTATAGGACATTTGTAGGTTACAGTTTTTATTTTCAGCATTATGAGAGGAGGAATGATTAGACTTGCTCAATAATTCAGATGCATCGGATGATGACTTTTCAATTGATGACTATGACAATGACCCAGATTTCGAAAATAAAAACTACACATCCAGTTCTGATGAAGCAGGAACAAATTCTGAAGATATATCTAGATCTATTTCACCTATTGTAGAAGAAAGTGATTCCAGCAATGTTTCTAGATGTGTATCTTTGCCAGCTCTTTCGGATACGTCTTTTGTAACTCAACCTCATTTTTCTGTAACTCAACATTCCTTAAGACGAGGATGGGGACATGAACGAGAGCGAGGCCGTGGCAGTATTGCAAGAAAAAGGAACGTGTGAAGAGGTAGAGAAACGACAAGCATGCAATCTAGAGTTAATAAACGTGACGCTTTAACTGATAAATGGTGTGGCACGTTTACTCCGGAGGTATCATCATTGTTACAGCCTGCACATTTACTAAATGATGTAGGCTCCTGGGAGTGGGATGCATTTTTTTATCCAATATATTGATGATACTATTCTTTTGGAAATAGTGATTTCCACTAATAGAACCGCTATTTTAAATAAAGGAAAAACTTTGGGGTTATCTTTACGCGAAATCAAAATTTTTATCGGCATTACGATGGTAATGTCAACTTTGCAGTACCACAAATAGACATGTATTGGGCAAAAATATTGAGAATCCCTATTGTTGCAGGAGCAATGAGCCGTCAACGCTTTTATGCCATCAGAACTTCACTAAAAGTAGTTTTTGATTCCGATATAAATGTGGAATAAAGATGCGATAAGATTTGGAAAATAAAGCCTTTATTTGATAGGATATGTGAAGGTTGTCACGCTCAATAATCCACTGAATTATTAAGTATCGACGAAATGATTATTCCATTCTCCGGTAGATGTCCAATTGGTCAGTATTGTCCCAATAAACCAAATCCTGTAGGGTTAAAAGCTTTTGTTCTGGCCACTCCACAAGGAATTGTATGTGATATAAATATATATCAAGGGGATTCAACATTTCCACAATTATCTAGTGATGGTTTTGGATTAGGGGAGTCAGCTGTATTGTATCTAGTAAGATCACTGGTACTAGGGCATAAAATATACTTTGACCGATATTTTACCACCACAAAGCTTTGTACCGAATTACTGTCTCGTGGACTTTATGGAACTGGAACCATTATGAAGAACCGGATCCCTAAAGATTGTTTCATGCAACCAGAAAAACTTTTTTCAAAATCTTTAAAGGGCACTTATGAAATCAAAAACAGAGATGATGGCAAAATAGCCATCACACAGTGGATGGGCAACAAACCAGTAATAATGTTATCTACTATTTTTTTCTCGGGGAATATAGATTATTGTAAGCGGTGGTCAAAACATAAATCCTATGAACAAGCTTGCCAGCCAGAAGTAATTAAGGAGCATAATAAAAATATGGGTGGGTTAGATGTAGTAGATCGTATGCTTGCCGTTTGTCCGTCGCGTAGTCGTACGAAAAAATGGAGAATACGGGTTATTTGAGCGTAATCAACGCTTGACTTCAATATAGACAGCGTGAAAGAAGTAAAGGCAGTAAAAATATTTGGCAATTGAGACACTATAAAATAAGGGAGGAGGGAAAATAATTGAACAAAATGATATGGACAGCGATTGCGATAGCGATGAAGAAGATATAGTTCAATGAATACCTAAACATAAAGACAGAAAAACGGCTATTACTCATTTATCATCAGTTATACAAAGGCAATAAAAAGCAATGCACATGCCAGATTATGCCCCTAAACAAAACAGATGCAGAAAAGATGGCTGCTCCATGAAAACCACAATATTTTGCACAAATGTTAAATTTTCTTATGTTTTACAACTACAAGACGTTGTTTTAGTGATTTTCACGAAAATGCATAAATTTTATAGTTTTATTATTTCAAACATTTATAGAATGTACATTTTTTGGTTATAAGAATGAATCTTATTTTCGTAGTCTCAAAAATAACAGACATATTAACTTCTTTATTTTTTTTACCTTTACTAATCTCGTAATATAGGCAACCATAGTTCTATGGGAAGGACATTATTTTTGATTTAAAAGATCAACAACCTACATCTGTCCTTTATGTAGGACATTAATAAAATTAATATTTTAGGATTAAGATTTTTTTAAACATTTTTTCAGATACTTTTTAAACTTCCTTGAGCAAGTCTAAAAGCTAAAAGTATTTAATTTAGAAAAAAAACATTACTATAGGCAGGATGTTAAGCAGCAAGAAAGGACTCAGTACTCAGTGTTATGTTGAAAACAAAAAGATGCCAATAAACCCAAAGACAAGGGTATTCGACAGATACATTTTACCAGTTATCACCTATGGAATGGAGACCATGATACTTACAGAGTTATTAGCCAATAGATTCAGAACAACACAGAGGACCATCAAACGAGCTATGTTAGGAGTTTCTCTGAGAGAACATATAGGAAATGAGGACGTGCAAAGCAGGACGAAGGTGGAAAATGTAATTGAAAGAATTGCGCTAATAAAATACAGCTAGTTAGGACATGTGGCACGACAAGACAACGAAAGATGGACTAGAAACATTGTACATTGGGGACCACAAGAATAGAGTCGTAATAGAAGAAGATCACAAAAACAGTGCCTGGACAACATCAAAGCAAAAGTGATGAGAAACTGGCATCAAATAGCACAAATAAGGATACTCGCGGGATATCCTGTCCCGCATGTTATCCCCTGGGATAAGACGTGACGCGAGACGGGATAGTGATTTTTCTGCTAAGCAGGACACGGGACGGGACTAGCGCTTTATCCGGGATGTTCCGTATGTCCCGCAAAAACTGCAAGTTTATTACTATCGGAATGATTTGATAATTAAAGTTATACAAGTATCTGCATTATGTTTGCAACATTAAATATTTATATAAATTAAAAGGTTTTCTGTTTTAATATTTCATATTAATGAAACATAACGAATACATTTAGAATAACAGAAAATTTTAAAATGTTTTGGAGAATTTTTTTTATTTATTGCGATGCACGCAAAAAATTGTTTTGGTATAGGTCCCCTAATAAACCGCCACCCTACATTACGGCGACCCACCAACTAATGATAGCTTTAAATCTAACCGTGAATGTGATAAATAAAATGAACTTTCTTTCCCTTACTTTCTTCTGTGTCAATAATTTAAAATTAATACCATTGAGAATCCAAGAAGCAGAATGGGATTTACTCAAAGTAATAGAAGGTTTCTTGCAAAACTGCAAAGAAGTTACAGACTTACTAGGAGGGGAAAAGTAACTAAGCACAAAAGAGAGAAGAGTGGTGAACTCACGGGAAGTAAGATAAAGAAGAATTATGTTTGTTGTTTGAACAAAACTAAAGTTTTGTCGATAGCACACTCCGATTAGAACATATCGAAGTTGTACCTTCGAATTCACACAAATTTTATTTCGCGCGTGTAGCCGCGTCGCTTCAAGCGATTTTTTGAGAGAACGGTTTATTTTACTCAAAAATTGCTAATAAACATTTTTCTTCAAACTTTATCAGCTACATTTTTTATTTCAAATATTTGTATTTATTGCTATTTTCCAGCTAGGGCAATAAATTACATTGTTTTAACATGTTTTTTTTTTCATAGCTAATGTTAAAGTGTTGCTATAACAACTGTTTTAAGTAGATAAAGTATCACTTTAACCGTAAGGGTAGATAAAGTGACACTTTAACAGCAAGAGTGGATAAAATGTTTTAACTTTTTTTTATTCAATAAAATTTACAAATTCAAACACATTAAGGATTAAAAACAACTAAAATTTTACAATTAACATTATTAGAAATATCTTTTTTTGGAGCATCACAACTTGTACTCGTTTGCTTAAACACTTGATTCGAGGTACTGGATTGATTTTCTGGTCCGCCAAGCATACACTTGGATACAGCAATCTTATTGCTTATTGACTCTTTAATGTAAGATTCTGCAACAGATGACGATTTCCATCCACCTAAACGTTAAACTTTTACTAGATCAGCTCCAGAATTTGCGAACATAGTAGCTGAAGAACGACGGAAACAATGCCCCGTGCACCTTTCTGAATTTGCAAGTTTCAAAAAATCTGCAATCTTCTTGGGGATATTATATATAGTGTTAATCCCCACCGGTTGAGTAGTGCACTTCTGCTGTCGGTAATTTACAAAAGACTTACTGTGAGGTACGTTTTTGGGGCGCAAGGCAATATACTTTCTCACAATTTCCAAGAAACTCAGTCCACTTTTCTTGTCATTAATACAAAACGACCTTTCCTGCTTGGTTTTATGTATCTGTTTCCTGCTTGGTATCAAATAATGAAACGATTATCACCGATTTTCTGTCGTCCACGTTAAACACTTCTAACTTGTACAATTCATCGGACCTAGTCGCTCCATGCACACCAAAAATAGCAATAACCTTCATCAACAAATAGACGTCATCAGGAGCTTCTGTCAGAAATTTAATAATATCATCTCCAGGATTTTGGACTTTTTAGCTTTGTATCCTCCACTCAGGTTTTTTAGTAAGGTGGTTAATTTGCTGAATTTAGATATGTCACAATTTTCATCCACCAACAACGTACGCTTCAGCATCGAATAATACGACCATAATGACGATGGCATCGCTTTCTGCGACTTTTTAAACAAATACGCCAGAAGTATTTTTTCACTTACGCCATTGATATTCTTAATGCTTTTCCACTTTTTAAAAGACTGGTATTCTTTCTCATACATCATCCGAGATTTTTGTGGCAACAATAAACTTTGCCTGTTTGAAAATGCTGTTTCATTTTCGATTAGAGCATAAATTAGTAACTCAAACAACGTTGCACAAAAGTTCATGAAGTAATTTCGAAAGTTATATTAATATGCATATTAGTCGCCTGTCAGAATGTTTTACCAATTAAACTATGACAACAAAGCAATAGGCTATTGATTATATTCAAAAAAATAGGGCTAAGAGGAACTACAATACAGCGGTAAAGGAATTTTATTGTTTTATACATGGTCAATGGACCTGCAAAGATGAAAAAAACCCAAAGATCAAAAATTTAAAGGGCTGTGTTATTAAGAAAGGACTGAATAAGTTCCTTTGCATTAGGGTGCCTTTTAATAAATTTCATGCACGTTTCGTATAGAAAAGTTTAACAAAATTAAATTTCCTATCAAAATGTTACTTTTCACAGTAAAAAAAATTTTTTTTTGGAAAAAATATATTCAAAAAAACAAGCCAAAAACCATGAATACACGCGATTTTGTTTTTGCCACATAACTTGTTTTCATAGGGGTATAGTAAAGAAATTGCTTCACAGACAAAAACTTCTATCCTTCGTCTTTAACATGACGTTTAGTGGAAGTTATTCCAATTTATAGTATGTGAGATTTTTTTGAGTTCGCCACTCATTTTTAGGCTATTTGTCCAACTTTTTCGCAAGTATTGTTCTATAACTTTTTTCTATGCAGTTTGAGGTATATTATAAAATTATAAACGTCATGTTTTTGTTACTTTTCTTTTAATAATTATTTTACTTAATTTTTTATTTTTTTATTTTATCCATTTATTAATTTATCTTTCATTATACGATTTTTATTCTAAAACTAGTTGGCGTAATCCCTTTATTCAGGCTCTTCAACGAGTTGTCAATTTGCATAAAACAATTATTTTCTAGAAGCTCTATAATATACAATACTTTTTTGCATTAGTTGTTTTAATTTAAAGTAACACAACATAAAATTACTAAGCATAAACTACAATTCATCGAGTGAGTCGCTTTTTTTGCTTGCAAGTGTAGATTCAGTAACCACTACCTTCTACTGCAATCAACTCCAGCTATTTAAAGACAACATTCCATGGCATGAGTATCATTTAAAAATATTTCTATGTAAAGCTTATCGGAAAGATTTGTTTTGTTTAATTTTAATTTGATATTAAAATTTTCAATTTTTATATTTATTTATGTACTATAAATATGAATAATTATTATTTTAGTTTATTTGTCCTAGCCTAACTCATTTAACATATTTACTTCTAAGACAAGACTTTCTCACACCTGAGAGACTAAGCTAAAGCAGGTCTAACAATTGGTTCCCAAAGAAAGTTGTGAGTTTTAAGTTATTGTTCTACATGGGCTTCCAAGTTTCGGAGGTAGTTATATTGTTACCCATTGGCACCCACCGTTTCTGATGTGTCGTTCAATGGTTACACATTGGCGCCCAATGCCTAAAACCTAGACCTTTAATGGTTACACATTGGCGCTCCAACGTGACTTATTTTATTTGTAAAGTTGTTCTTTGAATTTTGGTTGGTGATAAATTTAATATTTTACAAATATTGTTAATTTCTATTTATTTCTATTTAAATCTTACTATTTTTTGATACTTTTTAATTAATTTTGATACTTTTACATGTTGGTTTAAAATGTATTACCATTTACTATCTATTTTTAAATATTTCATGTTTTTTGCAATATCGTTCGGCTGGTACATTTACAGTGGTTTGAATGGTCTGTTTTCTTTTTTCAACTTAACCAGTTTTTTTTAGTAGCCATCTTTAACACCTTTCTTCATTTTTTATAATTATTTTTACCAAGATGTTTCCTAACTCACCATGAAGTCTAACTCAATGGTGGTGTGGAAATGTGTAGCAATGTTAAATAAAAGATACTAAATTATTCGAAATCATAGAAACAAAACGGAACATTTTAAAAATGGAAAATTGTAACCTATTTTACTCATTGTATCTAGATAGTTTTCCAGTATGTTCTTATTTTTCGTAATTCGATATTCATCATCATTTTAGCTTTACAACCCTGTATGGGTCCTAGCCTCCCCAAGAATTTTTCTCCAGTCGTCCCTATCCATCGCCTTCCTCCGCCAAGCACGTATTTCCATATTTCTCATGTCTTCATCGATGTTATCTAGGAATCTTGTTCTGGGTCTTCCTCTTCTTCTTTGACCAATAGGTCTATCAAGGAGCGTTTTTCTAGCTGGGTCGGTTTGCTTCATCCGCATTACATGGCCTACCCACCTCAGACGTCCTATCTTTATGTGTTTTACGATATTTGGTTCCTGGTATATCCTATAGAGTTCGAAGTTGTATCGTCTTCTGCAGACACCATTTTCATTTACCGCTCCATAGATGCGCCTTAGTATTTTTCTTTCAAAACATCCTAACACGTTTTCATTGCTTTTTGTTAAAGTCCAGGTTTCTGAACCATATGTTAGGACTGGGCGTATTATTGTTTTGTAGAGTTTTACTTTTGTATTTCTTGATATAACTTTAGATTTAACCGTTATGTCAATACCCAAGTACCTGATACGGGAGTCTATACCCGTGCTACCCAGGTACCCGGCATTATTTCGGTAAACTTCGCTTGTACATTCCGAAAATAACAGACAATTGGGATTTTTCTTTGTTTACTATCAGTGTTTATTTAACTGTACTTACAAGTTGTCATTATTTTTGTGACTATATGCGTGTTTAATGTTGTAATTACTTGTAATAATGGCAAGAAGAGAAGTGAGTGCTAGCGAACTTAGAAGGTAAGTTATTACTGTTTATTTTTACAATGTTTTATACATAGATCATTCAATTTTAGAATGACGTATGAAAAGCAACAGAAGTACTTGCAACAATTTATAGACGATATAGATGAGGAAGTAGACAAAAATATCGAAAACCAGGAATCAGATGAGGACTATGTTTCGCAAAGCAAACCGGCTGGAGATAAAGCTTCTGACGTAGAGGACGTTTTTACTGATATCAATAATAAGATTGAAATCGATACCGACGGCGACGATAGTAGTGATGAAGATTTTGACGATTTTCAAGAAAGTTCTTCCCAAAGTGATGTTCTGGTTGCAAAAGATAAAACGATTTGGCAACTAAAACCGTTTACTGCAAGTCGAACACTGAAACGTAACCTTTTGCGTGAAAAAACGGGCCCAGTACGTTCTACTAAAACTCTTTCGATTAGAGATATATTCAAATGTGTTTTCAGTGACGTAATGTGTGACATAATTATAAGCGAAACCAATCAAAAAGCTAATAGCGTTTGTGAAAAGTATAATGTTGAAAACCCCGACAAACCTCGAAATATTTGGAAGTCACTTACAACAGAAGAATTTGATGCATACTTAGGTATTCTTATTACAGCAGGAGTACGGCATTCAAATTCAGAGCACTCGAAAGATTTATGGAAAACAGACTCTCATCCTTTGTACCGAGCAAGTATGGGCATAAATCGCTTTTGGAGCATCAGCAGATTCTTACGGTTTGATAATGACAAAACACGTGCAGAACGTTTGCAAAATGATAAAGCTGCAGCTATTACAGATATATTCCATCTTCTCAATGATAATTTACGTCGTAACTATGTACCGTCGGATTATCTTACTGTGGATGAACAGTTATTTCGTTTTAGAGGTAGGACACGTTTCACGCAATATATGCCAGCAAAACCTGCCATGAAAGTTTGGTGGGTTTGTGACGTCAATAATTCGTATCCACTTACTGGACAAATTTATACGTGAAAAAATTCGACTGGACGTGAAACTAATCAAGGTGAACGCGTAGTAAAAGATTTGTGTTACCGATACAAAAATTCTGCACGAAACATAACAATGGATAATTTTTTCACAACTCTTCCACTAGCCCGTCTCCTGTTGTCTTGGAATTTATCATTAGTTGGTACTTTGAAAAGAAACAAACCATATATTCCACAAGAAATGCTGCCTTCGCCAGAGCGTGAGCCTGAATCGTCATTACACGGATTCAGTGCAGATCGTGTTACTATTTGTTCATAAGTACCAAAAAAGAAAAAAAGCGTTATCTTGCTGTCAACAATGCATGACAACGATAATGTAAGTGGCCCAAAAAATAAACCTGAAATAATTCAGTTCTATAATACAACTAAAGGAGGCGTAGACAACATGGACAAAATGGTTTCTCATTATTCCACTAAACGCAGAACTTTGCGTTGGCCAGTAGCCTTCTTTTACAATATCCTAGACGTAGCTTGCCTAGCAACCTATATAATTTATACAGAGAATAATCTACAGAGTTCTACTGAAACCAGTAAGCGTAGAATTTTTCTACAAGACTTAGGGAAACAACTAGTGATGCCTGCAATTTCTGCTAGATCTGAAGTACCAAATGTATACCGAAATTTTTCATCAAGGTCAGGAATTGAGTGTATGTTAGGAAAACCTCTACCTACAGATTCAAGTAATACTGCAGAGTCATTACCACTTCGAGATTTCACTGGACGCCTCAAAGTTGTTGGAAACTGCTACATTTGTATGTCTTTGGCGAAAAAGCGGCTAAGAAAGACACGAAAATCATGTAATGTTTGTAATCGTCCACTATGTAACGAACACTCAGTAAATATAAGTAAGTGTGGACAATGTGTTTAAAATGTAACTTTTATTTACGTTTCCATATCACTTTTATTATAAAAAAAAACTAGACAGAGCTTCATAATTTACTAAACATTAGTGTTACCCGGGTGCCACGGGTGTGGACGTAATGGTGTAAAAACTTTGACAGGTAATTTTAATATATTATATGCATTTTTTTCTTTGGTTTTTATTATAAATCTCTTCGTTCTTAATAATTTTAGAAATAACTAGAAGCTCGAATAAAAATATTTATACTATCGTCAATGATTCAGATAAAACAATTACCAAGGATACCCAGGTACCTGGGTATAGACACAAATGTTAAAAAGGAGATTCGATATTACTTAGTAAATAATTTTATCATCATTTTGTAACAATTTTTTTTTGCCTACCACGTTAGATGTCGGTTTAAAGGGGGAACTGAACAATTAATGGGCTGGAGATAGGGTAAGCAAATAAATTGAAACGTTTGCGAACTGCTATTAGTGTTTTGGCTGGAGAGCTAGGTAGTGGATAAAGGTTTCTTTATTAGAGGGACTGGAGAAACTAACTACAAAAAAAAAATTACAGAGAAAAATACTTACAGAGATGTCCCGTTCAACAATACACAAGAAGATTCCTAAACTATTTAAAATGGACGCCGTTTAAAAAAATCCTCTTGGTGGATAGAAAGAAAGGCTTTTCTTTCCTAAAAAATTTTAAAGATGAAAATCCTTTTAAAAGAAATAATTTTAAACTCTGGTTTAAAGAATTTCACATTAACAGAAATTACAAAAATAAATTATGCTTTATTAACAAACCTTACATTGCGTTTAACCTTTTAACAAAACATAATTTAAAATTTTGGTTATGTACCAAATGGCAGCAAAAAATAATACTTACTGCCAGATGTCGTAATGAAATATCAAATTTTTCTGAATTATTAATTAATTATCAAGGTCAACTTTATTTAAAAATAAAACTAAAATATGACGATTAGGTGATTCATAAAACTTATATTTTTATTTAGTACTTTTTTAATTTATCATGAAAGCAAATCTTAGTATATCAACGAATAATGTTTATTTTACTTAGAAAACTTTAACAACAATTAGTTTGCTTCACTGGCCGTGTATTTCTTTTTAAGTTATTAAGAAAGTTTATTACCTTGGAATTGAATACAAACAACAAACTGTCCCACACAAACTTCAAATAATCTAAATTCGGCTACTTAATTTCCACCTATAATCATGAGGGCTCTCAGTCCTCCGAAGCACTGTTTTTCAAATCCCTTCGCATGGAATACAGCATACAACAAACCGGTGATAAACTAACTCACCAAACAAAGACTGTCAAATAGTATTATAAGATTAAATTAACCTTCTTCTAACTCATGGAATTAAACGAAAACTTTGCCGGTTTTTTGAAACTATGTGCAGAGAACCACCTCTCAAGTTTAAAACCCAATATCTTCTCTTTTTTCACTGCTTACTAACTAATTTCCGATGAAAAAAAATGAATAACGAACAACGATGATGAATTTCAAGAAAATCTGGACTTAAACTATGAAACCGACTGCTTTTGGCAGCGGGTCCACCGAGAGTGATCCCCTCACCCAAAACCATTCTCTTGTACTCTCTATGCATGAAGAACCACAACCTGATCCTTTTTTGGGAACGTTGGTCTAGGTGCTGATTTTACTGCAGCCGTGTATGATATGTTACTGTTGGTGGCTGGGTTTGTGTTGGTTACAATTTGGATTGTTGAGATTTAAAGCATCCTCGTAGTCAAAGACAGCTTTTTGAATTTTGTTCGTGTTCATTGTTGAGTGTTAGAAGGCGGCAACTTATCATACACCATAGTAATGGAAGTTGCCTAGGTATGGAGCAAGATAGTGTAATGTCCAAAATTGTTGTTATTTTCTTGTGAGATTATATGTACTTAATGAAATATTGTTAATGCAAGTTTAGCGATTATATGCATCAGCGAAAGTACACGTATATAGTTACACTGCACTTTGTTATCGTTTGAAACAAGTATAAATTACAAAACAAGTTTAAAAACGAGTATCGAATCCAATTTAAAATGTTGATTTCCCCACGAAAGATAAAATGCATGGTTATAACAACAAATTTACTAAGATGTGAATTGGAGCTAAAATGCCAGATAATAGAACAAGTGATGGAGTTTAAATATCTGGGTAATCTGGGCATCACATTATCTAGCTACGGAAAGCTCGAAATAGAAGTGGAAGATCAAGATAATAGAGGAAATAGAGACGTAGGTTGCCTGAACGAAACAATATGGAGAAATAAAAATAACGAGAAAGAAATGAAAGGCAGACTTTATAAAACAGTTATCAGACCGTAATGAGATACGCTACAGAAACATGATATGACACAGAGGGGACAAAAAGGATGTTAGAAACAGCAGAGATGAACACATTTAGAAAAATTGATGTTAAAACAATAAGAAACAGAGCTAGAAGTACAGATATACGACGTAGATGCAAGGTAAAGAACAACAAGGACTAGGTAAGAAATGGAAAAGTAGAATGGAACGATCACATAAGCCAAATGACAACAAATACAACAGTAGAGATGGCAAGAGACGGTTCCCCAATAAGAAGACAATCAGTAGGAAGACCACGAAAACGATGGAACGATAACTTACTGGAGGTACATTGAAAAACAGACAAAGTCATGTCTACATAAAAAGAAGACGAAGAAGAAGATTTTTTACTTAAAATTCCCCACCAATTTGAGAAGGAGGAAAAGTCAATTATTTTTATTGAAGTTATCACACAACTTTTTCTGTAAAAATCAGAATGCCCCCTCTCACATTCACCTCAAAACAGATCTGGCCGGGTCTATGAATTGACAATTCTTACAAATCGATTGGGTCTTCAGAAAAAATGATCTTACATATTTTAAGACCAATCCTTTTAATACAACATGTATAATGAACTACATTTTATTTTAAAAATTTACATTTATGGAAAATGCTATAAAAATAAAACTTATACATTATTAACCTTAAACAAGAATTGAGCTTGACAATGGTAAAGAAAAATTCAAATCGAAATAAACCGTAAACAGTAATACGATTACAGTTTTCTGAAAATCTTCCAGTAGTCGGTTATACAAAGGAAAAGTAGCAGGAAATTGCAGTCTTTACAATCAGAACTATAATTTAAGATGAATGAAACGATCCAATAAAAAAAACGGCATTTTTCAGTGATAATTTGATATCAGTACCGATCTGGCGCTTGTTACGTAAAAATTTACATTTTTAATGTATTCGAAACAGGACCGGCTTAGTGTGTTTGAATGTTATTCACATTATATTATTTGTATGATATATACAAAAACAAACAAGCGGGTTAAGCTACTCTAGTTGTGATCGTCGATATTTATAGATTTTTATGTATCTCAAACAACTTACACATACATAATGATATATATTTATTATAAAATTTTAATAATGAGATCTAATTAATTAGAGTTAATTGGCTGGTATGGACCGTAGAATTCTAATGTCCTTTTTTTGAACAGCCGGCTAGTCTTAACTACTTTTAAGATTTTTTTACTAATTATGGTGTAATGGACCGAAAACGTTCTGAAATTTTTAATCCTTTTGGATTTTTATAATAGATAGTTTTATAATAAATATATACCGTTCTAAAAAACAGGCTTTGTAACGATAGTGTCACCAGCCCGTACTCGTGGCTTGCCACGGCTTTGTATACACGCACTTCCACCGTCCACCACTATCGAAGCGCGCTGGAGTTGGAACACCGGCAAAGGTATAAGATATCGACAGAGAGCCGATTTCTGTCAGAGTACTGATCTGGGAACAACTAGCTGGCAACAGGTAACAATGTTTTTTGATTTTTTTTTAATTGGTTTTATATAAGTTGTTTTTTACAGATTTAAAATAAAACAGATGCATAGTGCAGTTTATTTTAAATGTTAATTTAATTTTTTGTTCAACTCAAATTTAACTTAAAAATAAAACTGATTGTTACTGCATCCTTTTCCTTTGAGCAAAAGTAAAATAAAATTTTGAGAATAAAACGACAGACAATGAATCACTAAACAAATATTATACAGGCAATATTTTAGTATTATTTAGAACAACTTGAGGAATTTGCTGTAAGAAGAATGCAGCTCCATACTTAGACCGTTTTGGGTGGAAAGATATGCTATAATTAAAAAAAATTGGCGGATTGACTGGTATAAGAACGATGCAGATCCGATAATAAATAAAGGAATTATACGTCTTTATGGATCTGCCTCCTCACTCATTTGGTGCAAAAAGTGTGCAGCTCCGGACCTGCATCCTATTTGCACCAAACGATTGTGAATGTTCGATGATTTAATGAATTTCGAAAAATTTAACGTCATGTAAAAATGAGTGAAACCGAGTCATATCCGTTTAGCTTAAGTGAGTCAGACTATGAACCTACAAGCTCTAATGAAAGTTGTTTTAATAGTAATATCGTAGGACCTTCAGCTAGGAGGAAGCAACCAAAGAAGAAACGTACCTCTGTAAAAAAACAAGACATTGAACCTGTTAACCGCCTGTCAACATGGAGCCCACGGAAGAGCCCCCAGTTGTTCCTGTAACCAAAAATAGAAAAAGTGCCAACCCCATTCTCTGGAAAAGAAATATGAAAAAAAAAGCTATTGCAGAAGGGAAAATGTATACGAACTGGAAAGGAATACAGAAGGGATCGAGGTTAACTGGTCAAACTGCAACTGCAGATACAAGTATTTTCAGACTGTGGACGAAGAAAGAAGAAAAGTTGTCTTACAAAAGTTTAACAAAATAGGCGACAAAGATTTGCAAAATACCTATTTGGGAGAGTTGATTCAAACTACTACTACTCAAAGAACTCGAAAAAAGAGTAATGAAAGGCAAGACCGCACTTGTTTCCACAAATACTTTATAAAGTTGGGTAAGCTATCCAAACGAGTTTGTAGACATGCTTTTGGTTCAATCCACGGCATATTAAGGAAACGTGTAGATCTCATTGCTCAAACTTTTCGTGACAAAGATATTGCAGCGCCACCTAATAACAAAGGAAAGCATACAAATAGACCCAACTGAAAATCTAACGAAACACTCAAAAATGTGAACATGCACATCCAGAGCTTTCCAAGGCGTAAATCGCATTATAGTAGAAACAAATTCCGTCGATTTTATTTATCTCCAGATCTAAATGTAAAGAAGATGCTTCAACTCTATTTGGAATTTTACGAACCAGAAAGTGTTAGCAATCCTGAATATAAACCCAAAGTTCCCTATGACTTCTACTATCGATACTTCAAAGAAAACTTCAACTACAGGTTTGGCTCACCTCGATCAGATACGTGCAAAATATGTAATATCTTAGATAACAAACTCAAAGATGTAACCCTCGACGAAAATGAAGGAAAAGTTTTAGCAGCGGAAAAAAAGTTGCATGAAATTAAGGCCGATTTGTTTTTTAAGGGACTGAATGAGAAAACCACATTGTGCAAGCATACCGACAAAGTGGAGGTTCTCTGTCTTCTACTATCGATACTTTAAAGAAAACTTCAACTACAGGTATAGCTCACCTCGATTAGATACGTGCAAAATATGTGATGTCTTAGATAACAAACTCAAAGATGTAACCCTCGACGAAAATGAACGAAAAGTTTTAGCAGCGAAAAAAAAGTTGCATGAAATTAAGGCCGATTTGTTTTTTAAGGAGCTGAATGAGAAAACCACATTGTGCAAGCATACCGACAAAGTGGAGGTTCTGACCTTTGACTATCAACAAAACCTTCCACTTCCAAAAATTCCTGCTGGAGAAGCTTCCTACAAACGTCAGTTGTGGACATACAACTTCTGAGTCCATTCTGGTAAGACAAATCAAGCACACGTTTATATCTATGATGAAAATATGGCTGGAAAGTCACCAAACGAGGTACCATTACGAGGTGTCATTTTTGTACCACTATATAAAAAATATACTCCCTAAAAATGTTAAAGTTTTATACCTTTTCTCCGATAACGCTGCTGCGCAAAACAAAAACTCTCCTGAGACTTTCCTGAGCCAGGATATAGCTTTCTTCCCTGTGATCGCTGCTTCGGAGTTATTGAGGAGTTTTTAAGGAAGATGCACTACGTTTTTAGCCCCCAAGAATATGCTGATTTTGTTAAACAATCATCCAAACAGTTTATTTCTATTCGGGTAAAACAAAATATGATCCTTAACTTTAGTGGCCACTGTGAAGAACAGTTTAAAAAAGTTATCTCAGATGCAGAAAATTTAGTTTAGGGTCTTTATATTTTAAATTTATGATAACGCCTGTCTTAACTCTGCTATTAAAACAAGATTCCAAATCCTGCCACAATAACCCTCTGTTAATATTTTTTCTAACATTTAATCTGTTTTTAAAATTTTCTAGATATGTTTTAAGGATGGATAGATTCGCCTCTACACAATGAAAATTTCTAACACAAGTAGCCCTCTTTTTTATACATTTTTTTAACAATAAAATCTGTTTTTTCAAATATTTTATATAGTTTTGTAAATCAGTTTTAGTTTTAATTAATCTACTTACTGTTTCCATCTTCTGCACCATTTCAGTGGAAATTTGATCGATCACTTTACTACTACTCATGTTTAAAGACCAACTCGTAAACTTCAGAACGACACAAATACCAGCTAGCAAAATCAATCCTGTATTTATACTATATTTTAAAAAATGCATTGACGCAAATCTACAACACGCTATGCAACGTGATTATATTTTTATTTCTTCATCGAAAACACATTATACATGCAATAAACATATTTAACGATAACGCTGACGTCAATGCATTTTTAGGTCAAATTGGTCACCTGAAGAATACCAAGATGGTATTTGTAGTTTTGGAAACTGCTGCGCGAAAGATTTCTGCGGTTGAGTGGTCGAACCATCTCCTCAGGTCTTTCAGCCACGAGTTCTGGCGTCTTCCTACTGATCTTTTTCCCTGTACTTTTCCTTCCAGTATAACTTGAAGTATTTCGTATTTTTCGAACACATGACACAAGTATTGCATTTCCCTCTCTTTGATTATTCTTAGTAATTCTTTTTGTTTACACATGCGATGAAGTACCTCAACATTAGTAACTCTTTGTACCCATGGAATTCTCAACATTCGCCTGTATATATACATCTCAAAGGCATCTATTCTTTTTTCTATTTCAGAGTCCATTGTCCAACTTTCACAGCCATACAGTAAGACAGAAAAAACGTAACATCTGATCATTCGGATTCTAAGCTGCAGGCTAAGGTCTGATCTTGTAAAAAATGTTTTCATGCTCATGAATGCTTTCCTTGCTTGCTCGATTCTTGATGATGTGAACAAATGAATGTTGGCAGTCGAATAAACTTCAAATATTGGGAAAATTAACTTTTTCAACAAGGCGAAACGTTTAAGGCAAATCAGCTTTCTAACTAAGTACCTGAATACTATTATTTACTACTTTTGTTAGGAATAAGCCACAATTTTACTTTAAAATAAGTTTTTTGCTAAGAATTTTGCTTAGTTGAGAAGATATGTTGTGGAATGCAATTTTTAGATTCCCCATGTCTCTCTTAACATCTTTGTCAACGTCTGTTTTGCCTTGCAATTCTTAGAAGGCACAGATTAAAGCGGAATTCTTGAATTTGGTTTCGAAAATTAGTCTACGATATTATTATCAGATGTCGCTACATTGCGTCTATACGAAGCCATGTTAGAGTTGCTTCCTAAGACAGAAAAGATTTATTTCACGTTCAGAGCGTTTGCGAAAGCCGTTGTGATGAGGCCTATTGGGCCGAAATACGTATAAACGGATGCGCAAGCTACCTATACGTGAAATAAAATCTTAACTGTCTTTTTCTTTTTAAAATAAGTTTATTTAACGTTTATTTTAATGTAAAATTGTGCCTTATTTCCAATCAAAATAGTAAGTGCGTTAAGAAGCCGCAAGAAAATAGCTTTAGAATAAAAATAAGTAGGGGGACTAGCACAACACAATGAGACATTTTTTAGGAATGTACTCTAACATCGAAATGCAATCTTCGAAATTCTTCTTAATTTAGAATTATGTTATCTGTGTACATTTGTCTATATAATTTGATAGTTTTTATGAGAAAAGTAAAAATAGTAACTTAGAAATTTTCAGAAATATGCAATACTGAATTTTTTCAATGTATACCACCGGTGATACAGTTTGAAACAAGGTAATACAAAATGAAACGTGTTAAAAACAATGATTAAATACAAAAAATATTTATTATTTCTTCAAGTTACCGTACAATAAACTTGTTAAACTCCAAAATAAATCTATAATAGCAAGATAATAGTTTGTTTTTTGTATATATAGGTCCTAGCAATAACATAACAAAATCAGATTTCAAACCCATATGAATATCAGGAACATTTGGAAAGTAAAATGAATTAGAAACTTTCGTACTTTTCCTCAAATATGAAATTTTAAATTCATGAGAGTTCACAATTTCCAAAATTTTGACTATATAATGAATGTTCTTCGCAAATTTCACTAACACAAAAGATTTTTTTTTTAATGTAAGTACTTTTAGCAATTAAGTAAGATTCTAAGTCATCCTTTTGTTCTTGAATCATAGGAAAACTTAATTCATTATCTGAAGAGTCTACCAACTCTAAACTTCCGGAATCCGTTTCTTAATCACTTTCATCTGGCTTGGTATTTTTTCTGGGAGGGTCCTTTCACAGCCTTTTGTGCTTAAGGCTTTACAAATATTTCGTTTCACTTTCTTGACTGCTGCTGTTGTGGGGGTTTTCTCACCATCCGTTTTATAAGAAAAGTCTTTCATTTCTGGTGTACTAGTTAAAATGACACTTTTCCTTGATTTTCGTCTACGATTTGGATTTTTTCTGGGTGCGGCATTAAGAAAACCCCGTATGTCAAGTGGTATAATAAAAGAACTTTTTAATAAAAGAACTTTTTGATGTCGAAGGTATTTCAAGAGTTAAGTTCAGTTCAGATTCTTGGATTGTATTAGATGAAATATAAGCTATATTAAGTTATAACCTGAAGATGAAGATACAGATGCATTTTTTTCGTGATCAGTAGAATCTCTTCTATCGAATCTAAGAGTACAACCATAGCTTTTTGTCCGTCACAGTTTTTAAAATCATCAGTCTCTCTGTCGGTAACCGACGATAATAGATACCTGTATATTTTAAGCCGTTCATAATATTTTCAGGTGTCATTGATTTTCAGTGGGCAATACCAATACAATGTGGATAAGAAGCCATAAATCAATCGCACTATTGTAATAGCTTTTGAAGGAAAAAAACTGTTTTGTCCAAAGGCTGTATCTTATTTGTTGTATGTGGGGGTAAGGTTAAAATTATTATGTAATTAGCTTTTGCTTTTTTTTGCTATTTTCAGAGACATATGGGATTCGTGATTGTTATATATTAATAAACACGGGTTTCCTGTTCTAGCACCAGTATGCTTAATAAAATGATATAATACTTGCGTAAATGATGCGGCCTGTTTCTGGCGGGCACCATTTAGCATAATCATATTAGACTTTTTACGAGGAAAACCACTGACAGGAGGTAGAAATATTTCATTTGGTCGAATTATTGCACAAGTAGTAGCGAGTAATCCTCTTTCGGCACTTGTGCACTGGTTCAGCTTTTTAACACCTTTTTCTGTTACAACTTTATGTGGTCGCTACACAGTCGTAGTAGCAAATTGTAGATGCGAATATCTTCATTACCTGATGGATATTTTACGTATATTTGCTTCAAATTTAAGAAAAATCGGACAACATTTGGTTTCGTAAATGAAGTAAGCCTTGACAGTGAACATTTTTCTAGCTTTCTGAGTCTTAACGATAAATTTCTTTTTATAAATGCCCTTAACTAATCTTTATTTGCACATTTGTTGACCTTCCAAGATTCTGGCATAGTGATATTATTTTAGGAGCCATTTCCATTGTGCAGTTCCATTTTTTAACCTCTTTGACTGGTGCGGCCATTTGTTCAATTTTAAATTTGGCTTTTGATCTTTCTTTCATCCGCCTTACCATGGTACTCCTGCAGTAGAATGCCATTGGTATAGAATGATTTAGTATGGTACACAATGGCACATGTTTCATCGTGTACCACCAACCTGTGTGTCAGCCAAATGGAATAAATTAGCTAATAAATAAATAAGGGAGTATTCGAAAAAACGGTCAAATACGTCGATTAGTATTTATAGTTGCGCATTTTTTTCCATAAAAACTTTTTATACGGTGTGTATCAGATAACGGTGGCCAATACCAACTTGCTTATTTTAAATAGAACACCATGTATAGTAATTAATTTTTAAATTACTTAGATCATTTTAGACATTTTTTAAATACAATGTCCTATACCTATCTTTAAATGTTTTGGAAATATTAAGCAAAATGCAAAAATTCACATTTAGAGAAGAAAATTATCTATTTGCCGAAAGTCGCTACAACATATTCAAAATCTTCTAAATAACACAAATCTAAAAAGTAATGTCAATATAGAAGATGTTTAAAATGCTCCCACGAACGTCTTAACCACATCCTAACCGTGAATAGAAATTTCTTCTAACGTTACTCAACATCTCAGATGTGATCGATCGAATCGCAAGCGTTATTTGTGTTTGTAAGTTAGCTAAGTCAGCGGGTTTAGTTTTTTATACAATAAATAAAATGCGTTAAATCGAGGGATCCATCGAGGGTAGTGGCCATTCCATTGATCCTCGCCTCCCTATCCATCGATTTGGAAATATTTTGTTGAGGTACTGCCGGACATGGATTTGGTAGTGCGGTGGTGCTCCATCTTGTTGAAACCATATCATATTCGCTAAAACTTGTGGGTTTCCTTGATTAGGATATAAGTTGGCCAACGTTTGCACTACATTATTTTGAAGCAATGCTAAATAATTGTCGCCATTCAAATTGCCATCTATGAAAAAGGGACATATGATCTAATCTTCAATAATTCCTGCCCACACGTTAAACTTTTCAAGGTATTGAGGATTGCCTTCTCTCATCCAGTGAGGATTTTTCCTGGACCAATAGCGGCAATTTTGCCGATTAGCATGACCGTGAAGAGTAAAGGTGCACTCATCAGAAAACAAAACCTGTTCTAATCGGATCACATTGCTGTCTAACATTGCCAACATTTGTTCACAAAAATACGTTCTTCTGTCAGAATCATCTTCCATAAGCTCCTAAGTGTGTATAATTGTATAGGGATGTATTTGGTTTTCTTGTAATATTCGAATAACCGATGAATAGCTATTACCGAGTACTGGGGCTGCTTTTCGAATAGATGTATGTGGGTGTTCCTCCAACTCAAGCATAACAGCCAATTTGGTATCCCCACTTATTGCATTGGAGGGTCCTTTTTTAGCTTCCTAACATAGCCCAGCTCGTGGAATTGCTTCTCTATTTTGCTAATTGTCCCTTGAGATATGTGCGGCAAATCAGGAAAACGAGCTACTTTCATTTGCGATAGTGTCTTATCTCCATAGCCAATCATCTGTATAATTGTAATTGTGTACATTTCTGTTAAATAAACTATTTTTCTGGCTTGCGGTTAATGAAATTTAAACGACTATAGCACTGACAACTACTTCTGTCATAGAACAAAAAAAAACATTGGCGTTTTAAACCAACGTATACAATTTTTTGTTTTTTTTTAACATATCAGTAAAAAGAAATGCTTAAATAGTTTTTGCTTACTTTATCATTACCGAGACCTAAATGGGCAAGAAGTATTAAGACAGTGGTAGCAACTTTAGATAAATAAATAATTTTCTTTCCTAAATGTGAAATTTTGCATTTTACTTAATATTTCCGAAACAGTCAAAGATAGGTATAATAGGACATTGTATTAAAAAAATATCATTGTAAAATGAACTGAGAAATCTAAAATTAATTAATATATAGGATGTTCTATTTAAAATAAGCAAGTTGGTATTGGCCACCGTTATCTGATACACCCTGTATAAAAAGGTTTTATTGAAAAAAATGCGCAACTATAAATACTAATCGACCTGTTCGATCTCTTTTTCGATTACTTCCTTATTGATTTATTAGCTAATTTATTTCATTTGGCTAACACACAGTGCATGTTTCAATGTGTACTACCACAGGTTTAAAGTTTCAGTTGAATGTAAACGTAAAACACAGCAATTGTTCGCAACGATATTTATAGGTTAAGAGGCATTCATTACAAGTATTATAACAACATATTTATATACGAAAACTATTTATTTGTAAGCAACATATTTTTTTATAAACGCTTCAGTTTATAAATCTCAGGCACAACGAACAATAAAACACGTCGTATAATGTCTACTACTCCGTATATCAAAAACTACTGTCGGAGGATGCAATGCATTATGGAGTATCAGTTACAGCGCTAGTGGTAACGTGGCAACAAATTTGACTTAATAACAGTGTTTTATTGTGTACTAAGTGTCAATGTGTACCACGCTCCCCTACTCTTAGTACATGATGTTACAAATTACATAAAGTTACAAACAAAAAGGTAATTGCTCACTTTGCTCTTTAGTGTTTTTTTGATGGTTAATGCCAACTTGATTTTTATTTTTTCCCAACTTACGTTTTGCTACGATTAACTCAGTAATAAATACCAGTAACGACAGTATATAACCACCCAATAATATGAAAAAAATACTAGCGAGATCTCTAATATTGATAATATCTATTGAATTAGCTGGTTTTTTTAGTTGGCTGGAGTGACTGGCGAAAAACTGTTCAATAATACGTAAGTATATTCGGAGAGACTTTGAATACGGAGAGTTTTTCTGAAGTATATAAACACTAAAACCATAAGAAACAGGTTCTTCGACAATATGATAAACTGAGCCATTAATCTCGTTTTTAATTCCTAAAACAAATTTAGAAGCATATTCGTTATCAACGAGGTAAGCTACGTCTGTGGTTCGATTTGACAACATTTGCCCAATTTTACTCATATTAACAGGTATTAGTTTATTTGTATCATTAAATTTGCAAATTATTTCTAATTCGCTTAGGTAGTATGGTGTGCCCACTATATCAATTCCCATTTCTTTGACTTCTTCCACAGTATCAATTTCTTTTGTGTAGTAATCTTGAATAAATATACCAAACAGATTTGTTTGAAATACAATATTAGTAATCATTGAAAATATAACCCACGAAATTAAAGAGAGCTTTAAATACTGAGGATTATTTTGGATGTTACGAACGGAATTTTGAAGATAAATTTGAAAAGTTTCAAGAATCCATATAGATAGTGATTTCTTTATATTGTAAAACTTAGATAAAACTTTGTAAAAAAACGAAAATCCAATGAGTAGTAAAATAATTACCAGCCAAGTAGAAAAGTCAAATATTAAAAATATATTTGATGCATTTATTCTTTCCTTAGCTTTAGGAACAAGGAGAACTATTTGATTGACATTGCTGTAAATGTAGTCGAAAATGCGGTCGCTAAGTTTAATCTGCAGGTTGAACTGAAACAGTGTCGTCACGAAGATATCGCTTTTATTTTCCAATAATTGTGTTCTAACTCCAAGGTAGCTACTTGAACCTTCTACGAATACTGGGGTAGCCTTTAGTATTTTAACAAATTTGTGCATAAATTCAATACTTTTCCCAATCCAGACATTATTAACCTTTCTGATGTCTGGCTTTAGTTCAAATATACTGATTCTAAGTGGATACCCATGCATAGTATGTATGGTCTGAGGAATATATTCACAATATTTACAATTAGTTAGATCAATAATAGCTCTATTAAATGGATTATATTTCAATACTCTTAATTTTTTACCAATAAAAATAATTACGTAGTCTAACATAGAATGCTTCCAAAAAAAATTAAACTCAGTGTTTAAATCCGATATCGATCCCATTTCTTCACCAACTATAATATAGGTGTCCCCATACTGACTTGAGATACTTCTATTATGAAGCAATTCTGCATACTGTTGAATCTTTGACACTGCATCCACAAAAATATAATTGCCTTGGGAGTATCTGTGAAAATCTTTATTTTTTGATAGATGCATATCTAAAAATACGACGTAATTTGAGCAGTTTTGCAATTTTAGATAGTAGTTGGCTAGTTCAGATGTAATCTCTGAGTCTTGTGAAATATACATGGAACAAATAGTATAGGCAAAACTTCCTCGGTTTTCATGATTTTTGTAGTACTTGGCTAGTTGTTTTTTCATTTCTTCAACTGAACAAAACATCTTGCTTTCTATAAAAAAACTTTGCATCCACATAGTGTATGCAACAAATAGTTTAATATATTCTTGTTGTTTTAACATGTTAAAATAAAGTAATTCGTTCACGCAGTCTTGTTTCGCCTTTTATTACAAACGTTTGCAATTAGGTATATAAACCAGGAAGTCAAACTAATGTTAAACACAGGTCAAAAAAACGTTCAGTATTTATAAAATATAGCCATAATATAATTCCACTTGTTTTGTCGTTTATAATTGATCCTTTATAGCCCAGGCTGTGAGTAAAAAAATGTGTATTAATTAGTGAATTTTTGAAAACTATTTTGTATTATAAACCAAAAAAGAATAACACCCCAGTCCGTGTAACAGCAAATGTTTGGTTATTTTTTATTTTGAGACTTTGAAAGGGTAAAATAAGAACTTTTTGTATCAGATTGCTATGAAGCCTAAAGTACCTGACTTTATAAAATAGAGCCATAAAATCATAAAAGAACATTAGATAAGCTTTAGTTTAAGCTTCTATAAGTTTAAATTCGATAAATTGTTATTTTATAATTAGCAGTCCAAGTTGAAAACGGTATTTTATTAAACTGACCATATTATTTGTGAAAGTTCTTCTATAATAATTAATAATATGTGAGTACTTTCTACCTACAGTCCTATTAAAGCCTATTTAATATTAACAAAATAAGATTTTGTAAAACCGCACAGTAGGGTGGAACGAAAAAGGCCAAAAAAATAAAATAAAAGAAAAATGATTGTGGCTATCGTTTAAAAGTTGTGTTAGGTAATGAAAACAAACGGTGCGAAAGCATTTTGAAATAAAAAAAAATCTTGAGGTTCCATATTGGATTTGAAAAATGAAAAAAACAAAAAAAATATTTTTGTTGAAAAAATCGATTTGGCTGTGATCAACAGTCGTCTTTAGGATTGAAAAGCATCTTATGCCAAATTATTTTGAAATTAAACGATGTTTTCAGGTTCCAGAGGCGTCATTTGATAGGGTCAAGGGGGCATTTGCCCCCTCTCCCTGGCCCTGAAAATGACTGAAATTTACAAAAAATAGATCAATTTTGTATTATGTTTGCATATATAATGTATGGTATATATAATGCTTGCCCCACCCCCATATCAAAATTTCAAATGACGCTCCTGTCAGGTTCCATAATGCCATTGAAGCTTGATGGTATGAAGTACGTGTTCCAAACAACGCCAATTGTAGATCAAGTAGGTAGAGAAGGGAAAAACGCAGACGCAGATGTTACATCAATCTTGCAACCATTCACGCAGGCATAGTGACACAACAACAGATAACAGTAATGTTGAGTTTCTTATCTCACACAGACGTGTCGTATATAAACATATTCTTCGAAATGTCAACGCGAAGTAGTTTGAACTGTGAAATACTAGGAACAATTATTGGTGTTTTCAATGATCGTGTTTTACCCACTAAGTGTGATATTCTAAAGTGCTTTCTCTTTATTCGTAATGAACTTAAGTTGACAAATAATAATAAAGATCCATCTATCGCCGACGCCTCGAATGCCGTTGCAACAAAAGTAGAACAAATATGGATAAAAGCTTCTATTCCAACATTATCGCATAAGCGCATTCAAGATATGATCAAAAATATTTATACAGAGTATCAAAAGCTGAAGCGATACACAAAAACTCAGCAAGCATCTAATTCATACAAAGAAAAGATTTGCCAATTTCGAAATGAGTGTGAAAAGTTATTTGATATTGCGGCTTGCAAGTGCAACATGAGTGGAACACTGTGTGAGTGTACTTGTGATAAAACCAAGAAAGTACCACAAAATGAGCGATTTTTTCTTCAAGATCAACGATCCTGTAGAAAAATGGCAATTGGACCAGTGGATATTGCAGCATCTGCTGCAATAAGGAAGAAAATGGAAAGAACCACGAAGGCAAAGGCAAGTTCTCAAAAATATAATACTGTAAAAATTGTTCTTAAAGCATGTACCGTTGATTCCTCAAATCGTTCCATAAGTAGCAACTTGTCTAACTCAAATTCTTCTGATGCAGATGATCATGAAGAAGAATTCATTGCCCCTTTGTCAACAGTTACAGTCCAACCATCTATTTCACAAATGCGGATTTGCTTGCCAAGTTTAGCTTCGGCGTGCGACAGAACCGGGGTCTCCGATCGTTCTGCTGCAATTATAGCATCAGCGGTCTTAAAAGATATGGGAGTTATAACTGTGACTGATACATCGAAAGTAATTGATAGAATGAAAATAAGGCGACAGCGTGCATCTCATAGACGTTCACTCCAGAAGCAGAAGGAGGGACTGTCAATCAGAAGTATATTTTTTGATGGGCGTAAAGACAAGACTGTCTTGCAACAAAAAAAAAAGGCAAAAAGTTTTATAGAAAAGTAGTTACAGAAGAACATGTAACAATTATTGAAGAACCAGGCTCTCGATATCTAGGGCACGTGTCTCCTTTATCAGGATCGGCTGCAAACATCGCGGATAGCATACAGACATTCATCCTGAAAAATAATATTGATATATCGAAGTTAAGCGCAGTTGGATGCGATAGTACGGTAGTGAACACTAGCCCTCAAGTAGGCGTAATAAGAAAACTGGAAGAATACTGCGGCACCTCACTTCAATGGCTAGTATGCTTATTTCATTGCAACGAACTACCTCTACGTCATTTAATACAACAGTTAGATGGACGCACCAGTGGACCACTTGGTTTTTCAGGGCCAATAGGAAAACTTCTGGAACGCTGTGAAGAGAAAGCTGTCGTCAATTTCGTTGCAATAGAAAACAACCTACCAATATTATTAGAAACAACAGACCTTAGTACCGATCAGAAGAACTTGTACCAAATCAGTCAAGCAGTTTCTGCAGGAAAATGTCCTAACGATTTGAGCCTTCAAAAACCTGGGAAAATATCACACGCAAGGTGGCTGACAGTTGCTAATCGGTTGCTTCGATTGTATGTTGGCACTGAATGTCCCAGTCCTCAATTAATTATGTTAGTAAGTTTCATCCAAAAAGTGTATGCACCAGTTTGGTTTTATATAAAACTGTATCCTAGCTGTTCTGATGGTTCGAAACATTTATGGCGAATGATCCATTATTCACGATTTCTACCAGTTGACCAAAGAAAAATTGTCGATGCAGTTATCCAAAGGAATGCTTATTTTGCCCATCCCGAAAATTTATTACTCGGAATGATAAAAGATGAACAAAAACATATACGGGAGCTAGGACTACGCAGAGTGCTGAAAGCTAGACAAAGTCAAAAAGAAAAAAAGATCCGGAGATTTAAAATACCAACATTAAATTTTAGTGCTGAAGATTATATTGACTTAATTTCTATTTCTGAATGCAGTGTTACGGCTCCGCCTTTGCTAAAACATGTTTCCAATGAAAATGTAAGGGATATGATTGATTCCGGGAATCACAACAAAATAGAGGTCTTAAACTGTCCCTGTCATACCCAATCTGTCGAAAGAACTGTTAAGTTAGTAACTGAAGCATCAGCTGCTGTTTATGGACCAGAATCAAGGGATGGCTTTATTCGTTCAAGATTGCAGTCTAGAAATATTATGCCGTTTTTTAACACAAAATCAGACTACCAATCATAAAATGTATATTGTATCATAAAACAATTATTTTGATTAAAAAAACTAATAAAAAATTTTTTAAATTTTATTTTTTTTTGTTATTTCCAAAAATTTAAATTCAATATGGAACCTGAAGATAGGGTCAAATCCAAAAAATATTTTTTACAGTTTTATTATACATCAAAACGCAACTTTTGCGCACTAGCCCCAAAAAAATAATGACTTCGACTTTTTCGTTCCACCCTACCGCACAGGTCTATTAATCGCTAAAGTATAATAATTTCTTAGTTCCATTACAAAAAAAATAAAAGGCTAAAGTCAGGGTGTAACAAAAAAGTAGATTATAAATTAAGTAACATATTCTGAGACCAAAATTAGGTCGATTAAACCTGCCTTACTTTAGTACAAATGTGTACACCTAAAAAGTTACAGCCCTTTTAACTTACAAAATAAAAATCGATTTTTTCCAATATATCGAAAACTGTTAGAGAACACCATATAAATTGTATGGAGGTTTTGTTCGATTAAACCCCCCAAATGAGTATATACGTTCAAAATAAATTATTATTGTGGTATCATTAGTTAAACATAAAGCAAGCAAACTTGCTTATCGAAAAATTACTAACAGGCAAAAAACACAAGTTTTTTGTCTCTTAGTAATTTTTCGATAAGCAAGTTTTTACCGAGATGCGGCTTCATTTTTAATATGTTTCAAAATTTCTGAGTACCTAACAAAATGTAAAATATAAATAAATTTTCATATTATTATCAGGTCTCTATAGTCCTACTTAACCATTTACAAATATGTGAATTTTACAAATGTTCAAAATGACCACCATTTGTTTGATTGTACAGTCAGCATCGCTTTAACAAGGAAAATCGAATATTTTGGAAAATCATAAGCTTTTGAAGAAATCGATTTGCAGCTTCTATGATTCTATTCGTTGTTTTTGTTTGTTTTTAATTGCTACGGAATATACGTCGGCTTTTATATTACCCCAGAAGCAAAAGTCAATTATGGCGCGTATGGTAATGCGCTGAAGCACCATCCTGTGAAAACCTCATATTTTTCCTGACTGCAAGATTCACCTCGTCTAAGTACTCTAGTAATACGTTCTGTAGAAAGTGTGAATAATTTATTTATTTAGTTATAGATCCTTTTTTGTAAAGATTTTGCTGTCATAAGGAAGCCACATGTCCATTTTATAAGGAAGCCACATGTCAATTTTATGTATAAAATCTCTAACAGTTTCCGATATATTACAAAAAATCATTTTCATTTGGTTTCAAAGGGCTGTATCTTTTTTTATGTGCACATTTATACTAAGTTGGGTTAGGTTAAATCGAACTATTTGTGGTAACAGAATATACAAATGTTTTGACTTCGTTATCGTCTTGAAGACGCTGACCGCCCAGGTGTTTCTTCAAGTGCTGGAACAAATGGCAGTCGCTGGGCGCCAGATCAAGGCTGTATGGAGGATGATCTAGAGTTTCCCATTTAAATAATTTGATGAGATCTTTGGCCTGATTAGCCACATCGCCACACGGGCATTGTCATGCAGCAAAACGATACCTTTACTCAACTTGCCACGTCTTTTGTTCTGGATTGCACGACGCAGATTTTTCAATGTCTCACAATAAGACGCTGCATTGATTGTCTCATTACGAGGCAGAAACTGCACTAGCAATACTCTTTTTCTGTCCCAAAAAACTGTACACGTGATTTTCCGAGCAGAAATTGTTTGCTTAAACTTCACTCTTTTGGGTGATGATGAATGTCGCCATCCCATGGATTGTTTCGATTCTGGTGTGACGTAGGCCACCCATGTTTCGTCACCAGTAACAATTTGGTCTAAAAAATCTTAACCTTCACTGTGGTACCGCTCAAGGAAAGTCAATGCACTGCCTAAACGTTGGGTTTTGTGCAAATCCGTCAACATTTTTGGAACCCAACGTGAACACAATTTCCGGTAATTCAAATTCTCGGTAACAATGCGATACAAAACACTACGAGAATACTGAGGAAAGCAGTCGGACAATGATGAACTTGTAAAGCGTCTGTTTTCTCTCACCTTTTCGTCCACTTTCTGCACCAAATTTTCATTAACGACCGAAGGACGCCCACTCCGTTCTTCATCATGCACATTTGTGCGGCCATCTTTAAATGCTCTCACCCATTTCCTTACCATTCCATCACTCATAATGTTTTGTCCGTAAACTTCAACGATCTCACGAAGAATATCGATCGGTTTTACGCCTTTAGCACTAAGAAATCGTATAACAGCCCGTACTTCACAATCAGCGTGATTCACGATTGTTGGAGGCATATTACTGGACACTTACTGAACACTGGAGTAAACAAGTATACAATGAAGAATCAGACTGTAATGGCGTCAGTGCGTAGACAAGAGATGTAGGTAACAAGCGCTAATGCGCGGAACGCCGACCGTAGCGCTGCGGCGGCGGAATCGCAAAACGGTAATTACTTAAAAAACATGCCTCGTATATATATATATATATGTACGAATTATCAGGTACAGTGGTAAAAAATTAAAATTACTTTAAATGTAAAAATAACAATAAAAGAAACGTTAGAAGAATAATATTTATTGGATGAAATATTAAAGTTAGTTGTTATTAAGGTAAATGTGGGCCATTTTGATTTATTAATAAATTTGGTTCAATATATTACAATAGATGTTAATTAACTTTCCAGTGTCCGTTTTATAATTTAAAGTATTTTTATTTTTGTTAATGTAATACATCTCAAGAAATATTATACTTTTGTAGTTATCAGTCTGTGCCAAAATGTGAGCTTTGCTATAGAGCGACCGGTGTTTTCATAGTGCTCAACTACTGCACAAGTATTTTTTAAAAACCGGCAAGCACTTTTATGTTGTGTGATGCGTTGTTTAAGCCATTGTGATGTTTATCCAATGTAGCTATTTTGACATCCTGCAAATATTGGAGACTTAAAAACAAAAATTCGTAAAGAAATAAACAATGTGTCTCAAGAAAGCATAAACAAGGTTCTACAAGAATTTGTATAACGTTTGGGTAACTGTCATATACAACAAGGGCTACAATTCGAACATTTAAGATTAAGTCATGTATTAAAGTGTAATTACTGGATTACTTTCAAGGTATTTATTATAATTTATTAATATTATATATCAATAAAAATTAATGTTCTAAGCCGCATATCTTTCAAATAATACCCGTTAGACCCCCAGTATTATACTTTTTTAGAATCAGCTCATTTTTATCAATATAAAAATGTCCTAAAATACAGGGTGTTACATTTAAAAAAAGAGCCGATGACGTCATCACTGCAATGTGTATCACCTTGTATAAGGAAATTTTATTGTAAAATGTAGACCATATTGGAGACTTAAAAACAAGAATTCGTAAAGAAATAAACAATATATTTCAAGAAAGCATAAACAAGGTTCTACAAGAATTTGTACAACGTTTGGGTTACTGTCATATAGAACAAGGGCTACAATTCGAACCCATGTTGACCCATGTCAACTCGAGAGAGTTGTCTCATGTCAACTCGAGAGAGCATCACTACAGGAGCAATGTGACCAATTTGTGGCAATAATGTTAGAAGACTCTGAGGTGCTTCGACTGCTTAGGTGTAATGTACATTGATTCTTGGTGGAGTTAGTTCATATCTGTTTGTTGGGTCTATAAATTCACGTCGCGTCGTCGTTCACTGAGAACATCCGGTTCACTGCACGTGTTCTTTTGTGTGTAAGTAATTATTCAAGTTTCTCGAGTACTGAGAAAATATAGAAGCAGAGAATTAAACGGTGACTATTGTCCAGTGGTGAGAGAAAGATAAACCAAAAACACATCCGAAATTTACATTAAAAGAAGCGAAAGTGAAAGGTATCAAACATATGAATCACAAGGGAACAGTAATAGCTGAAAAAAAAGTATGAGATGATTGCAGGTATTTGTTTTTTAATGATATTTTGTAGTTTTTGATTCTTACTGTGTGCTTTTTTAGATGCAAACGTCTTATATGTTTCCAAACCGTTTTTGCAAAAGAGCGTGAACATATATTTAGCGAATTTTATAAAATGCATGAAAAAAATAACGTACTTGTCTAGTCTAATAACAATAAACCATATATAACGACATAGAAAAGGTAATGAAGAAAACAAAACGCATTGTGCTACATATTCTTACAATTTGAGATGCTTTGATATAGAAAAGTCTGTTTTATCGAAGTATTTGCCAGCATTCATGCAGGTATACTGCCTCGTCTAAAAAGAATTCAGTTATCACTAGTAAAAAAGGGTTTGCACCTAGAGATAAGAAGAGAAAACATAATTGCCGCCCTAGAAACTACAGCAACGAAGTTATAACCTTCATAATTCACTAGATACATACATTTTCTCCATCAGAGTTAACAGTAAAAGATAAGCACAAGGCCTTTCTGCAGGAAAACTACCTTAACGTCCCCTATAAAATGTATTGGAAAGTATTTAAAACAAAATTTAATATTTAGATTTCTCCATACCGACACATGTGCGGAATGTGGTTTTAAACATATCTTAAGTAACATGGATATTTCTAAGGCCGATGCAGTTTCTTGCGAAATACAAAAAGAACATCTAAGAAAAGCTAATACAAAAAACGCAGCTACAAGAAACTGGTAAGAGCAGGCGAAATTACTTGTATTACCT